>NC_052147.1:4310788-4610788 GCF_902713615.1 Scyliorhinus canicula
CACTGGGGTACAGGTCCCCTCCTCTCCTGAAGGTGCCTGACTCTCACTGGGTACAGGTCCCCCTCTCCTGAAGGTGCTGACTCTCACTGGGGTTACAGGTCCCTCTCCTGAAGGTGCTGACTCTCACTGGGGTACAGGGTTCCCCTCCTCTCCTGAAGGTGCTGACTCTCACTGGGGTACAGGGTCCCCTCTCCTGAAGGTGCTGACTCTCACTGGGGTACAGGGTCTCCCTCCTCTCCTGAAGGTGCTGACTCTTGCTGGGGTACAGGATCCCCCGCCCCTCCTGAAGGAGCTGGCTCTCACTGGGGTACAGACTCCCCCTCCTCTCCTGAAGGTGCTGACTCTCACTGGGGTACAGGGTCCCCCTCCTCTCCTGAAGGTGCTGACTCTCACTGGGGTACAGGGTCCCCCTCCTCTCCTGAAGGTGCTGACTCTCACTGGGGTACAGGGTCCCCTTCTTTCCTGAAGGTGCTGACGCTCACTGGGGTACAGGTCCCTCTCCTGAAGGTGCTGACTCTCACTGGGGTACAGGTCCCTCTCCTCTCCTGAAGGTGCTGACTCTCACTGGGGTACAGGGTCCCCTGTCCCTCCTGAAGGTGCTGACTCTCACTGGGGTACAGGGTCCCCCTCCTGAAGGTGCTGACTCTCACTGGGGTACAGGGTCCCTCTCCTCTCCTGAAGGTGCTGACTCTCACTGGGGTACAGGGTCCCCCTCCTCTCCTGAAGGTGCTGACTCTCACTGGGGTACAGGATCCCCCTCCACTCCTGAAGGTGCTGACTCTTGCTGGGTACAGGGTCCCCCGCCCCTCCTGAAGGTGCTGACTCTCACTGGGGTACAGGGTCCCCTCCTCTCCTGAAGGTGCTGACTCTCACTGGGGTACAGGGTCCCCTCCTCTCCTGAAGGTGCTGACTCTCACTGGGGTACAGGGTCCCCTTCTTTCCTGAAGGTGCTGTCGCTCACTGGGGTACAGGTCCCTCTCCTGAAGGTGCTGACTCTCACTGGGGTACAGGGTCCCGCCCTCTCCTGAAGGTGCTGACTCTCACTTGGGTACAGGGTCCCCCTCCTCTCCTGAAGGTGCTGATTCTCACTGGGGTACAGGGTCCCTCTCCTGAAGGTGCCGACTCTCACTGGGGTACAGGGTCCCCCTCCTCTCCTGAAGGTGCTGACTCTCACTGGGGTACAGGGTCCCTCTCCTGAAGGTGCTGACTCTCACTGGGGTACAGGGTCCCCCTCCTCTCCTGAAGGTGCTGACTCTCACTGGGGTACAGGGTCCCGCCCTCTCCTGAAGATGCTGACTCTCACTGGGGTACAGGGTCCCTCTCCTGAAGGTGCTGACTCTCACTGGGGTACAGGGTCCCTCTCCTGGAAGGTGCTGACTCTCACTGGGGTACAGGGTCCCCTCCTCTCCTGAAGGTGCTGACTCTCACTGGGGTACAGGGTCTCCCTCCTCTCCTGAAGGTGCTGACTCTCACTGGGGTACAGGGTCCCCCTCCTCTCCTGAAGGTGCTGACTCTCACTGGGGTAGAGGGTCCCGCCCTCTCCTGAAGATGCTGACTCTCACTGGGGGTTGCTATAGCAAATGGTATAGAATCGGGCTTGGCTGGTGCAGCATCCAGAGTCAAACGGCTAACTGACACTTACTGGCTTCCACATGATGAAGGGAAAAGCCGTCAGCAGGCATGTAGCCCAGTGAGGGATCAGTGTCTTTGGGAAACGTGAGGAGGAATCTGAGAGTGGAATGTATCCTTTATCATTCTCTGTTTTATATTCTGTAGCTTGGGAATCATTGGGGAGCCTCTCTCTAACTTCTTTTCGGAAATGCTCATCCCCATCGAATCTTACATCGAGAGTGAAGATAGGAAGGAACATGATGATGAAGCTCTGCCACAGAAGAGTCGACACTCATACGCAGCTGACTCTTCTCTTGGAGACATAAGCTCCTCCCATCACAATAGGGACATTTCCAGAGCAACGACACTAGGTGTCGAGTCTGAGTATGACTTCTAAGTTACGTTGTATTAGTTACACTCACTAAACTAACTTTCATGTATTGAGGAATAAAACCTGTACTTTGTGTGATTGACTTATTTTGTTATACGTTGGGCGTTTCTCCCAATTCTCCTCCATCATTATCCTGGAACGTGACAGCACAGAGAGGGTTAGAATGAAGCTGCAACAGGACCCCCCCCCCCCCCCCCCCCCCCCCCCCCCCCCCCCATTAGAGAGTCCAGGATAGCAATCCCACTGCTGGTGGGCAGGACCACCACCCGCTTTCTCCAAACAACAACAGGTAGATATCTCCAGCTATCAACCCCACCTTGCTCAAACCACAACCTGAACAAAGTATAAGAAATAAAAGGCTTGCATTTCTATCGCTCCGTTCCCAGCACCTTTCCCAAAAAGCTAGTGACAAACAACAGAACTGGAGGCGATATTTACTGTTAAGGCCCAGCTTATGATTAATGCCAAGCTGCCAAAATCTCAAAGGGAAACTTGACGTTTACGCACAAGAATGGCTTCAAACCGGTAACAGCACTTTAAAGAAGTTCCCAAAGATCTCAACGTAAACTGCACTCAGAGTTAACCTTTCCTTTCCTGTTTGGCAACAATCCTTATAGATTTTTAAGACTATAGAATTCTAGTAATTTTACCACTTTTGCCCTTGGGGTATTGTTGCTCGTTCTGGGTGAGTGTGCTTAACACTCAATTTGGCTCTGTTTCGTTACTTAGCTCTGGAGTCGTCAGGTATCGTTAAGATACCGCCACAAGTTTCAAGGTCAAGTTCAAAGCAATAAACCATACACCAATTAGTAAGTTCAAACAAATGAGTTTATTATAATACAATTATAATCTACTCATGCACACGCTAAGATGACTAAACTATTCCTACCGCTAAATAAACCAATACTTATCTTAAAGGGAACTGCCGGATCAAGGGGCAAGGCCTCTTGCTCTGCACTGGTCCGCAGACTTCAGGTTGGTATGGGTTAAAAAGGGGTCAGGCATGTCTATCTCTGGTAGCGATCGTTGTGAGACACTTACTTGCTGGCGGCTGCTGTCCCAAACCTCTCCTCTCTCTCGGTCAAGGTCTTCTTTGGTAAAAGCTGGTCGAGGGGCTGGTCCAGAGAGGAGGGCTGGTCAAGAAGAACAAACTAAGTTTGGGACCTGTCTTTTATAGGTCCCAGGGCTTCGCGCCCTTTTGGCGGACCCTCTACCTGCTGGGAATCGATTGGGTCTCTTCCCAATCGATTTGTTTGAATCCCCCCCAATACTGAGGCTGTCCCTCGGTTGCTGGACGGGCCTTCAGGTGCTTTGTCTTTGAACCCCACTGGTGCCGGGGTGTCTGGTTTCCCATACACTGTTGCAATCACTTCCCTATTTGTGTCCATTGTCCCTGGGATTGTTCCATTACTATGTTAACTATCCCGGAGATTGCCTCATTAGTATGCGGAATGTTCGTTTTGGTGCTGTCTGCTCTCTTAGCAGACAGAATCCACATTGGCTTGGTGCAGCCTGCTTGTGCTGCAAACTTTGTCCATTTTAACCTGCAAGCTTTGCGTTCCTCCATTTTGTATTGAGGGAATGGCCAGCTTCGGTGGCTACAGTATCCACTGAGACTGACAGTCTCCAGGTCTAGTCTTGTCCACGCTGAGATCGAAGCAGCTACCCGCCTCACACGGGCTTCAGTGCTTTCTTAAATGTATTTATGCCCTTTGTAGCGTTAGAGATAGTTTAGTTTGTAGTACTTTGTGCTTGTGTAGATCTTACTGTGTGTAAATAAATAGTATTGACTTTGAACTAACTAACTGGTGTATTGGCTCTTTGATCGGTATTCGGTTTGAACCTTGTGGCGGTATCCAGAGACACCTGGCGACTCTGAAAGTAAACATAATTAGGATTAAGGAAGGTGACCATATATTTATAGCAAGTAAACAGAGCAACAGTCTTATGAGGAAAGGTTGAGGGAGCTAGGGCTTTTCTCATTGGAGCGAAGGATGATGAGAGGTGACTTAATTGAGATTTATAAGATGATGAAGGGGATAGATAGAGTGGACGTTCAGAGACTATTTCCTCGGGTGGATGTAACTGTTACAAGGGGGCATAACTATGAGGTTCAGGGTGGGAGATATAGGAGGGATGTCCGAGGCAGGTTCTTTACTCAGAGAGTGGTTAGGGTGTGGAATGGACTGCCTGCTGTGATAGTGGAGTCGGACAATTTAGGAACTTTCAAGCGGTTATTGGATAGGCATATGGAGCACACCAGAATGACAGGGAGTGGGATAGCTTGATCTTGGTTTCGGACAATGCTCGACACAACATCGTGGGCCGAAGGGCCTGTTCTGTGCTGTACTGTTCTATGTTCTATTGTTTCATCCAAAAGTGCTCTTTTCCCAACACTGACCAGGCAACTTCCTCTCCTTTAGCTCCTTCCTATGTTTTAAAAAGTAAACTTGCCCTACCTTTGCCTCGCTTACTTGTAATTTTGACAACTTGTACCTGTCCCGCTTTGAACTGAAACAACCCACTTCAAAATTACTTATTTTACTTACCTTGTGTAAATTCTTATTCGTCTTGGTTCATGAATATATCAAAACCACAACTGTGTGCCGTTTCAGACCTTTGCAGTCACTCTGTCTCCTAATCCAATTCCAACAATCACACTTCCATCAGCCTCTTTTACCAGCACATGAGAAAAAATGACAGCGATACTACTAAAAGTAAAATATAAAAATTCCTAGCTTTCCTGACATTTACAAGCATTTATTTACAGAGTTACACATTAGAGGCATAGACTTCCTAACCCAACAACCCCTGTTCCAGTCTGTGTCTATTTATAGGGCCATAGCTGAACTAAACATAACTAACGGACCATTAACACTCAGGATGTTTCAAAATACATTGTGCCAAGGATGTACTTTTGAAGTGTAGTCACTGTTGTAGGAAATGGGCAGTCAATTTGTGTGCAGCAAGCTCTCACAAACAGCAACATGATAATGACAATATAATCAATTTTAACAGGACAGATTGAGCCTGTGTTTAACATCTCCGCTTCCACCAGCCTCATAGTAAGAAGTCTTACAACACCAGGTTAAAGTCCAACATGTTTGTTTCAAACACTAGCTTTCGGAGCACTGCTCCTTCCTCAGGAGTGCTCCGAAAGCTCGTGTTTGAAACAAACACGTTGGACTTTAACCTGGTGTTGTAAGACTTCTTACTTTGCTCACCCCAGTCCAATGCCGGCATCTCCACATCATGACCAGCCTCATAGGCAGCGAGTTCCAGGCCATTCCCTCTCACTGTGTAAAATATTCCTCCTTGCATATCTGCCGCCCCCCGTATCACTTGTCCACCGTGTCGGCTGGTCCTTATAGCATCAGTTTTTGTGAATATAAATTTAGTGTACCCAATTACTTTTTTCCAATTAACGAGCAATTTAGCGTGGCCAATCCACCTACCCTAAGCATCTTTTTGGATTGTGGTCAGACCCACACAGACACTGGGAGAATGTGCAAACTCCACAAGGACAGTGACCCGGGGCCGGGAGTCGCACCGGCCTGGATTATTCACCCTCCACGTGGCAGAACCTGGAATAAGTGAGTGGGGGCCGTCCTGGGGGGGGGGGGGGGGATCCAACCCCTGGGGGGGCACCCGACCCTGGGGGGGGAACCTCATGGGGGGGGGGGGCCTGAGGGCCTGGCCCACAATCAGAGCCTACCGATCGGCGGGCGAGCTGGTTCCGTGGGAACCTACTTCACTCCGCGCCGGGCTCCTGTAGGGTTCCGCCATATTGCCCGGGGGCTCGCGCGGAGAAGGGAACCCCCGCACATGCGTGGAAATATGCCAGCCGTTCCGCGAACTCGCGCTGGCTGTTCGGCACCAGCTGGAGCTGCGGGAACCATGCTGGCGGCAAACTAGCCCCCTAGAAAAGGGAGAATTCCGCACATTCGGGGGCCGTTGACACCGGAGTGGTTGGCGCCGGTTTATCACGCCGGTGTGGGGACATAGCCCCATTATTTGAGAATCCCGCCCCAGGTCTCTGCCGTGTTGGCTTGAACTCATGGCCTTTCAACTCACAGAGACAAGGCCAATAGGAATAAAACAAATGAAGTAGATGCAGACACTCATTGCAATTGCACAATGGAGTGGCCACGACAGACACTTAGCTTTATTCTGAACACAATTGGGAGCGGGATTCTGAGACTATAAATCTGTTCTAAGAATAAGAGGAGAGGCAATTTTTAAAAAGACAATGGACAGCAGTTGAACAAGGAGAAAATACCTATGATAGAAGATAAACCAGAAAATAAACCAAAGAGCTTAGTGCATTCCATATTCATAGACACAAAAAAGTGTTAATGCAAAAAATAACAGAGCCATTCTCCCCAAATCTCTGTGGCTCTCACCCCCACAACCCAAAGATGTGCAGGCTAGGTGGATTGGCCATGCTAAATTGCCCCTTAATTGGAAAAAAAGAATTGGGTACTCTAAATTTATTTTAAAAAACAGAGCTTAAGATAACTAAATCTCTGGGACCTGGTATACCCCAGGGTGCTGAAATAAGCAGGCAGATAATCGTCCAAACAATAATCCTTCAACGTTCTCTTGGGAATGGTTCCATCGGTTTGAGAATTTCTTAATGTCAGTGTGGTAACTTGATCACAAGAAAGGTAGTTGAACATGTTGTAAAAGTTAAATCTTCTTTCCTTCAGAAAACATTGAGGTAATAATGCAGTTTGGCTTCAGACACCCGAAACACAATTATACACAAGCTCCTCGTGGCTAAACTGGAAACCTGCACAGGTCCGCGCTCCCAATGATGTCACACGTGAATGTGCACTTTTGTTAAAGACATCCACACAATTCATCGAATAGGAAGATGCTCATTAAAACATAATTAAAACACCCTGCAACACTTCGTGCCCCCACCCCTTAAATTTCAATTCCCCTTAAGGAGGGACAACAACAAACATCGTAACACACATGTCGCAACTAATACGTTTGTCTTACAGGGACTTTGGGCCGACATTGTGATCTGTATAGAATCAGAGGTGAGTGAGTATCCACTGGTTACTGAACATCCACTGGTTACTGAGTACCCACTGGTTACTGAGTATCCACTGGTCAGTGAGTATTCACTGGTTACTGAGTATTCACTGGTTACTGAGTATCCACTGGTGAGTGAGTATTCACTGGTTACTGAGTATCCACTGGTGAGTGAGTATTGACTGGTTACTGAGTATCCACTGGTTACTGAGTATCTACTGGTGAGTGAATATTGACTGGTTACTGAGTATCCACTGGTGAGTGAGTATTGACTGGTTACTGAGTATTCACTGGTTACTGAGTATCCACTGGTGAGTGAGTATTGACTGGTTACTGAGTATCCACTGGTGAGTATCCACTGGTTACTGAGTATTGACTGGTTACTGAGTATTGACTGGTTACTGAGTATCCACTGGTTACTGAGTATACACTGGTTACTGAGTATTCACTGGTGAGTGAGTATCCACTGGTTACTGAGTATCCACTGGTGAGTGAGGTTCCACTGGTGAGTGAGTATTCACTGGTGAGTGAGTATCCACTGGTGAGTGAGTATTCACTGGTGACTGAGTATCCACTGGTGAGTGAGTAGCGGAGTGGCGCCAACCACTCCGGCGTTGGACCTCCCCAATAGTGCAGAATTCTCCACACCTTTTGGGGCCAAACCCTCACATTGAGGGGCTAGGCCTGCGCCGGTGTGGTTGGCACCATGCCGACTGGCGCCAAAACCGGCGCCAACGGCTTTGACGCCCGCCGCCTGGTGCAGGGGCTGGCCGAAAGGCCTTCGCCAGTTCGCGCATGCGCCGGTGCGTCAGCTGGAGGCCGTGGCGGCGGTGGAAGAAAAATATTGCCCCCACGGCACTGAGTAACCCCACCTAACCCCCACCAAGACACTAAGGGCAATTTAGCACAGTCAAGCCGCCTAACCGGCATATCTTTGGACTGTGGAATGGAACCGGAGCACCCGGAGGAAACCCACGTAGACACGGGGAGAACGTGCAGACTCTGCACAGACAGTGACCCGAGGCCGGAATTGAACCCGGGCCCATGGCGCTGTGAGGCAGCAGTGCTGACCACTGTGCTGCCACGCCTACTCCTTCTTCACTGTAGGAACTCTATGAATTCTCTGATTCCTTCGTCCCTGGGACCATTCCCGTTAGATTTCTGGGCAGTAAGAGGGTGAAGGGAATGAGAAATGTGCCATCCAGTTGGTGGAGCTGACCTTGAGGATCAGCCATGAATGGTGAAGAGACCTGGAGGGAGCTTTTTGGCACTTGTGATGAATTGTTCACTGACATGAGACATTAACCCTGCTTCTCTCGGCACGGTGGTCGCCCACAGCTCCTTGCTGAGCCCCAGTATGTATGGGATAACAGTGGTTAGCACTATTGCTTCACAGCACCAGGGTCCCAGGTTTGATTCCCGGCTTGGGTCACTGTCTGTGCGGAGTCTGTATGTTCTCCCTGTTTCTGCGTGGGTTTCCTCCGGGTGCTCCGGTTTCCTCCCACAAGTCCCGAAAGACGTGCTGTTATGTAATTCGGACATTCTGAATTCTCCCTCCGTGCACTCGAACAGGCGCCGGAATGTGGCGACTAGGGGACTTTCACAGTAACTTCATTGCAGTGTTAATGTAAGCCTACTTGTGAAAATAAAGATTATTATATTATTATTGCAGGGGCAGCACGTTGGCGCAGTGGGTTAGCACTGCGGGCTCAAGGTGCCGAGGTTCCAGGTTCGATCCCGGCTCTGGGTCACTGTCCGTATGGAGTTTGCACATTCTCCCCGTGTTTGTGTGGGTTTTGCCCCCACAACCCAAAAATGTGCAGGCTAGGTGGGTTGGCCACGCTAAATTGCCCCTAATTGAAAAAATTAATTGCGTACTCTAAATTAAAAAATATATATATTATTATTGCAGGGCAGCAGTGGAACAGTCAAGTGCAGAGGTGACAGCGTGTCACCTCTGGTTTAGCACACTGGGCTAAATCGCTGGCTTTTAAAGCAGACCAAGGCAGGCTAGCAGCACGGTTCAATTCCCGTACCAGCCTCCGCGAACAGGCGCCGGAATATGGCGACTAGGAGCTTTTCACAGTAACTTCATTTGAAGCCTACTTGTGACAATAAGCCATTTTCATTTCATTTTTTTCATGTGGTGTTTGTTAGTGCGGCCCCTTTAAATGGCAGCACGTGGTGTGGTTCAGCGTGCTCCGCGGGCCTTAGCAACCAGGGTCGGCCTGGAGGGGGGGGGGAGAGCAGGATAATAATTAAATATTAACCATTTCCACAGGGAGTAGGGGCTGTGTACAGGGATTAATGTTCTTTAGATGGGTATTTATTGAGTGGTGGAGGGTGTAGCTGGGTTCTGTTGAGGATTGTATTGTATTTCTGTCTGTTGACCCGCTCTGCCTCCCCCCCCCGTGGTGAGTGGGCGGTTCCGGGCCCCCGGTTCAGTCTGGCTGCAGCCGCCGAGCGGAGCGGCCACAGACCCGGGGCGGCAGGCCGAGCGGAGGCGGCAGGCAGTCACACAGAGAGGCGGGCGGAGAGATCTCCCTGCACCCGATCCCCGCTTCCCAATAAACCCCGAGGCCGGATATCCACCGCCTAGGCCGCAAGAAGCCTCGGGCTTTCCTGAGGGCGACAGCCGAGCACGAGGAGCCCCCTTCCCGGGGCCCGGCCCGAGTGTGGTGGGCCAGTCCCCGGTGTGGGGTTGTTGTGAAGCATTCCCCCACTCCCCGGTGAAGCGTCGCCATGTCCAGCTCCCGGGTCTGCCGCACCTGCGGCTGCACCGACATCGACATTGACCCGGCCCGCGGAGACGCGGTATGCACGGCCTGCGGCTCGGTGCTGGAGGACAACATCATCGTCTCCGAGGTACAGTTCGTGGAGAACAGCGGCGGCGGCTCATCGGCGGTCGGGCAGTTCGTCTCCCTGGACGGTGAGTGCACTGAAGCCCCTGCCCTGCACCATCACTGGTTACCATCACTGGTTATTGCCATCACTGGTTATTACCCAGTCACCACTTTCACTGGTTACCACTTTCACTGGTTACCACTATCACTGGTTACCACCATCACCCGCTTACCACCATCACTAGTTAACACCCAGTCACCACCGTCACCAGTTATCACCATCACCCGCTTACCACCATCACTGATTATCACCGTCACCGGTTATCACCGTCACCCAGTTACCACCACCATCACTGTTTATCATCCTGTTATCGCATTCACCCGGTTATCGCATTCACCCGGTTATCGCCGGCACTGGTTACTGCCATCTCACCCGGTAATCGCCGTCACTGGTTACCGCCATCACTAGTTACTGTCATCTCACCCTCTAATCGCCATCACCCGGTTATCACCGTCACTGATTATTGTCATCTCTCCCGGTAATCGCCATCACTGGCTACTGCCATCTCACCCGGTAATCGCCATCACTGGTTACCGCCATCTCACCCGGTTACCACCATCACCTGGTTACCACCATCCCCCCAGGTTACCACCATCCCCCCAGGTTACCACCATCCCCCCAGGTTACCACCATCACCTGGTTATCACCATGCTGCAGCACAGCCACATCTCCAACATTTCCCCCTCACTGCTTCCACAGGATAGTTATTAACATTGCTGCTTTCCCTTTGCCACTGCAAACATTGTTTGTGACATGTGCCATGACATTAAACCGCAGGGCGATTGACAACCTAGTGCATTTTTAAAAAAGAAATGTGGTGGTTGTTGCAGGAATGTTTTTCTACATATCAAGCTCCCACGTGTGGCGACGGTCACCATTTGGTTGCGGGGATGTCGGTTGAGGGATAAATGTTGGCCAGGACTTGGGGTGGCGCAGGGCAGGCGGGGGTCCTAACTCTCTTGATATGGAATGCTGTGGAAACTTCACATCCACCCGAGAGGGCAGTTCAACCTGGGGCGTCAGAATTGGCTCCGGGTTCCTTATTCGGAAGTGAGAATTCTACTCGCTGAGCCACTTTGCAAATGTACCTTCTGCTTGTAGCTTTGGTGTCGATGTGATTTGGGCAATACATTTGGTAGCCAGTGTAACCAAGTGATGAGTGTGGAAGGAACCTTCCTCCTGTCTCTGCATTTCCCACTGTCTAAATACTCGAGAAAGAGGGGGAAAGAAATATAGCCTCTATGTGACAGAGGGGGAGAGAAATATGGCACGCTGGCGCGTTCTGCGTATTGTCATGATTCACCGCCTGATCCCCAAGTTGTTGTTAAGATTCAGTAGGGACCAATAACGTTTTGTTTAAAGAAGATAAAGTTTGAAATTCAAGAGACTTGCTAAGTAAATAAAGCCACACGATTCCACTGGTTTTGAACAAACAAAAATAAACTATGGTGCGGCAGATAAAGCAATTTACATTGTCTGTCTTGTACTCTAATGTTCTCGGCAAGTATGAAGTACATGTGAATTAACAAGTCAATTGTGGTCAAACGCACAACAGTGTACAATAAATGGACTGTACAATAAATGGCAGATGTGACCAAGATACAGTCCGTGGATTTCCCAACAACCCACCCAGGCGTCAGTCAACACTGACTCAGCCAATCTCACTGAAACTCTGTCTCTCGCGTGATGGGTTCCAGAATTCACCTTGGAATTCTGTCTCAAAGTAGCTCCAACCCGGACAGTATCAACAATGGCCCACCTCGCAAAGTTTCCGTCTCATCTTCTGAGAATCCGTTCCAGTGGGCGGAATGGTAACACAGTGGCTAGCACTCTTGTGTCACAGCTCCAGGGTCCCAAGTTCGATTCCCGGCTTGGGTGACTACCTGTGCGGAGTCTGCACATTCTCCCCGTGTCTGTGTGGGTTTCCTCCGGGTGCTCCGGTTTCCTCCCACAGTCCAAAGACGTGCAGGTTAGGTGGATTCGCCATGCTAAATTGCCCTTAGTGTCCAAAAGGGTTGGGTGGGTTACGTGGATCAGGTGGAGGTGTGGGCTTGGACAGGGTGCTCTTTCCAAGGGCTGGTGTAGACTCGATGGGCCAAATGGCCTCCTGCACTGTAAATTCTATGATATAAGTACAAGTTGTTGTAGTCATGTTGGGAGCACTGAATTTTAAAAAATAAATTTAGCGTACCCAGTTCTTTTTTTCTGATTTAAGGGTCAATTTAGCGTGGCCAATTCACTACCCTGCACATCTTTTTGGGTTGTTGGGTAAAGACCCACGCAGACGTGGGGAGAATGTGCAAACTCCACGCGGATAATGACCCGGGGCAGGTATCGAACCTGGGTCCTCAGTGCTGGTAAGGAGAGCTGAATGAGGTTGAAATACATAATAAGATGTTGGAGGAAGCTGTCACAGCCTGAGAGTTGAATACAGTTTTAGTGGTGCCTTTGTAATTGTGAATGGTTGGAGCCATTAAACTGCCATATGCGACTGTCCAGATAATGGGAGGATGATGGGGACTCTGCAATATCAGTAAAACAGTTGTAACGTTAATGTAGAATTGTTGTGATATTGTGGTGGTTATTAGACTTTGATTTATCTCTTTCCCTGGTCACAATGATAATGACAAGTTGGACAATGGCCACCGTCCTATAACTTGTTTTGCTGGGTAAAGTCAGGATGGAACGGACGTGAGGGGCCGAATGGCCATTTTCTGTTCCTAAGCTTGAGACCGTGTTATCCAGGTGATTTCTGAATGGAGGTTGGATTGTGTATTTTCATGCTGTATGTTTTGTGGCATTGGAGCCTCTAGCAGCAGTATTTCTATAAAGTGGATTCTCCTTTTTGATGACCACTTGTTCATGTCTGCATAATTACCCTTAAAGTATGTGGTGTTTGAAATTTGTGTTTCAAATAAATGATATTGTAGATCCATTTGAACTTTTGTTTTTGTAGCACCAGATTGTACAAGAGAAAAGCCTGTATCCTTGTGCTTCAGAACATCCCAAAGTGTTTTCAAATCAATGAAGTACTTTCCCTCAGTGCCTCTCTTTGCTCCCTCCAGACACTCGTTGCTGACCTCTTGCGAACAGCTACCCAAGCCTACACTCTCGCCGAATTTCCTCCCTGCTGGGGGGGGGGGGGGGCAGAGCCGGGTTTGAACCTGGGACCTCGGTGCCGTGAGGCAGCAGTGCTAACCACTGTGCCGCCATCCTGTCGCGCTCTCTCCTCCCAGCCTTGCCCCTGAGGACTCTGACAGTAGATCTGCTCTCACTGACCCTGTCTGTGTTTCCCGACAGAATGCCGGTTAGATCGTGAACAAAGCCCCAACAATCCATGAACTTACTGTGGGTTATTACATCTCGGCCTTGGTGGATACTTGTCTGAGAGGCTGAGGACAACTTGAAGCTCTCCCCTCCCTCACTTGTCCTATGGTCATGTATCACCAAACCACACCTCAGTCTGTTTCCCAGACTCTTCTGGCACTTTCTCCTCTTTGAGCATCTTTCTTGTTCCATCCCTCTCACCTCTCGTTTTATATCCTGTACTGCCCACCCAAATGCTCAAAAATGCAGTTTTTTCATTGAGCTGTCTTCACTGCTTTCCCCCTCAGCCTCCGCAATGGGTGTTTTCAATCTCGTTGCATTCTCTCTGCTCTAATTTCACTGTTTTCATAACCTCCTTTAATCTCTCCTTCCAATGAAACTCTCTAATATTCACGGCCGTGCCCTTAATCTTGTCATCTCATGTGACAAAAGAATAAGTACAGCACAGGAACAGGCCCTTCGGCCTTCCCAAGACTGTGCCGACCATGCTGCCCGTCTAAACTAAAACCGTCTACACTCCCGGGGTCCGTATCCCTCTATTCCCATCCTATTCATGTATTTGTCAAGATGCCCCTTAAACGTCACTATCGTCCCTGCTTCCACCACCACCTCCGGCAGCGAGTTCCAGGCACCCACCACCCTCTGTGTAAAAAAACTTGCGTCGTACATCTCCTCTAAACCTTGCCCCTCGCACCTTAAACCTATGCCCCCTAGTAATTGACTCCTCTACCCTGGGGAAAAAACCTCTGACTATCCACTCTGTCTATGCCCCTCATAATTTTGTAGACCTCTATCAGGTCGTCCCTCAACCTCCATCATTCCAGTGAGAACAAACCGAGTTTATTCAACCTCTCCTCATAGCGAATGCCCTCCATACCAGGCAACATCCTGGTAAATCTCTTCTGCTCCCTCTCTAAACCCTCCACATACTTCTGGTAGTGTGGCAACCAGAATTGAACACTATACTCCAAGTGTGACCTAACTAAGGTTCTATACAGCTGCAACATGACTTGCCAATTCTTATACTCAATGCCCCAGCCAATGAAGGCAAGCATGCCGTATGCCTTCTTGACTACCTTCTCCACCTGTGTTGCCCCTTTCAGTGACCTGTGGGCCTGTACATCTAGATCTCTCTGACTGTCAATACTCTTGAGGGTTCTGCCATTCACTGTATATTCCCTATACATAATTCCACCAACCTTTGTGTCGTCCGCATATTTACTAATCAGACCAGTTACATTATCCTCCAAATCATTTATGTATACTACGAACAGCAAAGGTCCCAACACTAATCCCTGCAGAACACCACTAGTCACAGCCCTCCAATTAGAAAAGCACCCTTCCATTGCTACTCTCTGCCTTCTATGACCTAGCCAGTTCTGTATCTACCTTGCCAGCTCACCCCTGATCTTGTGTGACTTCACCTTTTGTACCAGTCTGCCATGAGGGAACTTGTCAAAGGCCTTACTGAAGTCCATATAGCCAACATCCACTGCCCTACCTGCATCAATCATCTTTGTGACCTCCTTGAAAAGCTCTATCAAGTTAGTGAGACACGACCTCCCCTTCACAAAACCGTGCTGCCTCTCGCTAATACTTCCATTTTATTCCAAATGGGAGTAGATCCTGTCTTGAAGAATTCTCTCCATTAATTTCCCTACCACTGACGTAAGGCTCACCGGCCTGTAGTTCCCTGGATTATCCTTGCTCCCCTTCTTAAACAAAGGAACAACATTGGCTTTTCTCCAGTCCTCCGGGACATCACCTGAAGACAGTGAGGATCTAAAGATTTCTGTCAAGGCCTCAGCAATTTCCTCTCTGACTTCCTTCAGTATTCTGGGGTAGATCCCATCCGGCCCTGGGGACTCGTCCACCGTAATATTTTTCAAGACGCCCAACACCTCATCTTTTTGGATCTCAATGTGACCCAGGCTATCTACACCCCCTTCTCCAGACTCAACATCCACCAATTCCTTCTCTTTGGTGAATACTTATGCAAAGTATTCATCGATTTCCTCTGGCTCTACACATAGATTCCCTCGCCTATCCTTCAGTGGGCCAACCCTTTCCCTGGCTACCCTCTTGCTTTTTATGTACATGTAAAAAGCCTTGGGATTTTCCTTGATCCTATTTGCCAATGACTTTTTGTGACTCCTTTTAGCTCTCCTGACTCCTTGCTTAAGTTCCTTCCTACCTTCCTGATATTCCTCACAGGCTTTGTCTGTTCCCAGCCTTCTAGCCATGACAAATGCTCCCTTTTTCTTTTTGTTTTTTTAAATAAAATATTTTTATTCTCTGTTTTCACATTTTCTTCAGAATTTACAGCCCACCAACAAACAGTAAACGGAAACAAATACAATGTCAATCCCCCGACAAACAACAACGATCCCATCCACCCACTAACCCCCAACCAACAACTCATCTGACAATATAAGCATCAAATAAAACTAAACCTCCCAAGGAGAAAAAAAAGAAAAATGAATCCGGAATCGCCCCTGGTCACCATTGTCACATCTAGTCCACCCCCCACACCCCCCTAATATTCAGTGCCATCCAATCCCCGAAAGAGTACTGTGAATGGCACCTATGAATTGTAGACTAGACACCCCCTGCTCCCCCCCCCCCCCCCCCCCCCCCCCCTTCCCCCAACTTTTCACTGCGGCTGGACTCACCGAAACCTATTCTGCTAGGCTCCGATGGCCACACCCCCCCCCCCCCCCCCCCCCCCCCCCTCACTGGCCAGCTTAAACCGACCAGCGTGGAGGCCCCCGCCCGGGTCTCCTTCACCCCCCCCCCCTTGCCCGGTCCCAGGAAAACCAAGAAATTCCCTTTAGCACACAACCCCGCATTACACACACAAGCCCCAAAGAACCATCATTGCAAATGAAAGTCCCAACTCTTCCCTTGTCCAAATATATACATCGGTACACAACCTGCTCTCATCACATTTCTCAATTCTGCCAGAGTCCTTCTGCCTTCGCAAACTCCTCAGTCGCTTCCGCTTTCCAAAATAAAAGTCCTTGGATTTGTAAGTCACCCTCAACTTAGCTGGATATACTGTGCTGCACTGCACTTTACTGATGTACAGTGCCTTCTTCATCTGGCTGAAGGCAGCCCGCCTCCTCACCAGCTCCACCATAAAGTCCTGGCATATGCGTATACCAGCTCCAGCCCACTGCACCACCCGCTTCTGCTTTGCCCAGCACAGGACCTTCTCCTTCACGCTGTACCTAGGGAAACACACAGTTACTACTCTTGGCGGCTCATTTGCCTTTGGTATAGGCCTCCACGACCGATGAGCCCGATCCAGTTCATATCGGGAGGGATTGTCCCCCTCCCCCAATAGCTCCGCCAACATCGTGGCAAAATACTCCATCGGCCTCGGGCCTTTCACCCCATCGGGTAGACTCACGATCCTCAGATTCTGCCGTCTGGATCTGTTTTCCAGGTCTTCCATTTCGGCTCGCAGCCCCTTGTTGGTCTCTATCACCCTCCGCAGCTCCTTCCCCATTGAGGTGAGTTGATCACTGTGCTGCGATAATGCCTCTTCCACTTCCTTCAGTGTCTCCCTTGCTCCCGCACCTCCGCCGCTGTGCTTGATACCGCCGCCCTCACCGTGGCAATCGCCTCCTCCACCAGCACTTTCAATACCGCCCCCATCTCCTTACTCATCGCTTCCATGTGCTTTGTGAACTGTTTTTCAAGTTCCACAATCATCACTTTGGTCATTTCATCAGCTGTGAGCGATGCGGCCTCCCCGGGTGCTCCAGCCTCCACTTTCCTTACAGTTCCTGCGCTGACTTTTCCACTCACCGGCGGACTTTCATTAACCCCCTTTTTCACGGCCGTTTTTTCCCAAGCATGGACATTTCTGCTCCCCGTGGCTTCTTACAGATTTTTCAGCCTCCGTAGCCCCTTGGACTGGGTGTTAAAATCCAGACATTTCTATTCCAAAGCGGGAGCCCTCCAGTGTGCGGCTGCCTCCCGCCCGCCATCGCCGAAAATCCTCCTTTTTCTTTTTGACGAGACCTACAATATCTGGGCAGATATGGGCAGCACGGTAGCATAGTGATTAGCACTGTGGCTTCACAGCGCCAGGGTCCCAGGTTCGATTCCCTGCTGGGTCGCTGTCTGTGTGGAGTCTGCACGTTCTCCCCGTGTCTGCATGTGCCTCACCCCCACAACCCAAAAGATGTGCAGGGTAGGTGAATTGGCCATGCTAAATTTGAAAAAAAAAGTGTACTCTAACTTTCTAAAACTAATAAAAAATCTCTGATCACTTCCTTGTATTGCTCGCCACCCACTTCTCTCTTCCCCTCTCGAAGTCTTCTCCCACCAACCCTACACCACCTCCTGTATCTGCAGCCAGACTGCTGGACTATGAAAATCTTTGCTGTCCAGCCCTTGACTTTCCGCTCACTCACCATGACATTTTCACAGCCAATGATTTGCTCAACTACCCCCTCTTCTCCACCAATGATGCCTCCGTCTTCATTGAAACATTTACTCTCTCTCACCCTGGCCATTCTCCTTGGTACCAGCCTCATCCCTGCTCCCTTAAGTTCAAAGAATATGACGGACAACTGGTTTCGCCAATCACCGTTGGATTGCTGTGGACTACATAAAATACTATCAGGCTCTGTTCTTGTCTGGTAAAACTGCTCATTGTTCCAGGATCATCTTGGAATGTAAAAGTAACCCCTGGCATCTTGTAAACCCCCCTTCCTGTCTCCTCCACCCCCACCTTTAACACTAGAATCTAAATCATCTAATCAGCTGTCTCTGCACCTCCCTCTCTTCCCCCGGGTCACTGAACAAAATTCCTATGAAACCTCCACCTCGCTCGAGCTCTGAACTCTCATCTTTATCTTGTTTCTCTCCTCTCTTCCCTCATGCTCTTTCTGATATCATCTTGTCTCCAAGACGTGCTCTCTCCATCTCATTTCAACTGAGCTGCTAACCAATAAACCTCCTCGCCTGGTTCCCATGTCAACCAATATTGTTAATAGTTTAAAATAAAGAACAATACAGCACAGGAACAGGCCCTTCGACCCTCCAAGCCTGTACCGGTCATGATATCAACCTTGGCCAAACCCCTCAGCACTTCCTTGTGCCATATCCCTCTATACCCATCCTATCCATGTGTTTGTTAAGATGCCTTTTGAACGCTGTTAATGTATCTGCTTCCACAACCTCCCCTGGCAATGTGTTCCGGCACTCACCACCCTCTGTGTGAAAAGACCTCCCTCGCACATTCCCCATGGACCCTAAACCTATGCCCCCTGGTGACAGACCCTTCCACCCTGGGAAAGAGTGCCTGCCCATCCACTCTATCCATGTTCCTCGTAATCCTGGAGACCTCTATCAGGTCACCCCTCAACCTCCGTCTTTTTAATGAAAACAATCCGGCTATTCAGCCTCTCCGCATATGGCTAACACCCTCCAGACCAGGCAGCATCCCGGTAAACCTCCTCTGCACCCTCTCCTAAACGCAATATTCCAAGTGCGGCCGTACCAAGGTTCAGTACAACTGCAGCATGATTTGCCAGTTTTTATACTCGATGCCCCGTCCAATGAAGGCAAGCATTCCGTCTGCTTTCTTGACTACCTTGTCCTCTTGTGTTGCCACCTTCAGAGATCTGTGAACCTGCATGCCCAGATCTCTCTAACTTTTTATATTCCGAAGTTTAGGCTGTCCAAGTGGTTGTGTCCCTCCTTCAAATCTGCTATCGTTGTCCCTATCCTCCAAAAAAAACCATCCGTTCCTCCACTGTCCCAGCAAACGACCATTCCCATTCCTCTCAAGTCCTTGAATGTATTGTCACCTCCAGATCCGCTTCTGGGAATGTTTGAATCTCTCCAATCTGGCTTCCTGCAACATGGCTGAAATGATTCTGAACAGTGTCCAAAGGCATCGTTTGTAACTGTGACCCAGGTAAATTGTCCCTCCTTGGCCTTCTCATCATGTCAGAGCTGCCTCTGACACGGTCGGCTGCACAATCCTCCAGCGTGTCTCCACTCTGCTGTCCAGCTGCGTGGGACTGCACTCCCCTGCTTCCATCCTTATCTGTTCAATCAGAGCCAGACAGTCATTTGCAATAACCTCTCTTCCTCTTCCCACACTGGTGTTACCACTGTTGTCCCCCAAGGACCCATCCTTCACTCTCTTCTATTTCTCATCTGCATGCTGTTCCTCAGCGACATCATACGAAGGCAGTGCTATTTTACACATGTAAGCTGAAGACCTTGCTACCCTCACTCGACTCGTTCAGTGTCAAGCTAACCTGTCAGACTTCTTGTCCCTAAATCAAGTACTGGTCAAGAGAAATGCCATCCAACTTTATATTGGGAGACCAATGCAATTGTATCCATGAGCTAAATTCAGCAAATATAATTTTTTTTAAAAATTGGATCTTAAAGAACAGTTTTTTATTTAGAGTACCCATTTATTTTTTTCCAATTAAGGGGCAATCTGGCATGGCCAATCCACCTACCCTGCAGGTCTTTGGGTTGTGGGGGTGAGACCCTCGCAGACACGGGGAGAATGTGCAAACTCCACACTGACAGCGGTCCAGGGCCGGGATTCGAACCCGGCTCCTCAGCGCCGTGAGGCAGCAGCGCTATCCACTGCGCCGTGGTGCTGCCCCTTTTTAGCAAATATAATTGAATGTTGTTTGGTAAGAAAAGGGGTGTCTCGGAGGTCAGGGAACGTAAGTCATTGGGAACCAAGGAGTAACTTCATGTAATACTGTGTGTGTGTGTATAGCCATAAGTATAGTTAAGTGCTGTAGTATATTATAGTTCTTCCTGTTTTTTTCTTTCTTTATTAATTGTTCATACAATGACTGGATTATCCCTGCCTGGTTTGCATCCTTTCCTCACAGTATAACAAATTGAAAATATACACCACTAACAACAGCTGTTACAAATGACCTTTCTGGGTGTTGGGAAACCCTCTCATTTCACACCAGCGTGATTCTTCCCACCTTCTGTAAACTAGAGATCATTCTGTTGTCTGTGTGCACTGTCTCACCCAAATCCCATTCACCTTTCACCCCTGTGCTCACTGACCTGCTTTGGTTCGCAATTAAGCAACATCTTAATTTTAAAATGTTCATGCTTATTTTCAAATCCCTCCATGGCCTCGCCACGCCCCATCTCTGTATTCCCCTCCAGCCCAACAATGCTCTGAGGTCTCTCTGCTCCTCCAATTCTGGCTCCCAGAACATTCCCAATTTTAATTGTTCCACACTTGGAGGCCATGCCTTCAACCTGCCTGCGCCCTGTACTATTTTCTTTCACAACTCTACATCTTTAAGACACTCTTCAAACCTGCTTCTTTGACCAAGCTTTTGTTTGACAATGCTTTTGTGAAGTGCTTTGGGTGTTTTATTGTGTTAAAGAGTCTATATATTCAAAATGTTGTTGGTTATTGGATAAATAGTTGCTAGAATAACGGAGAGAACCCCCTTGCTGTATGGGATATTTTTTTGTTCATCTGAGAGAACAGACTGTTCAACTTTGCATCTAAAAGCTGCACCCACCAATTGTGCAACACTCTGGCCTGGGAGTGGTGCTTGAATGCACAGCCTTCTGACTGAGAGACCAGCATGCTACTCGCTGACTTACAATGGACACCTAATGTTGCTCAAACATTCCAAGGTGCCTCCTTTGTGATGTCTTACTTCAAACTTGGTACATGGGCTGGACTGACTCAGTTTGTATGAAGCAATGGCCTGCATGGGGGAAGTTGGTCAGTTAATGTGCTCAGGTGGTGTTAGTTGTGTAAGGTGTCATATGAGAGTTCCCTGAAGAAATGGGTGTTTATAAATGGGTGTGTATATAAATATCTGTAGTGAGAGTACCTTTAAGAAATGGGTGTTTAACACTGCAGTGATGTCAGAGAGTGGGTGGAGCTGGGCTGTCTGTCAGCTTTTTACTTTCATTTTTTTGGCTGTTTGCTGCAGGGTGTGTTTTAGTTTTGTTTTCAGAGCTGGATAGCTGCAGTCACAGCCAGAAGGTGTATGAGTCTCTCTCTGTAATCTAAAGACTGTAAATCGATCCTGGTGATTTAAAACTAATAACAGTAGTGACTTTAACATGATGTGCTTCTGGTAAAAGGTGTTTTAAGTCATATGGATGTTAAAAGGAAAGCTTAAAGGATTACTTTGTGTTGTATTCTTTGGGGGTTGTATTTGAATTGATGGTTGCTAAGATGTTCACTGTATGTTTTAAAAAGGTTAACTTGAGTTCATAGAATGAACATGGTTTTGCTTTAAAAAATACTTTTCCATTTCTGCTGTACCACACCTGTAGAGTGGCCGTGTGCTCCCCGTACCACAATCTAGTAAAGGTTGTGGGTCAGGTGAACTCCATGATACACTTTGGGGTTCTCTAAACCCTGGCCCATAACAAAGGTTATTGGGAGATTTATCTGCTCTTCAGCAGTGTTATCAGTGGCAGGCAGTTGGGATGTGACATGGAATAACTGAGCATTTCCAACCTGGAACAGGCCACAATGCTCAGCCAGTTCATATGCTCCACACCAACCTCCTCCCATCCTACTTCATCTCCTCTCCATCAGTATATCCTTCTATTCCTTTCTCCATCGTGCACTTATCCACACTCTGCACCTCCCCGAGGGTGTGACTCCCACGTTCCACATTACATAAGAACATAAGAACTAGGAGCAGGAGTCGGCCATCTGCCCCTCGAGCCTGCTCCGCCATTCAATGAGATCATGGCTGATCTTTTGTGGACTCAGCTCCACTTTCCGGCCCGAACACCATAACCCTTAATCCCTTTATTCTTCAAAAAACTATCTATCTTTACCTTAAAAACATTTATTGAAGGAGCCTCAACTGCTTCACTGGGCAAGGAATTCCATAGATTCACAACCCTTTGGGTGAAGAAGTTCCTCCTAAACTCAGTCCTAAATTGACTTCCCCTTATTTTGAGGCTATGCCCCCTAGTTCTGCTTTCACCCGCCAGTGGAAACAACCTGCCCGCACCTATCCTATCTATTCCCTTCACAATTTTATGTTTCTATAAGATCCCCCCTCATCCTTCTAAATTCCAACGAGTACAGTCCCAGTCTACTCAACCTCTCCTCGTAATCCAACCCCTTCAGCTCTGGGATTAATTTAGTGAATCTCCTCTGCACACTCTCCAGTGCCAGTACATCCTTCCTCAAGTAAGGAGACCAAAACTGAACACAATACTCCAGGTGTGGCCTCACTAACACCGTATACAATTGCAGCATAACCTCCCTAGTTTTAAACTCCATCCCTCTAGCAATGAAGGACAAAATTCCATTTGCCTCCTTAATCACCTGTTGCACCTGTAAACCAACTTTCTGTGACTCATGCACTAGCACACCCAGATCTCTCTGCACAGCAGCATGCTTTAATATTTTATCATTTGAATAATAATCCCGTTTGCTGTTATTCCAACCAAAATGGATAACCTCACATTTGTCAACATTGTATTCCATCTGCCAGACCCAAGCCCATTCACTTAGCCTATCCAAATCCCTCTGCAGACTTCCAGTATCCTCTGCACTTTTCGCTTTACCACTCATCTTAGTGTCATCTGCAAACTTGGACACATTGCCTTTGGACCCCAACTCCAAATCATCTATGTAAATTGTGAACAATTGTGGGCCCAACACGGATCCCTGAGGGACACCACTAGCTACTGATTGCCAACCAGAGAAACACCCATTAATCCCCACTCTTTGCTTTCTATTAATTTTTTTTTAATAAACAATTTTATTGAGGTAGATTTTGGCTTTGTAAACAGTTACAGACATCAACAGAAAGAAAGCAAAAAAGGCAAAAATGTGCAAACATCCATGTACATTCAATCCTTCAATCGTAACATACTGCACAAGCCCGCTCCTCTCCCACCGGTACTACCCGCCATTTTATCCCTCCTACTCTACTCTACTCTACCCCCCCCCCAAACCCCCTGCTGATGCTCACTCTCCCGCAAAGAAGTCAATAAATGGTTGCCACCTCCGGGCGAACCCCCTGTACAGATCCCCTCAAGGCGAACTTAATTTTTTCCATACCCAGGAAACTCAACATGTCCGCAAGCCACAACTCCGTCTTTGGGGGCTTTGAGCCCTCCACGCCAATAGTATTCGTCGCCGGGCTATCAGGGAAGCAAAGGCCAAAACATCAGCCTCTTTCTCCCCCTGGACTCCCGGGTCTTCCGAAACCCCAAAAATTGCCACCCCTGGACCCATCCTCACCCTTGTTTTTAGCACCCAGGACATGCCGCCCACAAATCCCTCCCAGTACCCCCTAAGCTTAGGGCATGCCCAAAACATGTGAACGTGGTTCGCTGGTCCTCCCGTGCACCTAGCGCATTTGTCCTCTATCGCAAAGAATTTGCTCATCCGACCCACCGCCAAGTGGGCCCGGTGTACGACCTTAAATTGAATCAGCCCGAGCCTAGCACCTGTCGAATTCACCCTACTCGGGGCCTCTGCCCACAGCCCATCCTCCATTTCCCTGCCTAGCTCCTCCTCCCATTAAGTTTCAGTTCCTCCGTCTGGGACCCTTCCTCCCTCATGAGCACTTTCTAAATATCAGAGACTCTACCCTCCCCTTCTTCCCCCCCTAGAGACTATTCTGTCTTGGATCCCCATTGGCGGGAGGCGTGGGAAAGATGGGACCTGTCTATGGATAAAGTCCCGCAACTGTAGGTACCTAAAATAATTTCCCCTCACCAGACCAAATTTCTCCTTCAAACTCCTCAAAGTCGCAAAGCTCCCTTCCAGGAACATATCGCCCACCCTTCCATCCCCCGCCCGCCGCCATGCTCGAAACCCCCCATCCATACTCCCAGGGGCAAACTGATGGTTGTCGCAGATTGGCGCCCAAACAGACGCCCCCATCTCCCCTACATGCCACCTCCACTGGCCCCATATCCGCAGGGTCACCACCACTACCGGGCTGGTGGAATACCTGGCCAGCGGCAGCGGTAGAGGAGCCGTGACCAGGGCTGCCAGGCTGGAGCCCCTGCACGAAGCCGCCTCCACCCGCTCCCAGATAGACCCTGCACCACCATCCACTTCCTTATCATAGCGATGTTGGCCGCCCCATAACAATTAATCAGACTCGGCAAAGCCAGCCCTCCCTCGCTGCGGTTCCTTCCAGCATCGCCTTCTTCACCCGCGGAGACTTTCCCGCCCAAACAAAGTTCATGATCATCCTATTAACTCTTTTGAAGAAGGACTGTGGGACAAAGATCGGGGGCACTGAAAAACAAACAGAAATCGAGGGAGGATTGTCATCTTTACAGTCTGCACCCTCCCTGCCAACGACAACGGGAGTGCATCCCATCTCCGAAACTCTCCCTTCATTTGCTCTACCACCCTGGCCAAATTTAACTTGTGCAGCAGCCTGCCCCAGTCTCGTGCCACCTGGAAAGTACCGGAAATTTTCCTCAACCAGCCTAAACGGTAGCCCTCTCAATCTGTTCTCCTGGTCCCTTGCCTGTACCACAAACATTTCACTCTTGGCCGTATTTAATTTATATCCTGAAAACCGGCCGAACTTCCTCAACATTCCCAGTATACTTCCCATCCCGGCTACTGGGTCCGACACGTACAGGAGCAGGTCGTCTGCATAAAGAGAGACCCTATGTTCTACCCCGCCCCTCACCATCCCCTTCCATCCCTCTGCGGCTCTCAGCGCAATCGCCAGCGGCTCTATGGCCAACGCAAACAGCAGCGGGGAGAGCGGGCAGCCCTGTCTGGTCCCTCGGTACAACCTAAAGTACTCCGACACTCTCTGTTAGCCCTGACGCTGGCCCTCGGGGCCTGATATAATAATTTGATCCAATTCACCAGTCCCTCCCTGAACCCAAACCGTCCGAGCACCTCCCATAGATAGTCCCACTCCACCCGGTCAAAGGCCTTCTCGGCGCCCATCGCCACCACTACCTCCACCTCCCTGCCCGCCGGGGGCATCATTATCACATTAAGTAATCTTCTCAGGTTGGCCGCCAACTGCCTACCTTTCATGAACCCAGTTTGGTCCTCCCCAATCACCTCCGGTACGCAGTCCTCCATTCTAACCGCCAGTACCTTTGCCAGGAGCTTGGCGTCAACATTAATCAGGGAGATTGGCCTGTAGGACCCGCACGCCTCCGGGTCTTTACCCCGCTTCAATATCAGTGATATAGTGGCTTGAGATATTGTCGGCGGCAGGGTCCCTCTGTCCCTTGCTTCATTGAAAACCCTCGCCAAGACCGGGCCCACCAGCTCAGAGAACTTCCTATAGAACTCTACTGGGTATCCATCCGGCCCCTAGATATACTTTATATTATATCCTAGAATATACTTTATGGACGTGCGAGTAAAATGAGTAGCCCCTTCCTGTCGGCTGTCTGGCTCTCCAGGGGTCCACTGCCCCCATTTGCTCCATAAACCCTTTCAGCTCCCTTGCCATTGCTGAGAGTCTCCCCGTTCTGGGACACGACCGATCCAAAGCCGGGTCAAGGACCATGTCAAAGTCCCCCCGCCATTATTAGCCTGCGAGAGTCCAGGTCCGGGATCTTCCCCAGCACTCTTTTAATGAAGTCCATGTTATCCCAGTTCGGGGCATATATATTCACCAGCACCACTCTTCTCCCCTCCAGTCTGCCCCGTACCATCAGGTATCTGCCCCCCCCCTGTCTGTGGCTATGCCCTCCGTCTCAAATTGCACGCGCTTGTTGATCATGATTGCCACCCCCCTGGACTTTGAGTCCAAGTCTGAGTGGATGACCTGGCTAATCCAGCCCTTCCTTAGCTGGTCTGGTCAGACACTTTCAGATGTGCCTCCAGCAACATAATTACGTCCGCCCGCAAGTGCGTGATCACCGGCCCATTCCGTACCCTGACGTTCCAGGTGATCAGCCTGGTCGGGGGGGCACAACCCCCCCCACTGGTCAGCCATAGCCTTTCTCGCCGTGCAACGTGCCATTTATGGCCCGCCTCTTGGCTGCCTCCACCCTCGACCTCCTTTCCAGTGCCTATTTCAAGTCCCTCCCACGTCAGCAGACTTGCATTTATTGCAGACCATGCTACTACTTTACCCTTAATGCCATGCATCTTTATCTTATGCAGCAACCTTTTGTGTGACACCTTGTCAAAAGGCTTTCTGGAAATCCAGATATACCATCCGTTGGCTCCCCGTTATCTACCGCACTGGTAATGTCCTCAAAAAATTCCACTAAATTAGTTAGGCACGACCTGCCCTTTATGAACCCATGCTGTGTCTGCCCAATGGGACAATTTCTATCCAGATGCCTCGCTATTTCTTCCTTGATGATAGATCCAGCATCTTCCCTACTACTGAAGTTAAGCTCACTGGCCTATAATTACCCGCTCTCTGCCTACCTCCTTTTTTAAACAGTGGTGTCACGTTTGCTAATTTCCAATCCACCAGGACCACCCCAGAGTCTAGTGAATTTTGGAATTCTCGTTTGCATTTATTGCTGACTATCTTATATTGATGGCCCCCTAGTTCTGGTATCGCCATAAGTGGAAACGGTTTCTGGAATATTTTTGCATTGCATTGGAATCTGCAGAAAGCGATTTGTAGCTGCAGTGTTTTGACTCTGAGCTAAGCCGATCAAAAGAGCATTAGAGATGGTACGTATTGGGCCCTGCCAACATGGGAGCATATGTATGAATGAGCGCGAGACAGAAGGTGGGGTGGAATGGCTTTGTTTCCAAAACAGCACTGACTAAATTTGCAGCAGGGTTCCATTGGCTGTGAAGTGCTTTGGGAAACCCCAAAAATGTAAAAGTAAATTCCCTTCCTGCCTTAAGAGCAATAGAATGGCCTCAAAGTTACCCTGCAAATGTCACCGTTTGTGTGGTTGACGGTCAGAGATTCATCGTGAAGCATTCAAGCAGTTTAATACTGCGGAAGGTTATACACCTACATTCATCAGCACCTTGTAGGTATGTATCCAAAGGTGATTGAGGGGAGCGTTATCAAACATCATTTGGTAGCAAGGCACACAGAAGATGTTAGGTTTGCTTAAAGAAGTAGGTTGTAAAGAGCGTCTTAAAAGAGGATCTAGTGAGATAGAGGTCTGGGGGACATTACAGAGTTTGAGCCCGAAGGAGCTAAGGGCACAGCCACCAGTGGAGTGACAGAGGAAGTCGGGACTGTTTGAGAGGCCAGTATAGGTGGAGTACAGATATCTGGTAGGTTTGTTGGCAGAAAGATATTACAGAGCTAGGGAGGGGCAAAACCACGAAGGGATTTAAAAGGATGAGAATTTTAAATTCTAGGCTTTGTGTGATTAGGCACCAGTGAAGGTCAGAAAGAGGAGAGAGGGCAGCTGTGGACAAGATGGTCCATCTCTGAACCTGGAAGTGACTGCGGAGATTTTGACTGGCTTCAGATCTGCTTGTTTGCATTCTGGGCAGGCTGTGGCATAGTATCCCAGGCTAATGCTGTAGGGACATTGGTTCAGATCTCAGCATGTCATCTGGACTGTTCTATCTTTGGCGATCACTCGCTAACGAGTTTTATTGTCCACCTAAGCAGGTCTGTATACTGGTCATGGGTCTGTGGGTCCTTGCGTGGCTGATGAGCCGATCCTAGAACCACATCTTTGCTTGCACACTTGGGAGGTGGGATTGGTCCTTGGACTCGAGATCACTAGTATTCCTTTCTCGGTCTGCCGCCAGGTGTCCTTGAAGTCCCATGTCCCATCGATCAGAAGGGTCCTCCAAGTTAGTCTCTTCTGACCAAGGGTTTCCCAGGCATTGGCGTCTAGGTTGCTTTTCTTGAGGTAAGCCTTCAAGGTGTCTTTGAAGTGCTTCCTTTCGCTTCCTCTAGTTCAGGTGTCTTCCTTGAGCTTTATGGGGACTCTTGACATCCTAAACACATGGCCAGCCCAGCGGAGTTGGGCTTTGTATGATCATGGCCTTGGGAGTTGGCTTCTTCAAGGATGCTGGTGTTAGTAAGCCTGTCCTCCCAGCTGACGTAGAGAATATGTCTCAGACATCATTGATGGTACCTCTCCAGGGCCTTGAAGTGGTGCCTGTGTGTAATCCAGGTTTCTGAGCTGTAAGAAGAGTTGGGAGGGCGACCACCTTGTACACGAGGATCTTGGTATCAGTGGTTGTGATCGTCAGACTCTCACCCTTGGGTGCCCAAGGGAGGTGCTCGCGGATTGGATACTGTACAGGGAGCTATTCGACTGTAGTGTGCTTCATCCTCATCCTCATACTCATGCGAAACCAGACGAAGACTCATGGGAGTCAAACAAATAGTCTTTTATTACAAACTATAGCAAGGGCTATTGGCATTCCATATCGGGACACCAGAAAGCGCAGATTCAAGAATGATACAGACAATTGTACTTTGAGAGTTGATTACAGGAAATTAGCATACATTAATCATTTTTTACCAGTTACTTATGCCCAATCATTTTTTTAAAAGGATATTTTATTTCAAACACATTCAACAAAATAGCACAAACTTAGGGTCCCAGGTTCGATTCCCCGCTGGGTCACTTTCTGTGCGGAGTCTACACGTTCTCCCCGTGTCAGCGTGGGTTTCCTCCGGGTGCTCCGGTTTCCTCCCACAGTCCAAAGACAGCTAAGGTGGATTGGGCATGATAAATTGCCCTTAGTGACCAAAAAGGTTAGGAGGGGTTATTGGGTTACGGGGATAGGGTGGAAGTGAGGGCTTAAGTAGGTCGGTGCACACTCGATGGGCCGAATCGCCTCCTTCTGCACTGTATGTTCTATGTTAACATGGACAGCATGGTAGCACAGAGGTTAGCACAGTTACTTCACAGCTCCAGGGTCCCAGGTTCAATTCCCCACTAGGTCACTCTCTGTGCGGAGTCTGCAAGTTCTCCCCGTGTCTGCGTGGGTTTCATCCAGGAGCTCCAGTTTCCGCCCACAGTCCAAAGACGTGCGGGTTAGGTGGATTGGACATGCTACATTGCCCTTAGTGTCCGAAAAGGTTAGTTGGGGTTATTGGGTTACGGGGATAGGGTGGAAGTGAGGGCTTAAAGTGGGCCGGTGCAGACTCGAATGGCCTCCTTCTGCACTGTAAATTCTATGATTAACATCCAATGAAAGTATACAGTTTAGTACATATTTATCCCCTTTATGCCCCCCCCCCCTCGCCCGCACGCCAGACAAACAGCTCCTCAAATACAGCCATGAATGACCTCCGCCGAACCTCAAGCCCTCCCCTGACCCCCTTAAGACACATTTGATTTTCTTCAACTTGAGAAATCCGTATAGATCCCCCAGCCATGCTGCCACCTCTGGTGGCATAGCCAACTTCCAATTCAGAAGTATCCGTCACCGGGCCATCAAAGAGGCGAAGGCCACGACATCGGCCCCCTTCCGACATCTCCGACACCCCAAAGATCGCCACCGTAGGGTCCAGCTTCACCTCAAACCCGACAATCCTCGATTGGATCCCAAACACCACCTCCCAAAAGTTCTCCCAACTCCTCACACCCCAGAACATATGAGCAAGATTTGCTCGCCCACTCCCACACTTCGCACATCCATCTGCTACCCCTGGAAAAACTCACTAATCCGGGCTCGAGTCCTGTGGACCCTGTGCATCGCCTTAACTTGTATCAAACTCATTCTTGTGCAGGAGGAAGTTGAGTTCACTCGCTGCATTGCTTTGCACCAAAGTCTGGTCTTCCTCCCACTTCAGCTTGATCCTTTTCACCAATGTCTTGCCCTGCTCTCCCAACCACCCATATATATCCCCAATCCTGCCAACCCCCACCTCTTCTAGGAGCAGCATTTTCTCCAGAAGTGTCTCCTCAGGTAACTTAGGGAATGAAGGTAGCTCCTTGCGTGCAAAGTCCCACACCTACCAGTACCTAAACTCATTCCCCCTTGGTAACTCAAACCTCTCCCGCAGCTCCTCTAGCCAGCGAACATCCCCTTCGTAAGCATGTCCCTAACCCGCTCCAACCCAGCCCCCACCCCCTCAACACCAACACGTGAATCAGTTTAAAACGCCTCCTCAGCTGGTTCCAGGTTTTTATAGACTACTCCACCACCTGACTCCCTGTGTACTTCCTCGGAATGAGTGGCAACGGGGCCGTCACCAGAGTCCTCGGGCTCAAAACCATACAAGACTCCTCCCCTAATCTGACACAGTCTGCCCCCTCCCACTTCCACCATCGTCTCACCTTCTCCACGTTTGACAGCCAACAATAATGCAATAAGTTATGGGGCGTCGACCCCCCTTCCCTCCTCCTGTGTTCAATTCTGGTCGCCACACTACCAGAAGGATGTGGAGGCTTTAGAGAGGGTGCAGAAGAGATTTACCAGGGTGTTGCCTAGTATGGAGGGCATTAGCTATGAGGAGCGGTTGAATAAACTCGGTTTGTTCTCACTGGAATGACGGAGGTTGAGGGGCGGCCTGATAGAGGTCTACAAAATTATGAGGAGCATAGACAGAGTGGATAGTCAGAGGCTTTTTCCCAGGGTAGAGGGGTCAATTACTAGGGGACATAGGTTTAAGGTGCGAGGGGCAAGGTTTAGAGGAGATGTACGAGGCAAGTTTTTTTTACACAGAGGGTAGTGGGTGCCTGGAACTCGCTGCCGGTGAAGGTGGTACAGTAGTCCCCCTTTATAACGCGGGTGTTGGGGTCCAAGACAGCCACCCGCGTTGCATCCGAGCCGCGGATATCCACGATGGGGGTTTTAAATTTATTTAAAAATCTATGCTAGCGCTTCCCATTGAGAGTCTACGGGGGGTGGGGGGAGAGGTCAGACCCCCGTAGACTCACAATGGGAAGCGCTAGCATAGATTTTTAAATAAATTTAAAACCCCCATCGTGGATCTAATTAAAACAGTGTCAATTTCAGCGGCCGGCTCACTTTGATCCGGAGAGGGAAGCTGCTCTCTCACTGAAACAATCAGCCGGCCGCTGAAATTGACACTGCCGGCTGCTCTCTCCCTCCAATCCAACTTTTAAGTTTTAATGTTTCTGATTGGAGGGAGAGAGCAGCCGGCAGTGTCAATTTCAGCGGCCGGCTGATTGTTTCAGTGAGAGAGCAGCTTCCCTCTCCGGATCAAAGTGAGCCGGCCGCTGAAATAGACACTGCCGGCTGATTGGAGGGAGAGAGCAGAGAACACAGGAGGAGGTCATACGGGCCTCTGCAAGACCAGCATGGTCTCACATCGCCCCTCCCCTCTGTAGCTGGGGTACAGGCTGTGGCTGCTGGGGTTCAGGCTGTGGCTCCTGGGGTACAGGCTGTGGCTCCTGGGGTACAGGCCGTGGCTGCTGGGCTTCAGGCTCTGGCTGCTGGGGTACTGTGGCTGCTGAGGTACAGGCTGTGGCTGCTGGGCTTCAGGCTGTGGCTGCTGGGGTACTGTGGCTGCTGGGGTTCAGGCTGTGGCTGCTGGGGTGCAGGCCGTGGCTGCTGGGGTGCAGGCCGTGGCTGCTGAGGTACAGGCTGTGGCTGCTGGGGTACTGATTGGAGGGAGAGAGCAGCCGGCAGTGTCAATTTCAGCGGCCGGCTGATTGCTTCAGTGAGAGAGCAGCTTCCCTCTCCGGATCAAAGTGAGCCGGCCGCTGAAATTGACACTGCCGGCTGCTCTCTCCCTCCAATCAGAAACATTAAAACTTAAAAGTTGGATTGGAGGGAGAGAGCAGCCGGCAGTGTCAATTTCAGCGGCCAGCTCACTTTGATCCGGAGAGGGAAGCTGCTCTCTCACTGAAACAATCAGACGGCCGCTGAAATTGACACTGCCGGCTGCTCTCTCCCTCCAATCCAACTTTTAAGTTTTAATGTTTCTGATTGGAGGGAGAGAGCAGCCGGCATTGTCAATTTCAGCGGCCGGCTCACTTTGATCCGGAGAGGGAAGCTGCTCTCTCACTGAAACAATCAGACGGCCGCTGAAATTGACACTGCCGGCTGCTCTCTCCCTCCAATCCAACTTTTAAGTTTTAATGTTTCTGATTGGAGGGAGAGAGCAGCCGGCAGTGTCAATTTCAGCGGCCGGCTGATTGTTTCAGTGAGAGAGCAGCTTCCCTCTCCGGATCAAAGTGAGCCGGCCGCTGAAATTGACACAACTGACAGTTGGGGTCCATAAGCCCCCCCGCGGTATATCGCGAACCGCGGTATTGCGGAGCGCGGTATAACGGGGGACTACTGTAGAAGCAGGGACGATAATGACGTTTAAGGGGCAGCTTGACAAATGCATGAATAGGATGGGAATAGAGGGTTACGGACCCAGGAAGTGTAGAAGATTTTAGTTTAGACGGGCAGCATGGTTGGCACGGGCTTGGAAGGCCGAAGGGCCTGTTCCTGTGCTGTACATTTCTTTGTTGTTGCAACAAAACCTTCTTCACCCTCTGCACCTTCGCTGCCCCCACAAATTCAGAGATTAGGGCACCCACCCTCTGAAAAAGGGCCTTGGGGAGAAAAATGGGAGGGACTGAAACACAAACAGGAAGATTGACCAACATGTCCACCTGCACCCTCCCCACCAATGTCAGGTGCAGCGTATCCCACCTTTTAACATTCCCGCCCACCCCGCAGCATTCACCGGAAACACCTCACTTTTCCCGACATTCAGTTTATAACCCGAACCCGCTCTGATAAGCCCATGATTCTACTAATGCTTTCCAACAGGTCTGACATGAATAACAACAGGTCATATGCATACAACACCCAGTGCTCCCTGCACCTTCCCTCACAATCCTCTGTCACTCAACCGAGGCCCAAAGCGCCATTGCCAAGGGCTCAATTGACAGTGGGTACCCCTGCCTCGTCCCCCTAGACAACCCAAAATATCCTGCGTTAGTCTCATTTGTTCGCACACTTGCCATGTGGGGAAAAAGCAGCCAAATGCACGCCTTAAACCTCGGCCCAAATTCAAACCTCCCCAGAATCTCAAACAGATACCTCCACTCTACCCAATCTACCCAGGCCTTCTCTGTGTCCATTGACACAAGCACCTCTGGCACTCGCCCACCTGACGGGGTCATAATTACATTCAGCAACCTCTTAATATTACTAGAGAGCCGCCTCCCATTCACAAAGCATGTTTGGTCCTCCAAAACTACCTCCAGCACATAGCCCTCCAACCTTCTCGCCAATACCTTTGCCAGGGCTTTCATGTCCGTGTTTAGCAGTGAGATGGGCCGATAGGACCCCCACTCTATTAGATCCTTCATCTTTTTCAGGATCTGCCTCCACCTCTCTCTAGAGACGGCCATCATTGACCCCCCCCCCCCCCCCCGCCCCGCCCCAACCCCAGTCTGAATCGGGCCCACCCAAGATGGTCTCCCGCCCTGTCCATGACCAAACTCATTCTCTAACTGCCAAGTTGCCTCACCCCCACACTGGCTAACCATTGCAGCCCCTCCCGCCTTCAGTTCAACCCCTCCTACGCATCCGACCTGCACCTGCCGCCCCCACACACCTGTTCCTCTCTAAACCTCACCACCCCCCCCACCCCCCGCCCGCACCCAGCCCCCTGACAGACCATTCACAACCCACCCCACTCCGCTCCACATCAACCCCTCACGCCCTGCACAGAGCATAATCAAAGTGCATTAAACTAAACACTGTACCCACAGTACCTATGGAACCCCTCCTCCAAAGCAAGCAGCAATTAAACTTCAGTGCAACCTACAAGAAATACAAATGCTGTATTGGTATATACAGATGCTGGAAGGATGTTCCAGAACCAGGGCTCACATTCTAAGGATATGGGGTGTGCCATTTAGATAAGGAGAAATTTCTTCACCCAGAATGGTGAGCCTGTGGACCTCGCTACCACAGGAAGCAGTTGGGGCCAAAACATTGTACATTTTCAAGAAGGCGTTAGATATAAAATGAAGTGAAAATTGCTTATTGTCACAAGTAGGCTTCAAATGAAGTTACTGTGAAAAGCCCCTAGTCGCCACATTCTGGCACCTATTCGGGGAGGCTGATACGAGATATAGCTCTTGGGCGAAAGAGATCTTAACAAAAAACTTTTCTAATAATAGTGGCCCAAGTAGACTTACATTAACACTGCAATGAAGTTGCTGTGAAAAGCCACTAGTCACCACATTCTGGCACCTGCTCGGGTACACAGAGGGAGAGTTCGGAATGTCCAAATTACCTAACAAGCATGTCTTTTGGACTTGTCGGAGGAAACCGGAGCACCCGGGGAGACGGAGAACGTGCACACTCTGCACAGTCAGTGACCCAAGCCAGGAATTGAACCCGGGTCCCTGGCACAGTGTTAACCACTGTGCTACCGTGTTAAGGAACGCAAGCTCCAGCAACTTATTGACGCCAAAGCCCTTCCAGGACACTCCACACCATCCCATCTCTCTGACCCCATAGCTTGTCTAATCCCATCCCTTGCCATATATTCGCCATATCCTCCAACCTACCCCTCTCTGTTGCTGAATGTTCTATAATAAACAAAGGACTCGGTTTCATTCCCATACGTCCTCATCTCAAAAAATGTCAGGCCCAGCGTAATCGATGAACTCCGCTCCTGTTGTTTCTGCCTCTGTGCTCACTTCTTTGGGCAGGAGTCCTTTCCCCTGTTCAGTGGATCCAATCATCCGCCTCCAGTATACTCTCTCTATCAGAGCACTTGTCATTGGGGACTCCATAGTTAGAGGAACAGACAGGAGGTTCTGTGGGAACGAAAGAGACTCACGGTTGGTGTGTTGCTTCCCAGGTGCCAGGGTTCGTGATGTCTCTGATCGTGTTTTTGGGATCCTTAAGGGGGAGGGGGAGCAGCCCCAAGTCGTGGTCCACATAGGTACCAACGACATAGGTAGGAAGAGAGATAGGGATTTGAGACAGAAATTCAGGGAGCTAGGGTGGAAGCTGAGAGCTAGAACAAAGAGTTATCTCTGGGTTGTTACCCGTGCCACGTGCTAGCGAAGTGAGAAATGAGGCGAGAGAGGAGTTGAACATGTGGCTACAGGGACGGTGCAGGAGGGAGAGTTTTGGTTTCCTGGATAATTGGGGCTCATTCTGGGGTAGGTGGGACCTTTACAAACAGGATGATCTTCACCTGAACCAGAGGTGTACCAATATCCTGGGGGGGAGATTTGCTAGTGCTCTTCGGGGGGGGTTTAAACTAATTCAGCAGGGGGATGGGAACCTAAATTGTAGTCCCAGTGTACAGGATGTTGAGAGTAGTGAGGTCAGGGATAGGGTTAAAAGTTCGAAAGAGGGCACCGGCAAGCAAGATGCTGGTTTGAAGTGTGTCTACTTCAACGCCAGGAGCATCCGGAATAAGGTGGGTGAGCTTGCAGCATGGGTTGGTACCTGGGATCTCGATGTTGTGGCGATTTCGGAGACATGGGTAGAGCAGGGACAGGAATGGTTGTTGCAGGTTCCAGGATATAGATGTTTTTGTAAGAACAGAGAAGATGGTAAAAGAGGGGGGGGGGGGTGGCATTGTTAATCAAGGAAAGTATTACGGCGGCAGAAAGGACGTTTGAGGACTTGTCTACTGAGGTAGTATGGGCCGAGGTTAGGAACAGGAGAGGAGAGGTCGCCCTGTTGGGAGTTGTCTCTAGACCTCCGAATAGTTCCAGAGATGTAGAGGAAAGGATAGCAAAGATGATTCTCGACAGGAGCGAAAGTAACAGGGTAGTTGTTATGGGGGACTTTAACTTTCCAAATATTGACTGGAAATACTATAGTTCGAGTACTATAGATGGGTCAGTTTTTGTGCAGTGTGGGCAGGAGGGTTTCCTGACACAGTATGTAGACAGGCCAACAAGGGGCGAGGCCACATTGGATTTGGTACTGGGTAATGAACCCGGCAGGTGTTAGATTTAGATGTAGTTGAGCACTTTGGTGATAGTGATCACAATTCGGTTATGTTTACTTTAGCGATGGGCAGGGATAGGTATATACCGCAAGGCAAGAATTATAGCTGGGGGAAAGGCAATTATGATGCTATTCGGCAAGATTTAGGATGTATAGGATGGGGAAGGAAACTGCAGGGGATGGGTCCAATCGAAATGTGGAGCTTTTTCAAGGAACAGCTACTGCGTGTTCTTGATAAGTATGTACCTGTCAGGCAGGGAAGAAGTTGTCGAGCAAGGGAACCGTGGTTTACTAAGGAAGTTGAAGCACTTGTCAAGAGGAAGAAGAAGGCTTCTGTTAGGATGAGACATGAAGGCTCAGTTAGGGCACTTGAGAGTTACAAGTTAGCCAGGAAGGACCTAAAGGGAGAATTAAGAAGAGCGAGGAGAGGACACGAAAAGTCGTTGGCGGATAGGATCAAGGAAAACCCTAAGGCTTTCTATAGGTCTATCAGGAACAAAAGAATGACTAGAGTAAGATTAGGGCCAATCAAGGATAGTAGTGGGAAGTTGTGTGTGGAATCAGAGGAGATAGGGGAAGCATTAAATGGATATTTTTCGGCAGTGTTTACACTGGAGAACGACAATGTTGTCGAGGAGAATACTCAGGTACAGTCGACCAGGCTAGATGGGATTGAGGTTCACAAGGAGGAGGTGTTAGCAATTTTGGAAAGTGTAAAAATAGATAAGTCCCCTGGGCCAGATGGGATTTATCCTAGGATTCTCTGGGAAGCCAGGGAGGAGATTGCAGAGCGTTTGTCCTTGATCTTTATGTCGTCTTTGTCGACAGGAATAGTGCCGGAAGACTGGAGGATAGCAAATGTTGTCCCCTTGTTCAAGAAGGGGAGTAGAGACAACCCTGGTAATTATAGACCCGTGAGCCTTACTTCGGTTGTGGGTAAAATGTTGGAAAAGGTTACAAGAGATAGGGTTTATAATCATCTTGAAAAGAACAAGTTGATTAGCGATACTCAACACGGTTTTGTGAATGGTAGGTCATGCCTCACAAACCTGTTTGAGTTTTTTGAGAAGGTGACCAAACAGGTGGATGAGGGTAAAGCGGTTGATGTGGTGTATATGGATTTCAGTAAGGCGTTTTAAGGTTCCCCACGGTAGGCTATTGCAGAAAATAAGGAAGTGTGGGATTGAAGGTGATTTAGCGGTTTGGATCAGTAATTGGCTAGCTGAAAGAAGACAGAGGGTGGTGGTTGATGGCAAATATTCATCCTGGAGTTCAGTTACTAGTGGTGTACCGCAAGGATCTGTTTTGGGGCCACTGCTGTTTGTCATTTTTATAAATGACCTGGAAGAGGGTGTAGAAGGATGGGTTAGTAAATTTGCAGATGACACGAAGGTCGGTGGAGTTGTGGATAGTGCTGAAGGATGTTATAGGTTACAGAGGGACACAGATAAGCTGAAGAGCTGGGCTGAGAGGTGGCAGATGGAGTTTAATGCGGAAAAGTGTGAGGTGGTTCACTTTGGAAGGAGTAACAGGAATGCAGAGTACTGGGCTAATGGCAAGATTCTTGGTAGTGTAGATGAACAGAGAGATCTCGGCATCCAGGTATATAAATCCCTGAAAGTTGCCACCCATGTTAATAGGGCTGTTAAGAAGGCATATGGTGTGCTAGCCTTTATCAGCAGGGGGATTGAGTTTCGGAACCACAAGGTTATGCTGCAGCTGTACAAAACTGATGCGGCCGCACCTGGAGTACTGCGTACAGTTCTGGTCACCACATTATAGGAAGGATGTGGAAGCTTTGGAAAGGGTTCAGAGGAGATTTACTAGGATGTTGCCTGGTATGGAGGGAAGGTCGTACGAGGAAAGGCTCAGGGACTTGAGGTTGTTTTTGTTAGAGAGGAGAAGGCTGAGAGGTGACTTAATGGAGACATATAAGATAGTCAGAGGGTTAGATAGGGTGGACAGTGAGAGTCTTTTTCCTCGGATGGTGATGACCAACACGAGGGGACACAGCTTTAAATTGAGGGGTGGTAGATATGGGACTGATGTCAGAGGCAGTTTCTTTAGTCAGAGAGTAGTAGGGGTGTTGAACGTCTTGCCTGCAACAGTAGTAGCCTCGCCAAATTTGAGGGCATTTAAGTGGTCACTGGATAGACATGTGGATGAAAATGGAATAGTGTAGGTCAGATAGGCTTCAGATGGTTTCACGGGTCGGCGCAACATCGAGGGCCGAAGGGCCCGTACTGCGCTGTAATATTCTATGTTCTATCTGAACCCCTCCCCCTGGCCTCCTACCTGCTCTTGATCTTTTCATTGAAAACTGTTGGTACGACATTGGCCATCTCAATTTCACCCACTCTAACCTATACTCCGTTCCGTTGGTTCCAAACCTGGCCTTGTGACCAAACCTGTTGACAAGGGTGGTGCTGTTGATGTCTGGCGCACTGACCAGTAGAGGCTGAGTGCTAACTCTCGGACACTTCTATTGTACCTGTTCTGATGGATGCCACCTTTGAAAATGGCACTTCTGACACGCCTGCTTCCCCCCCCCCCCCCTGTGGGTTCGAACCAACTCCTTCCTTCTGCTCTCTCCTTGAACCCCACCAGCTTCTGTATTCATACGATCATTTTCCACCAATTCCAGCATGATGCCCCCGTGAACTGCTCCCCTCCCTATGGTTTCCAACCAATAAGGTACTTTTTGAAGTGTAGTTGTTGTTGTCCTGTAGGAACCGTGCAGCCAATTTGTACCCAGCCATACTCCACAATGTGATAATGACTAGGGGTAAATATGAGGGATAAATATAGACTCGGACACGTGGGACAACCCCTCTGCTCCACTCCACTTTGAAACAGTGCCATTGGATCCACTTGAGAGGGCCGGCAGCACCTCGGTTTAATATCTCATCCGAAACGTGGAACGATTTGCAAAAGGAGTCCAGTTGGCCCATCATGCCAGCTAGAAAAGAGCTATGCAGCCTAATCCCACCCACTAGCTCTTGTGCATAATTCTCTGGGTTACCGCACCTCGAGTGCACATCCAAGGATCGTTTTTAATGCAATGAGGGATTCTTCCTCTCACAACCTTTTCAGCAGTAAGTTCTGGATCCACAACCACTCTCTGGAAGGAAAAGTTGCTCCCTAACTTCCCCCTCATTCTTCTACCACTTCTCTCTGCTGGTCTCTGCTCATGGAAAAATGTGACTTGAGACAATTCACATCTCTTTAACCTGTGGTTACCCCCTATCTCTGGATCTGTAAAGACTTAATTACCTGCTTATGCTCGCATTCTAAGCATTGTCTGGCATCTTTGAATTTGTCTCTATATATGTTTCTGGAACATACCTCTTCATTCACCTAAGGAAGGAGCAGTGCTCCGAAAGCTAGTGTTTGAAACAAACATGTTGGACTTTAACCTGGTGTTGTAAGACTTCTTTTTAAAAAATAAATAAATTTAGAGTGCACAATTAATTTTTTCCAATTAAGGGGCAATTTAGCGTGGCCAATCCACCTAGCCTGCACATCTTTGGGTTGTGGGGGTGAAACCCACGCAAGTACGGGGAGAATGTGCAAACTCCACACAGACAGTGACCCAGAGCCGGGATCGAACCTGGGACCTCAACGTCGTGAGTTGTAAGACTTCTTACTGTGCTCACCCCAGTCCAACGCCGGCAGCACGGTAGCATGGTGGCTAGCACTGTGGCTTCACAGCTCCAGGGTCCCAGATTCGATTCCCGGGTGGGTCACTGTCTGTGCGGAGTCTGCACGTCCTCCCCGTGTGTGCGTGGGTTTCCTCCGGGTGCTCCGGTTTCTTCCCACAGTCCAAAGATGTGCGTGTTAGGTGGATTGGCCATGCTAAATTGCCCGTAGTGTCCTAAAAAGTAAAGTTAAGGGGGGGGGGGGGTTGTTGGGTTACGGGTATAGGGTGGATACGTGGGTTTGAGTAGGGTGATCATTGCTCGGCACAACATCGAGGGCCGAAGGGCCTGTTCTGTGCTGTACTGTTCTATGTTCTATGTTCTATCTCCACATCATTAATTAATAGAAAGCAAAGAGTTGGGATAAATGGGTGTTTCTCTGGTTGGCAATCAGTAGCTAGTGGTGTCCCTCAGGGATCCGTGTTGGGCCCACAATTGTTCACAATTTACATAGATGATTTGGAGTTAGGGACCAAGGGCAATGTGTCCAAGTTTGCAGATGACACTAAGATGAGTGGTAAAGCGAAAAGTGCAGAGGATACTGGAAGTCTGCAGAGGGATTTGGATAGGTTAAGTGAATGGGCTAGGGTCTGGCAGATGGAATACAATGTTGACAAATGTGAGGTTATCCATTTTGGTAGGAATAACAGCAAACAGGATTATTATTTAAACAATAAAATATTAAAGCATGCCGCTGTTCAGAGAGACTTGGGTGTGCTAGTGCATGAGTCACAGAAGGTTGGTTTACAAGTGCAACAGGTGATTAAGAAGGCAAATGGAATTTTGTCCTTCATTGCTAGAGGGATGGAGTTTAAGACTAGGGAGGTTATGTTGCAATTGTATAAGGTGTTAGTGCGGCCACACCTGGAGTATTGTGTTCAGTTTTGGTGTCCTTACTTGAGAAAGGACGTACTGGCGCTGGAGGGTGTGCAGCGGAGATTCACTAGGTTAATCCCAGATCTGAAGGGGTTGGATTATGAGGAGAGGTTGTGTAGACTGGGACTGTACTTTTTGGAATTTAGAAGGATGAGGGGGGATCTTCTAGAAACATTTAAAATTATGAAGGGAATAGATAGGATAGATGCGGGCAGGTTGTTTCCACTGGCGGGTGACAGCAGAACTAGGGGACATAGCCTCAAAATAAGGGGAAGTAGATTTAGGACTGAGTTTAGGAGGAACTTCTTCACCCAAAGGGTTGTGAATCTATGGAATTCCTTGCCCAGTGAAGCAGTTGAGGCTCCTTCATTACATGTTTTTAAGGTAAAGATAGATAGTTTTTTGAAGAATAAAGGGATTAAGGGTTATGGTGTTCGGGCCGGAAAGTGGAGCTGAGTCCACAAAAGATCAGCCATGATCAAATTGAATGGCGGAGCAGGCTCGAGGGGCCAGATGGCCGACTCCTGCTCCTAGTTCTTATGTTCTTATGTATCATGACTATCATCGACACCACAAACTGCCGGCTCAAAGTGGAGAGGATCTCCAGGAAGATCCCGCATATAGACACTGACATTAAGTTTCTACAAAGATGCAAGAAAACAGACAAGATGCCGAAAGGGCTACAGATCACAGACCCACTCAAGTCGACCTACAACACAGACTACGCTGAGAGACTCTGCCGTCGCACCTCTCCCACACTCCTCAACCACCTCATCCGCCAGCTCTACAGCAGATACCACAACCTGGAAACCAAGATAGAGGCCATATTCTCAACTTGCACTCAGGACCCAGCAGACCAGCTGCGGAACACTGCCAAACAGATGAGACGACAATACTATGCCACCTATATGCACACCAAGAACAGGAAGCTTGAGAAACTCGGCATGACCACCAGCAGCAACCAAGCCTCCCCCGGTACCACCGTAGAAAACAATAGAGGGAAATCTATTGTTAATTTGTCGGACACCACCCTTCAACCAGGCGAAATCAAAGTCCTCAGCAGAGGGCTCAATTTCTGCACCACCACCAAAATGGACCCCATCAGTCTCGCGGCAGACACTGAGGAATTCATCTGCCGAATGAGGCTCTGGAAATTCTTCCACAGACCCCAAGAAGCTGACAGCGACCCCAAGGAGACTACCAATGAATCGGAACAGCAGATTGAGAGATTAGCGGTGCGGCAACCGAAGAGGAAAGAGTCGAATTGGACCCCTCCGGAAGGCCGCTGCCCTAGACTCTACATGTTTGCTCAAGCCGTCAGGAGTCGCATCAATGCCAGATTCATCAGTCACATTCACAAGACAGTCCCGAATGTCACCCAAGCACAACGCAACGCCATCCGCGCTCTCGAGACCAACCGCAACATCGTCATCAAACCAGCAGACAAAGGAGGGGCCACCGTCATACTGAACAGAACGGACTACTGCAAAGAAGTATACCGACAACTCAACAACCAGGAACACTACAGACCCGCAGATCTGACTAAGGAACACATCCGCCAACTCAACAGACTGATCAAGACCTTGGATCCAGTCCTTCAGTGCACCCTACGTGCTCCCATCCCACGTACTCCCCGCATTGGAGATCTCTACTGCCTCCCGAAAATACACAAGGCCAACACACTAGGCCGTCCTATCGTTTCAGGCAATGGGACCCTGTGTGAGAAGCTCTCTGGCTACATCGAGGGCATCTTGAAACCCATCATACAAGGTACGCCCAGCTTCTGCCGCGACACGATGGACTTCCTACAGAAACTCCGCACCGATGGACCAGTTGAACCAGGAACATTCCTCGTCACAATGGATGTCTCGGCACTCTACACCAGCATCCCCCATGACGACGGCATTGTTGCAACAGCCTCAGTACTCCACACCGACAACTGCCAATATCCAGACGCAATTCTGCAACTCATCCGCTTCATTCTAGATCACGTCTTCACCTTTGACAACAAATTCTTCATCCAGACGCACGGAACAGCCATGGGGTCCAAATTCGCACCTCAATACGCCAACATCTTCATGCACGAGTTTGAACAAGACCTCCTCACCGCACAGGACCTTCAACCGACGTTAGACACCAGATACATCGATGACAATTTTTTCCTTTGGACCCACGGCGAAGACTCACTGAAACAACTACACGATGACTCAGTAAGTTCCATCCCACCATCATAATCACCATGGACTATTCTCCAAAATCAGTTGCATTCTTGGACATACTCGTCTCCATCAAGGACGGTCACCTCAGCATTTTGCTTTACCGCAAGCCCACGGATAACCTCACGATTCTCCAATTCTCCAGGTTCCACCCTAAACACATTAAAGAAGCCATCCCCTATGGACTAGCCCTCCGTATACACAGGATCTGCTCAGACGAGGAGGAGCGTAACAGACATCTACAGACGCTGAAAGATGCCCCTGTACGAATGGGATGTGGCGCTCGACTCATCGATTGACAGTTCCAATGCGCCACAGCAAAAAACCGCACCGACCTCCTCAGAAGACAAACACGGGACGCAACCGACAGAGTACCCTTCGTCGTCCAGTACTTTCCCGGAGCGGAGAAACTACGCCACCATCTTCGCAGCCTTCACCACGTCATCGATGAAAATGAACATCTTGCCAAGGTCATCCCCACACCCCCACTACTTGCCTTCAAACAACCGCGCAACCTCAAACAAACCATTGACCACAACACCACACAACCCTGCCATGGCAATCACTGCAAGCCATGCCAGATCATCGACATGGATACCACCATTACACGTGAGAACACCACCCAGCAGGCTCCATACCAAGCTGTGATACAACCAGAAAGAATGCTTTCTATGGTGCATCTGTAGAAGTTGGTGAGAGTAGTAGCTGACATGCCTGGCAGAATCCTCCTCAATCTCTGGATCACCTTTAATGTGATCACACCCTACCTGTAATGAGAAGGCCAGAATTGTTTGCAGTGCGGTAGCTGTGATCTAGCTAGTGTTTTCTTCAGTTCCAGCATAAACCTCCTGCGGTTGTGCTCTCAGCCTGAGCAATAATATAAAGTAACCTCCTTATCCTTTTATCTTGCCTGTCCTGATACCTTCAGCGGTCTGTACACATACAAGCCAAGCTGTCTCTACTCTTTCATGCTTTTTGCTGCTTTCCTGCCCACCAGACCAATCCATTAATACCATCCTATACCGATGGCTTTTTTCCTCACTGTCGGCTTCCCTCTCTGCTACCAATTTTCTTCCTCACAGCCAGTTTTCCTATCATCTGCAAATTGAACTCATCTCAATCATGTTCGTAGTTACGACTGGCTACAGGCAAGGTTCTCCGAATTTGTTATTTACCGGAGTTTTATAACTCAGAACATAGAATATACAGTGCAGAAGGAGGCCCATCGAGTCTGCACCAACCCATTTAAGCCCTCACTTCCACCCTATCCCCGTAACCCAATAACCCTCCTAACTTTTTTGGACACTGAGGGCAATTTAGCAAGGCCAATCCACCTAACCTGCACTGTGGGAGGAAACCGGAGCACCCGGAGGAAACCCACGCAGACACTGGGAGAACGTGCAGACTCCGCACAGACAGTGACCCAGCGGGGAATCGAACCTGCTGTGAAGCCACAGTGCGAACCACTTGTACTACCGTGCTGCCCCAGAAGGAGGCCATTATTCTCTGAAGGCAGGATCGAGAGTCCGGACGGCGGTGTTGCCTGCCCGGTTATTGGGTGTGTTTGACAACACATACCAATAGATTCAAAAACAGTTTCTTCCCCGCTGTTTATAAACTCCTGACTGGCCCTCTTATAGACTGAACTGATCCTCTCTACGCTTCTTCTCTACAGCAGTAACACTACACTCCGCATGCTTCACCCGGTGTCTTATGTTTATGTATTTACATTGTGTTTTTATAGTATGTCCTATGTTTTTCGTGTATGGAATGAACTGCCTGGACTGTACGCAGAATAATACTTTTCACTCGGTACACGTGACAAATAAATCAAAGGGGATCAGGGGTTATGGGGAGAAGGCAGGAGAATGGGGATGAGAAAATATATCAGCCATGATTGATTGGCAGAGCAGACTCGATGGGCCAAGTGGCCTAATTCTGCTCCTCTGTCTTATGGTCTAAATCTGCTCCGGGCTGGAGAGGAACTTGCGATGGAAGTGGGGGCATCCTGTTGCTGTGGTTTATGTCGGCACTACAACACAGGTAGAACGAAGAATGAGGTTTTGCACAGAGTTTGAGGAGCTAGACTCTAAATTAAACAACAGAACCTCCAAGGTTATAATCTCTGGATTATTACCTAAACCGGTTGCAAATTGGCATAGGGTGTGTAAAATTAGCATGGCCCTAATACTGGTGTGGGAGTAATGGAGTTTCCATTCGTGGGGCACTGTTCGGACAGTTTACATCTGAACCGTGCTGGGACCAGTGTACTTGCAAACCACACAACTGGGGGGTGGGGGATGGCTCTGTAGAGGGAATATGTAGTTTTACAAAGCAAAAGGATATGACATTATTACAAGGCAGCAGCCCAGAGCATGACAGCAAGGGATAGTGTATAAACAAAAAACAACAAATAGGGTCAAAAAGGGGAAAAAAGGTAACAAAGCCATTGAATGCTTCTTTACTTCAATGCACGTAGCATTTAGCACAAAGTAAATGAATTAACTGCACAAAAAGAGACTATTTGGTATGATCTTCTAGCCATTACAGGAACGTGGTTTTGTAATGATGGCAGAAAAGATAGGATTTTGGGGTCTTCCTCAGTGATCACTCGCTAACGAGTATGGTTGTCCACCGAAGAAGCTCCGTGTTACTGGTCACGGATTCTGGGGGTCCTTGCGTGGCTAATGAGCCCAATCCTAGAGCCACATCTTCAACCGTATATTTGGCAGGTTTTTCTGGGAGGTGGGATCGCTGGCATTCCTCCCTCAAGCTTCTTTCCCCGGCCTCCTCTTGCCGTCGGGTGTCCTTGGAAGAATTGTGTCCCTTCGATCTGGAGGTTCCTTCAAGTAGGTCACTTCTGAGCAAGGATCCCCCAGGCGCTTCTTGAGGTAAGCCTTCAGGGTGCCTTTCAAGCACTTCCTTTGACCTCTTCAAACCTTCCTTGAGCTGGAGCAAGAAGATTTGCTTTGGAAGTCGGGACTCTGACATCCTAAGCACGTGGCCAGCCCTATGGAATTGGTTTTGGATGAACACTGCCTCGATGATGATGCTCTTTGCTCCTTCAAGGACACTGATGTTAGTACGCCTGTCCTCCCAGCTGATGTGGGGAATCTGTCTCGAAGACGGGTTTGTATCTCTCCAGGGCTTTGTGGCGGCGTCTGTATGCAGTGCAGGTTCCTGAGCCACATAGAAGAGTTGGGAGGATGACCACCTTGTACACGAGGATCTTGGGGTCAGCATGGAAGTCGTGGTCATCAAATTCATCCACAGGCGTCCAAAGTCTTTGGGCTACGTATTCATCTCTCTAATTTTATATACTCTATGTCAATTTGACATGCTTGCGCATTGGATATGATGTTGGATCTCGGCATCGATGTCAGCCTTACAGGAGAGGTGGCTCCCCAGGTATGGGAAATGTTCTACGTGTGGAAGGGTTTCTCTGTTGATGTCTATGGAGGGAGAGACCGGATCCAGCCCTGCGGCTGGTTGGTAAAGGATGTGATTCTTCTTGAGGTTGAGTCTGAGACCGATTCTTTGATATGCTTCCACAAAGGTGTCAAGCACGGCTTGGAGATTCTTCTGAAGAGTGGAGATGGCGATGTCATCGGCATACTGAAATTCCACGAGCGATGTCAGTGTCGTTTTCTTGGATTTTAACTGCTTGAGGTTGAAAAGTTTTCCATCCATCCATCCTGTAGACAATGTCCAGCCCAATGGGAAGCTTGCTCTTGACAAGGTGAAGGATGGTGGTGATGAAGATGGAGAAAGGGGTGGAGGCGATGACACATCCCTGCTTGACGCCAGTCTTGACCGTGAAGGTTTCTGTCTTATTTCCGTCAGTGAGGACAATCGCCAACATCTTGTCGTGGAGTCAGAGGATCTTGATGAATTTCTTAGGACTGCCGGCCTTTGACAGTGTCTCCCATAGCACTTCCCGATTGACTTGAGTCAAAAGCCTTGGTCAGATTGATGAAGACCATGTAGAATGGTTGGTCTTGCTCCTAGAATTCCTTTTAAAGTAGTCGTGCAGTGAAAATCATGTTCGCTATCCCATGGTTTGGTCAGAAGCCAAACTGGCTTTCCGGAGACGGTGGCAATGATCTTCCTGATGGTGGGGAGTAGGGAGATTCCTCGGTAGTTCCCACAGTCCGCTTTGTCTCCTTTCCTGAAGATGGTGGCGATGACGGCATCCCAGAGATCGGCAGGAATTTCTTCTCTGTCCCAAATTTTCAGCAACAGCTGATGGGAATGATGAGTGGACGAGGTGGAATGATAAGAGATGGACTAAGTACAATAGCAAGGAATGATGTTGGATTGGAAGATGTCAGATCCATCTGGGTGGCGGTAAGAAATAACAAAAGATGGCCGGAATAGTCTATAGGCCCCAAACAGGAGTTGCATTGCAGGATGGAGAATAAATCTGGAGGTAATAAAGGCATGTAAAAGAAATACAACACTTTAATCAAGGGTGACTTTAATCCTCGTGTAGCTTGGGAAAACAAATCGGCAGAGGTAGCCGTGCGGAAGTATCAATAGAGGGTAATTGGGACAGTTTCCTCGAACAATATGTTGTGGACCCAACCAGGGATCAGTCTATTTTGGACCTGGTAATGTGTAATGAGGCAGGTTTAGTAAAAAATCTCGAAGTAAAAGATCCCATAGGAAACAGTGACCATAACATGGTAAAATTTAGCATTCACTTTGAAACTTGGGTGAGAAACAACAGTGCTGCACTTAAATAAGGGTAATTATAATGGAATGAGGGCAGAGTTGGCTGGATGGACTGGGAAAAGTGCTTACCAGGAAAAGCAGTTGATCAGCAGTGGCAGACGCTTCTGAAAATAGTTGATGACTTGCGACAAAAATATATCCCAGTGAGGAAGGACAACTCTCGGAAGGGGATGAATGAGCCATGGTTGACCAACGAAGTGAAGGATAGTGTTAAACTGAAAGAAAAAACATAATGCGTCACAGATTAGTGGTAAAACAGGATTGGGAACGTTTTAAAAATCAACAAAAGATGACCAAAAATGGCAGCACGGTGGCGCAGTGGTTAGCACTGCTGCCTCGCGACGCTGAGGTCCCAGGTTAAATCCTGGCTCTGAGTCACTGTCCGTGTGGAGTTTGCACATTCTCCCCGTTTTGCGCGGGTTTCGCCCCCACAACCCAAAAGATGTGCAGGGTAGGTGAATTGGCCACGCTAAATTGCCCCTTAATTGGAAAAAATGAATTGGGTACTCTAAATTTATGTTCAAAAAATGACCAAAAAAGTAGAGGGAGTAAATAAACTTTTTTTAAAAATTCATTCACGGGATGTGGGCTGGTTAGGCCACCATTTATTGCCCATTCCTAGTTGCCCTTCAGAAGGTAAGTTGCCTTCTTGAACCGTTGCAGTCCTTGAGATGTAGATGAACCTACTGCTCTTACGGAGGTTGTTCCAGGATGTTGCCCCAGCGACAGTGAAGGAACGGCGATATATTTCCACGTCAGGGTGGTGAGTGACCTGGAGAGGAACCTCCAGGTGGTGGGGTTCCCAGGTATCTGCTGCTCTTGTCTTTCAAGATAGTACTCGTCGTGGGTTTGGAAGGTGCTGTCTGAGGAGCCTTGGTGAGTTGCTGCAGTGCGTCTTGTAGATGGTACACACGGTGATGGAGGGAGTGAATGTTTGTGGACGGGGGAGCAATCAAGCGGGGCTGCTTTGTCCTGGATGGTGTTGAGCTTCTTGAGATCTGTTGGAGCTGCACTCACCCAGGCAAGTGGAGAGTATTCCATCACACTCCTGACTTGTGCCTTGTAGATGGTGGACAGGCTTTGAGGGGGTCAGGAGGTGAGTTGCTCACCGCAGGATTCTCAGCTCTTTTCTGTTTTTTTTAATATAAATTTAGAATACCCAATTAATTTTTTTCAATTGAGGGCAATTTAACATGGCCAATCACCTACCCTACACATCTTTGGGTTGTGGGGGTGAAACCCACGCAGACATGGGGAGAATGTGCAAACTCCACACGGACAGTGACCCAGAGCCGGGATCGAACCTGGAACTCTGTGCCGTGAGGCAGCAGTGCTAACCACTGTGCCACCATGCTGCCCGGAGTTGAGATGATTGACCTCCGACCACCACAACCATCTTCCTTTCCAGGTATGACTCCAACCAGCGGAGAGTCCCCCCCCCCCCCCGATTGGCTCCAGTTTTGATTGAGCTCCTTGATGTTGTACTCCGCCAAATGCTGCCTTGATGTCAAGGGCAGTCACTCTCACCTCACCTCTGACATTCAGCTCTTTTGTACATGTTTAAACCAAGATTGTAATGAGGTCAGGAACTGAGTGACCCTTGAGGAACCCAAACTGAGCGTCCGTGAGCAGGTTATTGCTGAGTAAGTGTTGCTTGATAGCACTGTTAATGACTCCTTCTATCACTTTGCTGATGGGGAGTAGACTGATAGGGCGGTAATTGGCTGGGGTGGATTTGTCTCGCTTTTTGTTTACAGGACAGACCTGGGCAATTTTTCACATTGCCAGTAGATGCCAGTGTTGTAGCTGTACTGGAACAGCTTGGCTATGGGTGCGGCAAGTTATAGAACATGTCTTCAGTCCTATTGCTGGGATATTGCTGGGGCCCATAGCCTTTGCAGTAACTAGTGTCTTCAGCCATTTCTTGATATCACATAGAGTGAATCGTATTGGCTGAAGACTGAATCTGTGATGCTGGGGACCTCCGGAGGAGACCGAGATGGATCATCCACTCGGCACTTCTGGCTGAAGATTGTTGCCAATGCCTCAGTCTTGTCTTTTGCATAAATGTGCTGGGCTCCTCCATCATTGAGGATGGGGATATTTGTGGAGCCTCCTCCTCCAGTGAGTTGTTTAATTGTCCAACACCATTCACGGTTGGATGTGGCAGGTCTGCAGAGCTTAGATGTGATGTTTGTTGTGGAATCGCTTCGCTCTATTACTTGCTGCTTATGCTGTTTGGCACACAAGTAGTCCTGTGTTGTAGCTTTACCAGGTTGACACCTCATTTTTTGATCTGCCTGGTGTTGCCCCTGGCATGCTTTCCTGCTCTCTTCATTGATCCAGGGTTGATCCCCTGGCTGGGTGGTAATGGTAGAGTGGGGGATATGCTGGGCCATGAGGTTACAGATTGCGATTGAATACAATTTTGCTGCTGCTGATGGCCCACAGCGTCTCATGGATGCTCTTGAGTAGCTAGATCAGTTCGAAGTCTATCCCATTGAGCACGGTGGTAGTGCCACACAAGACGATGGAGGGTATCCTCAATGTGAAGATGGGACTTTGTCTCCATAAGGACTTATACCGATACTGTCACGGACAGATGCATCTGCAGCAGGCAGATTGATGAGGTCAAGTAGATTTTCCCCTCTTGTTGGTTCCCTCACCACCTGCTGCAGCCCCAGTCTAACAGCTCTGTCCTTCAGACCGGCCAGCTCGGTTTGTGGTGGTACTACCGAGCCACTCTTGGTGATGGACATTGTCCCCACCCAGTGACTATTCTATGCCTTTACCACCCTCAGTGCTTCCTCCAAGTGGTGTTCAACATGGATTCATCAGCTGATGGTGGCCGGTCGGTGATAACCAGCAGGAGGTTTCCTTGCCCATGTTTAACCTGAAGCTATGAAACTTCATGGGGTCCAGAGTTGATATTGAGGACTCTCAGGCTGATGGATCTCTGTGTCTATTCGGAACCCTGGATATCCGTTATCCCTTCTCATTTGCAAATAAGAGGTCAAGTCTGTGTTTTTTGGCAAAGTTCACTCGTACTTTATTTGTCAGCTGTGCCACTGGTAAACTTATTTCCAATACAACATTTAGAAGGTTTCCAACTAGCCCTGCAGCAAGCTAGTCAGGTTGATTGTCTTTAGCGAATACAGTAGTTGAGTTTTCATTCAATTACAGATCGTAGTAATTCTTCAAATCATACTACACAGGATAAAATAACTAAGTAATTTAAACAAAGGAAAGATAGTGATTAGCAAAAGCGAGCAGCAAAGGAAATAGGTTTCAGAAATATAGATGGGGTGATCCCGGGATGAGTTTTTCCATCCCGGTAAGTGATTCTTAAGGAGATTATTATCTTAAGGTCTAGCATTCTTTTTACTTCTGATTGGCTTTAACTAATTTATAATTTACTCCATTCGGCCAAAATGCCTGTCCGTCAATTTAAGAGATATATGTGTTTAAATGTATTGGTGCAAATTTCCCATTCCATCGCTTGCCAATTTTCCAAATTATCCACCCCTGCATCTAACATTAATTATAAAAACACAATTTTCGTTAAGACATTATCACCCTAGACTGGCTGTTGCCATAGAAACGGGACTACCCGTACTGGGACAGCAGCACCAGTTCTTACAATACAATGGCGTCTTTTAGCTAATTGACGTCACTGACCTTGCAGCCTCAAGCAACTTGCAGATGTGAAACCTAAGTTTAAGAAAGAAATTAAAGTGTATGATCTGGATTAACCCTTAGTGGATTCCCGGCTATTTTGCACTCAAGTAATGATTCTCATCATAGAATTTACAGTGCAGAAGGAGGCCATTCGGCCCATCGAGTCTGCACCGGCTCTTGGAAAGAGCACCCTACCCAAGGTCAACACCTCCACCCTATCCCCACAACCCAGTAACCCCACCCAACACTAAGGGCAATTTTGGACACTAAGGGCAATTTATCATGGTCAATCCACTTGACCTGCACATCTTTGGACTGTGGGAGGAAACCGGAGCACCCGGAGGAAACCCACCCACACACGGGGAGGATGTGCAGACTCCGCACAGACAGTGACCCAAGCCGGAATCGAACCTGGGACCCTGGAGCTGTGAAGCCATTGTGCTAGCCACAATGCTACCGTACTGCCTGTAATATGATTATAGTTAATTATTCTTAATGAGTTCTCATTTAACCCTTTTATTTCTATCATCTTCCCTTACTCTCATGGTTATATCTGACTAGAAAAGTCAATTTCTATCACAAGGCAACTCCCTCCCGACTGTGTACCACTGTGTCGCCACCTCTGCTGGGTCTGCCCTGCCGGTGAGACAGGACATACCCAGGAATGGTGATAGTGGGGTCTGGGACATTGTCTGTAAGCTATGATTCTGTGAGTATGACTATGTCAGGCTGTTGGTTGACGAGTCAGTGAGACTCCCAACTCAAGCTCTCCCAACTTTGGCACAAGCTCCCAGATGTTAGGGAGGAGGACTTTGCAGGGTCGGCAGGGCTGGGTTTGCCGTTTCCGGTGCCTGGTTCGATGCCGGGTGGTCCGTCTGTTTATGTTTTCGTAGCGGTTGAATACAACCGAGTGTCTCGCTCGGCCATTTCAGAGTCAACCACATTGCTGTTGGTCTGGAGTCACATGTAGGCCAGACCTGGTAAGGACGGCAAATTTCCTTCCCTAAAGAACATTCGTGAACCAGATTTCAACAACCGACAATGTTTTCATGGTCATCATTAGACTTTTAATTCCAGATATTGTATTGAGTTTAAATTCCTGCTGCGGTGGGATTTGAACCCAGGTCCCCAGATCATTATCCTGCGTCTCTGGATTACTAGTCCAGCGACAATACCACTCTGCCACCACCTCCCTTTATGAAAGTCATCTAGGAAGTAATTTAAAAACAGACAGCGAGAGTTTCTTTAAATATATGAAAAGGAAGAGAGAGGCCCAAATGAACATGGGCCCTTTGGAGAATGAGACCGGGGGCCTGCAAATGGCAGAGGAATTAAATAAGTACTTTGCCGCAATCATCGCGGTGGAAGACACTAATGACATTCCAACAATAAATAATCACGGGGTGGGGGGAATAAATACAATCACAATGACTGGGGAAAAAGTACGAGGGAAACGAATGGAGTAACGGCCGCTGGGTCTCCTGGACCTGATGGGTTACAATCTAGGATATTAAAGGAAGTAACTACAGAGATGTGCTGGATGCGCTGGTCAAAATCACCCAAGAATCCTTAAATTCAGGAAAAAAAGGTTTGGAAAACTGCTAATTCTTATTCAGAAAGGGAGGAAGACCAAGAACAAGTAACTATCGGCCAGTTGACTTAGCTTCTGTAATTGGGAAAATGTGAAAGTCCATTATTAAGGATGTAATAGAAGAGCATTTAGAAATACATAATATAATCAAGCAGAGTCAGCATGGCTTCATGAAGGGGAAATCATGTCTGACAAATTTATTAGAATTCTTTCAGGTGGTAGGGAGCAGGATAGACGAAGAGTAACCAGTAGATGTAATATACTTGGATTTCCAAAAAAGTGTTCGATAAGGTACCGCACAAAAGGCTACTTAATAAGAGCCCATGGTGTTGGGGGTAGGATATTAGCATGGATAGAGGATTGGCTAACCAATAGAAGACGGAGAGTCAGGATAAGAGTGGCATTTTCAGGATGGCAACCTGTAACTGGTAAAAGTCACAGGGATCAGTGCTGGGGCCACAATTATTCACAATAACTATTAATGACTTGGACAAGGGAAGTGAATGCACTATCGTGCAGGGGCTGGTTTAGCACAATGGGCTAAATAGTTGGCTTGTAATGCAGAACAAGGCCAGCCGCTGGCATGTGGCGACTAGGGGCTTTTCACAGTAACTTGATTGAAGCCTACTTGTGACAATAAGCGATTATTATTGTTGCCAGGTTTGCGGATGACACATAAATAGGTAGAAAGGCAAGTGGTGAGGATAATACAAAGAGTCTGCAGAGGGCTATTGACAGATTCGGTGAGTGGGCAAAGACTTGACAGATGGAATATAATGTCGGAAAATGTGAAGTTCTGCCCTTTGGTCGGTGGAATAAAGGAGCTGAATATTTAAATGGAGAAAGACTGCAGAAAACTGCAGCTCAGGGGGTTTGGGGACCTTGTGCAAGTTCAGCAGGTAATTGGGAAGGGAAATTGAAATTGAAAAATTGGAAATTGAAATTGAAAATCGCTTATTGTCACGAGTAGGCTTCAATGAAGTTACTGTGAAAAGCCCCTAGTCGCCACATTCCGGCGCCTGTCCGGGGAGGCTGGTACGGGAATCGAACCGTGCTGCTGGCCTGCTTGGTCTGCTTTAAAAGCCAGCGATTTAGCCCAGTCAGCTACACCAGCCCCTTAAATGGAATGTTGCCCGCTATTTCAAAGGGAATGGAGTTTAAAAATAGGGAAGTACTAGGGGCTGGTTTCGCACACTGGGCTAAATCGCTGGCTTTTAAAGCAGACCAAGTCAGGCCAGCAGCATGGTTCGATTCCCGTACCAGCCTTACCGAACAGGCGCCGGAATGTGGCGACTAGGGGCTTTTCACAGTAACTTAATTTGAAGCCTACTTGTGACAAGCAATTTTCATTTTTTTTCCATAAAGCTAGACAAGGCACCAGTTAGACCACAGCTGGGACACTGTGAACAGTTTGGGTCCCCGTATCTAAGGACAGATATACTGGCATTGGAGGCAGTCCAGAGAAGGTTCACGAGCTTGATCCCAGGTAGGGAGGGATTTTCTTATGAGGAAAGGTTGAGTAGGTTGGGCCTGTACTCATTGGAGTTTAAAAGAATGATAGGTGACCTTATTGAGAGCGAATGGATCCTCAGGGGGCTTGACTGAGTAGATGCTGAGAGGTTGTTTCTCCTTGTGGGAGAGTCTAGGACCAGAGGACATCGTGTCGGAGTGAGGGGGTCGCCCATTTCAGACAGAGATGAGGAGGAATTTCTTCTCTCCGAGGGGAGTGAATCTGTGGAATTCTTTACCGCAGAGAGCTGTAGAGGCTGGGTCGTTAATTATGTTCAAGGCTGAGATAGACATTTTTAATCAGTGAGGGAATCAAGGGTTATAGGGATAAGGCAGGAAAGTGGAGTCATGATCTCACTGAATGACAGAGCCGACTTGATGGGCTGAGTGGCCTACTTCTTCTACGAGTTTTGATCATTGGGCCCCTCATGTCTTCACCAGCTCTCCAAGCAAACATCATGACTTAGTGCCATTCTCCTGCCTTTTCCCCGAGCCCCTGCACATTGTTTCTATTCAAATAATCAGCCAATGCCCCCTTGAAGGCCTCCATTGAACCTGCCCCCACCACACTTCCAGGCCGTCCATTCCAGATCCTGACCACACTCTGTGGAAAACCATTTTCTCACACAGCACTTGCCTCTTTTGCAAATAACTTTAAATCTGTGCTCTCTCGTTCTCAATCCGTTTACCAGTGGGGACAGTTTCTCCCTGTCCGCTCTGTCCAGCCGCCTCATGATTTTGAACATCTCTACCAAATCTCCTCTTAGCCTTCTGGAGAACAGGCCCAACCTAGAATCCCTCCAGTGCAGAAGGAGGACATTTGGCCCATCTATATCTGCATTGACCCTCTGAAAGAGCACCCTACCGAAGTCCAGTCCCCCACTCTATACCCCTAACCCCAACTAGGGGCAATTTATCATGGCCCGTCTACTTAACCTGCACACTGTTGGATTATGGGACGAAACGCGCGCCGACACGGGGAGAATGTGCAAACTCCACACAGTCACCTGTGGTCAGAATCAAAATCTGGTCTTTGGTGCAGTGAGGCAGCAGGTTTAGCTCAGTGGGCTAGACAGCTGATTTGTGATGCAGAACAAGGCCAGCAGCGCCTGTTCAATTCCTGTACCATCTGAGAATTCTGAATTCTCCCTCTATATACCTGAACAGGTGCCGGAATGTGGCGACTAGGAGCTCTTCACAGTAACTTTATTGCAGTGTTAATGTAAGGCTACTTGTGACAATAATAAAGATTATTATTGAGTAACTTTATTCCACTCTCTCCGCCCCTTCCAAAAAGGTTGACTATGTTTTTTCAGTAAAATCAATTGATTTATCTTCAGGTGAAACAACATGTTTTGTTGGAAACATTGGAGGCAGTCCAGAGAAGGTTCACTCGGTTGATCCCAAGTAGGGAGGCACGGTAGCACAGTGGTTAGCACTGTCGCTTCACAGCGTCAGGGTCCCAGGTCGATCCCCGACTTGGGTTGCTGTCTGTGCGGAGTCTGCATGTTCTCCCTGTGTCTGCGTGGGTTTCCTCCGGGTGCTCCGGTTTCCTCCCACAAGTCCCAAAAGATGTGCTGTTAGGTGAATTGGACATTCTGAATTCTCCCTCTGTACCCGAACAGGCGCTGGAGTGTGGCGACTAGGGGCTTTTCACAGTAACTTCATTGCAGTGTTAATGTAAGCCTACTTGTGACAATAATAAAAGATTATTTCATAAGTTTTCATGGAGCAAGAGGTTGTGCATGTTGCTAAAGCATTGGTTATTGGAATTTATCAGCTGTGCTTCCATACTCTGTCCACCAGATGGCAGCATGTGTCCATGGCCAGAAGCTTGGTGTTGGCTTTCCTTGTCGAATCTTTGCTGAGTTAGGTTAAAATGAATCCGACAATATTGGTTTCAAGGCAACGTTAAACTTTTTTGTTACAGCCAATGAAGTACTTTTTGAAGTGCAGTCACTATTGTGATGAAGGAGTTTAAGCTTCCCTGTTTCCTGCAGTACAACAGGGGTATAATTTCCAAGTTATTCATGGAGTGTATTGTATTGGAATGTCCTTGGGTATAACGCCGAGGCGAGTGTCCGGCGGCCGGAGGAGGGTCAGTGCCGAGGCGAGTGCCCGGCGGCCGGAGGAGGGTCAGCGCTGAGGTGAGTGGCCGGAGGAGGGTCAGCGCCGAGGTGGGTGGCTGGAGGAGGGTCAGCGCCGAGGTGAGTGTCCGGCAGCCGGAAGAGGGTCAGCGCCGAGGCGAGTGCCCGGCGGCCGGAGGAGGGTCAGTGCCAAGGCGAGTGCCCTGCGGCCGGAGGAAGGTCAGTGCCGAGGTGAGTCTCCGGCGGCCGGAGGAGGGTCAGTGCCGAGGCGAGTGCCCGGCGGCCGGAGGAGGGTCAGCGCCGAGGCGAGTGCCCGGTGGCTGGAGGAGGGTCAGTGCCGAGGCGAGTGGCCGGAGGAGGGTCAGTGCCGAGGCAAGTGGCCGGAGGAGGGTCAGCGCCGAGGCGAGTGCCCGGTGGATGGAGGAGGGTCAGCGCCGAGGCGAGTGCCCGGTGGCCGGAGAAGGGTCAGCGCCGAGGTGAGTGGCCGGAGGAGGGTCAGCGCCGAGGCGAGTGCCCGGTGGCTGGAGGAGGGTCAGTGCCAAGGCGAGTGGCTGGCGGCCGGAGGAGGGTCAGTGCCGAGGCGAGTGGCCGGTGGAGGGTCAGCGGCGAGGCGAGTGGCCGGAGGAGGGTCAGTGCCGAGGCGAGTGGCCGGAGGAGGGTCAGTGCCGAGGCGAGTGGCCGGAGGAGGGTCAGTGCCGAGGCGAGTGGCCGGAGGAGGGTCAGTGCTGAGGCGAGTGGCCGGAGGAGGGTCAGCGCTGAGGTGAGTGCCCGGTGGCTGGAGGAGGGTCAGTGCCGAGGCGAGTGTCCGGCGGCCGGAGGAGGGTCAGTGCCGAGGCGAGTGTCCGGCGGCCGGAGGAGGGTCAGTGCCGAGGCGAGTGGCCGGCGGCCGGAGGAGGGTCAGTGACGATGCGAGTGGCCGGAGGAGGGTCAGTGCCGAGGTGAGTGGCCGGTGGAGGGTCAGTGCCGAGGTGAGTGGCCGGTGGAGGGTCAGTGCCGAGGTGAGTTGTCGGGTTAGATTTATGCCCTTAAAGGTGGATGTGGTATTACTGGAGGAAGAGAATGAGAGTTTACTTGTTCTTGTACACTATTTGGAAGAAGCAGATGATACGGTTCTGTTCATTAGCTGGAAGGATCAGTCAGACGGGTATTGACAAATCTTTCACAAAGTCTTGGTTACTGTAAGTAGTTCATAAAATCCAGGAATAATTGAAATAGATCGCTGGTCAGCCATGTTCAACTGAACTGATTTTAAAAAAAATAAAAAAATTTAGTGTACCCAATGAATTTTTCCAATTGAGGGGCAATTTAGCGTGGCCAACCCACCTGCTCTGCACATCTTTGTGTTGTGGGGGTGAAACCCACGCAGACACGGGGAGAATGTGCAAACTCCTCACAGACAGTGACCCAGAGCCGGGATCGAACCTGGGACCTCTGTACCGTGAGACTGTAGTGCTTCCACTGCGCCACCGTGCTGCCCACCTGAACTGATTTTTCATTGATCAACAGAAATTTCTGTTCTCTCCCATGCTTTCACCCCACTGCTGCCCTTAAATGTACCTACACGATGCACCTCAGCCGCTCCCTGTGGGAGAGCGTTTCACTTCTCACCACTCACTCACACTGGTGGTCGAGACGCAGGCAGGAGTCAGCGATCGGGGCGGGAGTCGGCCATCGGGGTGGGAACGGCAGGAGGAGGAGGTCGATGATTAGGGCTGATGGGCAGGAGAGTGGCAAATGGAATTTATCCCTGAAAGGTGTGAGGTGATTCTTTTTGAGAGGATTAACAAGGCAAGGTAATACACAATGAATGGCAGGGCACTCAGACATATAGATGACCAGAGAAATCTTGGTGTGCATGTCCTTAGACCCTGAAGGCAGTAGGATTGGTAGATAATGTGGTTTAAAAGGCATATGGGATACACGTATGGTGGCACAGTGGTTAGCAGTGCTGCCTAACAGCGCCGAGGGCCCAGGTTCGATCCCGGCTCTGGGTCACTGTCTGTGTGGAGTTTGCTCATTCTCCTCGTGTCTGTGGGTTTTGCCCCCACAACCCAAAAGATGTGCAGGGTAGGTGGATTGGCCACGCTAAATTGCCCCTTAATTGGAAGAAAAGAATTGGACACTTTGAATTACAAAAAATACAAGAGCAGGGAGGTTATGATTAAGCTGTACAAAATGCTGTATAGGCCACAGCTAGAGTATTGTGTACGGTCTGGTCGCCTCACTACAGGAAGGATGTGATTGTGCTGGAGAAGGTGCAGAGGAGATTCCCCAGGATGCTGTCTGGGTTGGAGCGTTTCAGCTGTGAAGAGAGGCGGGTTAGGCTGGGGTTGCTTTCCTTAGAACAGAGAAGGCTGAGGGGGGGGCCTGACTGAAGTGTACAAAATTATCAGGGGCATTAGATAGAAACAAATGTTTTCCTTGAGGGATAGGTCAATAAGCAGATTTAAGGTAAGGGGCAGGAGGTTTAGAGGGGGTTTGAGGAAAAACCTTTTCACCCAGAGGGCGGTGGGAGTCTGGAACTCGCTGTCTGAAAGCCTGGTAGAGGTGGGAACCCTCACAACATTTAAGAAGCATTTAGATGAGCATTTGAAACGCCGCAGCGCACAAGGCTACGGACCGAGTGCTGGAAAATGGGATCAGAATAGACAAGTGTTTGATGGCTGCCACAGACCAGATGGGCCGAAGGGCCTTTTTCCATGCTGTAAAGCTCTGACTCTACAAGTCTTCCCCACTTCATGCGTATCTATTTCCACACCATTGACCCCAGTACACCAGCTGCTGATTTCACCCTGATCTCTGTCAACTCCATTTACTCTGAATCCTGCTGTCGTGTCTCCGAGTTTAGCATTGACTGCAAATTTGGCCATCTTGTATTGGGTTGCTGATGTATTCGCAAGGGCATTGGATGATTGTTTGAATAGAAACCGTGTGCAGGGCTATGGGGAAAGGGCTGGGAAATGGCACTATGTCACGATGCTCGTTTGGAGAGCTGCTACAGACACGAGTGGCCGAATGGCTCCCTTCTGTGCGTAACAATTCTGTGATATCATCGATACTTTTTCAAAGCCCATGGCCAGTCTTTATTGAACAAGGTGGCTTTTGGTTGGTGGGTGTTTGGCTGATTGGGTTCAGCACAGGTTGACCCCTCGCTGCCCTGTGGTTTAAGCAGATTCTGTATGCAGGGTGCGGAGGTTTTATTTGTGATTGTTGATTTGAGGGTTTGCGCAGTCTTAAAACAAATTGGTTCTTCCCAAAGAAACAAACATTCATCAGAACTGATTTGAAAAGAATGAACGGGACCCTGGCGGATGTGGCCTGATTCACATTTAATAATCCTGCAAATGAAGATTGATAGGTCGCTGTACAGCGAGTCCAGTGTTGGGTTAGCTCTGGTTGGAAAGGAAGCTAGCTAATAATTCTGAGGTTGCTGAGTTAACAAGTGTGGCTAATGTGTACTGATGATCATCGTGTGTGCGTCTGTGTGCCCGTCTGTATCTCTGAGAAAGCAGAATTCTTATGACATTATTTTGCATCTTGGGATGATCCCAGAGCACCTGGTGTAGACTGAATTACTTAAACATCGTGATTGCTATGTAGGCAAACACGGCGATCTCTCTGACACAGTGAGCTCCCAGAGAACACTGAGAGGAACCCCGTGTTCCGCCTGTTTAGCATCCATGGTTCCTCGATTATCAATTCTTAGACGTTTACAGCACAAAAGGAGGCCATTCGGCCCGTCGTGTCCAGGGCAGCCAACAAGGATCTGACTAAACAGTGAATGGTAGAACCCTCAAGAGTATTGACAGTCAGAGAGATCTAGGTGTACAGGTCCACAGATTACTGAAAGGGGCAACACAGGTGGAGAAGGTAGTCAAGAAGACATACGGCATGCTTGCCTTCATTGGCCGGGGCATTGAGTATAAGAATTGGCAAGTCATGTTGCAGCTGTATAGAACCTTAGTTAGGCCACACTTGGAGTATAGTGTTCAATTCTGGTCACCACACTACCAGAACGATGTGGAGGCTTTAGAGAGGGTGCAGAAGAGATTTACCAGGATGTTGCTCGGTATGGAGGGCATTAGCTTATGAGGAGCGGTTGAATAAACTCAGTTTGTTCTCACTGGAACGACGGAGTTTGAGGGGTGACCTGAGAGAGGTCTACAAAATTATGAGGGGCAGAGACAGAGTGGATAGAGGCTTTTTCCCAGGGTAGAGGGGTCAATTACTCGGGGGCATAGGTTTAAGGTGCGAGGGGCAAGGTTTAGAGGAGATGTACGAGGCAGGTTTTTTTTACACCGAGGGTAGTGGGTGCCTGGAACTCGCTGCCGGAGGAGGTGGTGGAAGCAGGGACGATAGTGACATTTAAGGGGCATCTTGACAAATACATGAATAGGATGGGAATAGAGGGATACGGACCCAGGAAGTGTAGAAGATTTAAGTTTAGACGGGCAGCATGGTCAGCACAGGCTTGGAGGGCCGAAGGGCCTGTTCCTGTGCTGTACTTTTCTTTGTTCTTTGTACACTAATCCATTTTCCAGCGCTTGACCCATAGCCCTGGAGGTTATGGCAGTGTAAGTGAATATCTAAATAGTTCTTGGATGTTCTGAGAGTTTCTGGCTCAACCACCCTTTCAGGCAGTGTTCCAGACTCCCACTACCCTCTGGGTGAAAAGGCTTCTCCTCAACTCCTGTCTTAGCCTTCTAAATCTTAATTTAAATCTATTCTCCCAGGTTATTGATCCCTCTACTAATGGTAAAAGTGCCTTCCTCTCCATCCTTCTATGCCCCTCATAATCTTGTACATCTCTATCAGATCCCCCCTCAACCTTGGCTGCTGAAAGGAAACAGCACCAGCCTCTTCACTGTATCCTCATAGCTCAGATGCTTCAGCCCAGGCAGTCTCCTGGCAAATCTCCTCTGCACCCTCTCCAGTACTGTCATATTCTCCTTGCAGCACTGAGGTCCCAGGTTCGATCCCGGCTCTGGGTCACTGTCCGTGTGGAGTTTGCACGTTTCCCTGTGTTTGTATGGGTTTCGCCCCCACAACCCAAAGATGTGCGGGCCAGGTGGATTGGCCATGCTAAATTGCCCCTGAATTGGATAAAATGAATTTTAAAAAAACATTCTCCCTATAGTGGATTCTGGTTTAGCACAGTGGGCTAAACATCTTGCTTGTAATACAGAACAAGGCATCAGCGCGGGTTCAATTCCCGTACCAGCCTCCCCGAACAGGCGACGGAATGTGGCGACTAGGGGCTTTTCACAGTAACTTCATTGAAGCCTACTCGTGACAATAAGCGATTTTTATTATTAGTGTGGTGACCAGAGCTGCATGCTCCATGCAAGTCACTCATCGGCAACAGATTCTCTAGCGACATCCTGAGAGATTGGATAAGGCACAGTGGTTAGCACTGCTGCATCGCAGCGCCAGGGACCCGGGTTCAATGCCGGCCCAAGGTGACTGCGGAATCTGCACGTTCTCCCCGTGTCTGTGTGGGTTTCCTCCGGGTGCTCCGGTTTCCTCCCATAGTCCTAAAATGTGCAGATTAGGTAGTTTGGCCATGATAAATTGCCCCTTTGTGTCCAAAGATGTTCAGGTGAGGTGGGTTTACGGGGATAGGGCGGGTGAGTGGGCCTAGGTCCAGTCTTATTTAGAGGGTCGGTGCAGAATTGATGGGCCAAATGGCTTCTCCTGCACTGTAGGGATTCTGTTGATTTCTATGACATGCTCCAGAGCTGGAGGGAGAGGAGATTGGAGAGGTTGGTGAGGGCTTGCGAGGGAAGGGTCTGTTTGAGGTTTTGGGAAGTGAGTAACACTCTGGCATCTTATTGGAGTGAAGGGCTGAGATTTTGGGAGGGTCAGTGCCGTTTATTGAGAGAGGTAGACAGCAGTGACCCAGTCTGAGGAAGGGGTGTCGGGCAAAGACTCTGCCTGGTCAGGGGGAGGGGGTACGCCACACGGAGGAGCCAGAGTGCAGTATGCAGCAATGGCTGTAATGAGGACAGACTCTGCAGAACATGGTCATGAGTTTGCTGTTGATGTTTGTAAATGCTGAAATTAGAGCATTGCATGCTTGGCACCTCTCTCACTGGCAGCACACAAGTGTTAACTTACCTCACCATGAGGTAATGTTACTGGATTTATCATTCACAAACACCAATTAGGCTGTTGATTTCCTCAGCGTTAATGAATTGAACTTGCAAACACTGATGTCATTTTATTTAATACTCTGGCATGAATAAACAAAAATCTGATTGTGAGAGATTAATAGTGTGCTCCTAAAGTTGTTTTTTCAGTGCAGCCTTGATCTTGGGCTAACCTGGTAGCTGTGTTGCACTAATTTACCAGATGACCTCCCGGGCGCTCCTGTTGTTGTGAATGCCCAAATCAGCAAGCCCAGGCCCGAGGCCCACTCCAGAGACTTTAAAAAAAAAACATTTAGTGTACCCAATTCACTTTTTCCAATTAAGGGGCAATTTAGCGTGTCCAATCCACCTACCCTGCACATCTTTGGGTTGTGGGGGTGAAACCCACGCAGACACGGGGAGAATGTGCAAATTCCACACGGACATGGAGCCGGGATCGAACCTGGGACCCTGCCGTCGCGAGGCAGCAGTGCTAACCACTGCGCCACCGTGCTGCCCTCACTCCAGAGACTTGAGCACAAAATTCAGGCTGATATTCCCAAGCGTAGTACTGGCAGTCTGCATAGCATTGGAGTAAACTTGTGCTGGAAGAGCAGGGAACTATTGAACAACCTTTGTTTCAGGTTTCAACCTCTGCCCAGGAGCACTAACTTCCTCTGAACAATCACGCTGGGCTGGGAACCATCGACAGAAGCGATTTAAATCACTAATTTTGGATGGTTCTGCCACTTTTATGCTGATCAGAGTTAGAGGAAAAAATTAATTTCTAACTCCAGAGTAACTATTTAAGAAATCCCGATTCAGCCTCACACGGGACACCCCTACCCAGGGGACCTACGACCTGACATAACTTTACCGTCTGTTTTTTTTGCCAGGTTGTGTTCATTTCTGTTCCCCATTTCTTTGTCAGTTTCTTGGCCTTTTTTTTGCTATATTCTTCAAAACAAACTCTCAATATTAAGGTTTACTATTATTTCTGGCTTTTGGGTTTTTGCACCCTGAAGGAGTGTGTACCGGTGCTGTACGCTAGGTAATAATTACTTTGAAGTCCATATCTTCCGATACACAGTCAGACCTGTTCCGTCCCCACCTCGGCCAATTCGTCCCTCATACCTTCCTAATTTCCTTTACTCAACTTTAACACCCTGCCTTCAGATTCAACTTCCTCATTTTCAAATATAATGTAAAGTTCTATCATTTTCTGGTCACTCATCCCTGAAGGTTATTTTACCACTAGATTATTAATGAGCCCTTTTTCATTACAATACTAGATCTAGACTAGCCTGTCCTCTAATTGGCTCCTCAACAAACTGCTCTAGAAAACCACCCCAGCACACTCCAGAAATTTGCCGTCCACAGTTATAATGTTCACATGGGTTAATGAGTCTATGTGCACATGAAGTCACCCGTGGTCACTGTATTGCCCATGCTGCATGCTTCTCTTGTCTCCTAATTAATACCATGCCCCACATTACCAGTACTGTTCGGTGGCTTATAAACATTTCCAGCTAAAGTCTGCTGCCTGTTGCTGTTTCCTAGCTCCAGCCAAACAGATTCCACACATTGTTCTTCTGATCGGAGATCCTCCCTTATTACGACACTGATCTCTTATTATCAGCACAACTCCACCTCCTTGTCCTTCCTTGTGTGTCCTTCCTAAGTATTGAATATCCAGTTCCAAGTCTTGGTCACCATGCAGCCATGTTTCCGTAATGACAATTATTTTATACCTATTTACCTCTATTTGGAGATCATCTACCTTGTTACGGATGCTGCGCACATTCAGGCAGAGTGCCCGTTCAATTTGTCTTTTCGACACCATTCTGCTTTTGACGCATTCTCGATGCTTTGCTTTGTTTATTCTGCTTTCTCGTCCCACTGGTACCTTCTGTTACCAACTTTACTTCCTTCCAACAGCAGTGGGAGCTGTCAGTTCGGCCCCTTGAGCCCGTTCCTCCAGTCAGTAAGATTATGGCTGGCCTGGTTGTGGCCTTAACTTCACTTTCCTGTGTGTCCTGCATAACTCTTCACTCCCTTGTCGATCAGAAAATCTGTTTAACTCACCCGTGCATGTATTCAATGACCCGGCCCCCACTGCTCCGTGGGGAAGAGAATTCTAAAGGCTAACAGAGACAGAAATTCTTCCGCCTCTCAGTCTTAAATTGGAGACCACTTGGTTTGAAACCCTGCCCCCTGGTTCTAGATTTTCCCCAAGAACTATCCTCTCAGCGTCTGACCTATTGAGCCCCCTCACAATCTTACCACCACTCGTTCTTCGAAACCTCCAATCAGTATACACCCAACCTATTCAGTTTTTCACCACTGGAATCAGTGTGGTGAACCATCTCTGAAAGCTTAACCCTGCTTCAATAAGGAGCCCAAACTGTACACCGCACTCCAAGTATCATCTCCCCAATGCCCTTTACAAGACTCTTCCATTCATAGGTTGGTGGAATTGTGGATAGCAATGAGGACTGTCAGAGAATACAGCAGGATTTAGATCGTTTGGAGACTTGGGCGGAGAGATGGCAGATGGAGTTTAATCCGGACAAATGTGAGGGAATGCATTTTAGAAGGTCTAATGCAGGTAGGGAATATACAGTGAATGGTAGAACCCTCAAGAGTATTGACAGTCAGAGAGATCTAGGTGCACAGGTTCACAGGTCACTGAAAGGGGCAACACAGGTGGAGAAGGTAGTCAAGAAGGCATACGGCATGCTTGCCTTCATTGGCTGGGACATTGAGTTTAAAAATTGGCAAGTCATGTTGCAGCTGTACAGAACCTTAGTTCGGCCACACTTGGAGTATAGTGTTCAATTCTGGTTGCCACACTACCAGAAGGATGTGGAGGCTTTAGAGAGGGTGCAGAAGAGATTTACCAGGATGTTGCCTGGTATGGAGGGCATTCGCTATGAGGAGCGGTTGAATAAACTTGGTTTGTTCTCACTGGAATGACGGAGGTTCAGGAGTGATCTGATCGGGGTCTACAAAATTATGAGGGGCATAGATAGTGGATAGTTAGAGGCTTTTTCCCAGGGGTAGAGGGGTCAATTACTAGGGGGCATAGGTTTAAGGTGCGAGGGGCAAGGTTTGGAGGAGATGTACGAGGCAAGTTTTTTGCCTGGAACTCGCTGCCGGAGGAGGTGGTGGAAGCAGGGACGATAGTGACGTTTAAGGGGCATCTTGACAAATACATGAATAGGATGGGAATGGAGGGATACGGACCCCGGAAGTGTAGAAGATTTACGTTTAGATGGGCAGCATGGTCGGCACAGGCTTGGAGGGCCGAAGGGCCTGTTCCTGTGCTGTACTTTTCTTTGTTCTTTGTTCCCCTTGCAGCAAAGGCCATTTGCCTTCCTCATTACTTGCTGTCCTGCATGCTAACTTTATTATGATTCATCTACAAGGTCACCCAGATCCCACTGTGCTGCAGAATTCTGTCAGCTCTCTCCATTAAATAATATTCATCTTTTCTATTCATTGTATTCCACCTGATGATCTTTTGCTCACTCACTTAATGTATTTATTACCTTCACGGGCACCTTTCCTGTTTATTTTATTATTTTTGGTCTGTGGACTCATAATCAGAATGTGCCTTAAAGCCGAGCACCTCAGCTGAAGCAGCACGGTCGTCAGGTCAGTGTGTTTGCCAGGGTTTGGAGAGGAGCTAGCAGGCGTTCTCGCTCGCTCTCATTATTGTTCAAAAACCAGAGAGTGCCTGGCGCAGCCTGAAATGGTGCTGAGTCTGCAGGGAAAGTAGACAACCTTGCCAGAGAAAACCATCTCGAGCATGGAGATGAGAAGTATCGAAACAAAAACTGACCCTCAAAGACACTAACTAGAAGTCACCGCAGCACATCAAAGATCCTTTTATTTTATTAATATTTTCTTTGCTTCTTTAATTCCCCTGTTCCCTCCTGTTGTTTGTCTGTGTGTGTGTGTGGGTGGTGTGGGGTTGGGAAAGGGGTATTTGATAGCCGGTTACATTTTTGTCAGTTTATTATAATACCGTTCATAATAAAAGGCTATTTGTGTTTAAATTTTACAAACCTGGTGACTACAATTCATCGGGTTCAACCAAGGTGCTCGGGTATTTTAAAATAACATCTCATTTCACTTGTGTTGTGACTCCGGGTTGGGTGGGGCTGGAATTGACCGCACCACCAGCCCAGGGTGTTGTGACTCTGGGTGGGGCTGGAATTGACCGCACCACCAGCCCAGGGTGTTGTGACTCTGGGTGGGGCTGGAATTGACCGCACCACCAGCCCAGGGTGCTGTGAGACCTTGTGTACTCAATTTACTTTCCTTTTTAAAAAAAAAAAAATGTTTCCCTGCACATCTTTTGGTTGTGGAAGGTCAGTGGATTGAACACGCTAAATTGCCCCTTAATTGGAAAAAATGAATTGGGTACTCATCACCAAATTCATCCCAAGTCCCTAATCTCGATCGGAAATAGTTGAGCCCCCAACACTGATCCCTGTGGCACGCCGCTGGTTTCTGTTTAGCATCCTGAAAATGATCCATTTTTCCGACTCTCCATTTGCAGTTAGTTAGGCCAATCCAATGTTAAAATAATACCCCCAAAACCATGAACTCTTGTGGTATAACTTTTCCCCAGGCACGTTCCCTCCCCTTTCCCAAGGCACGCTCCCTCTCCCCTTTCCCCAGGCTCCCTCTCCCCTTTCCCCAGGCTCCCTCTCCCCTTTCCCCAGGCTCCCTCTCCCCTTTCCCCAGGCTCCCTCTCCCCTTTCCCCAGGCTCCCTCTCCCCTTTCCCCAGGCTCTCTCCCTCCCCTTTCCCCAGGCTCTCTCCCTCCCCTTTCCCCAGGCTCTCTCCCTCCCCTTTCCCCAGGCTCCCTCTCCCCTTTCCCCAGGCTCCCTCTCCCCTTTCCCCAGGCTCCCTCTCCCCTTTCCCCAGGCTCTCTCCCTCCCCTTTCCCCAGGCTCTCTCTCTCCCCTTTCCCCAGGCTCCCTCTCCCCTTTCCCCAGGCAGGCTCCCTCTCCCCTTTCCCCAGGCACGCTCCCTCTCCCCTTTCCCCAGGCACGCTCCCTCTCCCCTTTCCCCAGGCACGCTCCCTCTCCCCTTTCCCCAGGCACGCTCCCTCTCCCCTTTCCCCAGGCACGCTCCCTCTCCCCTTTCCCCAGGCACGCTCCCTCTCCCCTTTCCCCAGGCACGCTCCCTCTCCCCTTTCCCCAGGCACGCCCCCTCTCCCCTTTCCCCAGGCACGCTCCCTCTCCCCTCTCCCCTTTCCCCAGGCACGCTCCCTCTCCCCTCTCCCCTTTCCCCAGGCTCTCTCCCCCCTTTTCTCTCTCCCCCCCCCCCCCCCGGGTGCGCTCTTGCGTTGAGATGTTAATAACTTTTCAACTGCTTGAGGGAAATGCTCTGAAGTGTTGACCTCCAAACGATGTCCTTGTGTCGCCTGTTTCATGATTGCATGCTGCAAGTATATCTCTATAAAAGAATTCTGCACATCCAAGTGAGCATGACACCAGCTGATTAAAAGTTTGATAGAGTAGTTTCACTTGCGATTGTTACGTGATTATTGGTGAGAATGAATTGATCCTGCTAATCTTGTCCAAATATTCTGTGAAACTCCAAAACCATGTTTCTACTTGTCCCTCTTTCTGTTCTCCCCCCCCCCCCCCTCTGCTTTCTCCTCCCCCCACCTCACATAAATATACTTATAAACGTCACACTGACAATGCTAAGTGGTTATTACACTCAGCAGATAGACAGAGCAAGCTTCCCTGGCTGGTTTGTTTCCTTTGTGTTTACTTGTAGTAACCTGCCACGTCTGAAGAGAATGCTGACTGATGCTGAGTTCACCAAAAGCGTCTAAGTCACTTGTTCCATGATGTATTTTTTCAAAGTTGCATTATAATGGAGCTTGTTAAAATTGTTCATGTGGGCGTTGTTTATCTCCCATGCCTTAGTGCCCTTGGGAAGGTGGTGGTGAGCTGCCTTCCTGAACCGCTGCAGTCCCTGTGGTGTAGGTACACCCACTGTGCTGTTCGGGAGGGGGTTCTAGGATTTTGATGCAGTGACAGTGATGCACTTTCAAGTCGGGATAGTGTGTGGTTGGGAAGGGAATTTGCAGGTGGTGGTGTTCCTGTGCGCTTGCAGTCCTTTGGCCTTCTCGATGCTTAGTAGGAGGTTGCGGAGTTTGCAACGTGCTGTCGAAGGAACAGTGACACGATGTAGATGTCGAACTGCCAATACACCACAGCAGCTGTTGGCACCCCTTTGATTGAATCCCGGTGGTTTGCAGATAAGGCAGACCATTCACCTCATCCTAACCCATCCATTGAGAAAGACCATAGAATTCAAATCTTTCAAAAATTATTCTCTATTTTTGGTCTACTGCCATGTCAAGAATCCATTTCATGTGTTGATCATTTTGTCTCAACTATACCTTGGCACTGTTTCCTCACTTGATATTCACTAGATTTAACCCATGTCCTGTTAAAATAAGTAGTGTTTTCTGGGTTAATAGTTTGGTATTCTTGGTCTCTGCACACACACTGTTTGCTGTCATGGCCGAGAAACCCAAGTCTCTGTGTTCTCCTAAGTCACTTGCTTTAATGCTGAGGTTAGTCTTGTGGTTGATCTTCACAGTGTTTCACTTATTGTCTGAGTAGCAAGATCGAGACGAGGGGTGGACTGACCAGGCAATTGTATGATTTGAGCATGACTTCTGATTTATGCGATCATGTTCTTCTGTCTTGGAACATATTACCAATAAGGACAGTACGTCAATATCAATGCAAGTTGTGATCATGCAGTGTTCTTGTGGCTTTCCTGTTTTGCATTTTGAATATCGAATCATCCAAAAAGCTCTTTGACACAGGAATTTTGGCCAAATCACCCTTTATGGGGGTACTTGATGTACCATTTTTCTTATGTGTAGTATTTATCCACGTTGACTTTTATTTTTCACTGATCTCCCCGTTTTGGTGAAATCCGAATCAGGCCAGAAATCCTTTGCTCTTTCGTCATTCAGCCACATCAGTGCGTGCGGGTGAAAGGACCCGCAAACACACTGGTGTTTATCATAACCCCGTAACATTTGTATGAACACAAGATTCTGGTGGCTTGGTGAGCAGTTATATTGCTCCGTTCTATTGAGCCACGCGGTCCAAGGAACGTGATGGATCTTTTGCAAGTGAAAGGGTGGAACAAACTAGCCAGAGCCTCCCTCACTGCTCACTGTAGAACATCTGTGTTTGAAATTTAGTGCAATAATGGATGTTATTTTTTTTATTTTGGCGGGGGAGGAGGAAATGGAGGCCTTCTGTTCCATGATTAGTTAAGGTTAGTGGAGACAACTTGACTCTAAGAGCTGAGAGCTAAAAGGGTAAAGGTGTGAGGTTCATGCATTTGTAACAAGAGGCTATGGTGAGTTGGATTTACAAGTAAATACTTTGGGTTTGAAATTTACATTATGAGATAATGACTTTACAGCTGTTGAGTTTCAACGGGAAGTTCCGAAGTGACAATGGACTTACACGGGTTTTTTAAAAACTTTTTGGACCTGAAAACATGAAAGATTATTTTATTTAGAGAAGTTGAGGGCAACGGAATCTGAGATGAGCAGATAGGGAGGAGGTTTAGCGGAGTCTGTGGGGGAATAACTTGGAGACCAGATCTGTGCTGGGATAAGGCGTGAAATTTGTGAATTTGGATCAGCCAATCACTCAAGCCAGAAAAGTGTTTGGTTTTCAGAAGGGACCCTGGCCCTGAACCTTTCTCCTGGATTTCCACACCACAGTGAAAGTGTTTGAGGAGTCGTGTGGTTTACCTTTACTGAAGTGACCGTGGTTCCTTGTCTTGGATAATATTAATGGATTTTTATAGTTATAGTCGTTGCCGAGAAGCAAGTTTACTTGTGTATTCTGACCAGGTGGGTGTTTTGGGGGTTGTTCTGTCAGACAGCTTTAACTGTGTAACTTTAATCTTCCATGCTAAAGTTTTTTTTTCGTGTTGAGAAATCCTTTTAGTTTTAAAATCCTGAACTTGTCAGAGGAGTTCTATGCTTTTGGGTTCGGTAGCTGTTCCCAATTGCTTTCAAAATACAAAAAAATGGGTTATGATCAGTAAGACAGCTTTCCCTCTGCGACCTGGTTTGCTCAACAAGTAACATCTGCTGAGGTCGTAACATTAGAATGATATTGCACAGCAAGAAGCCATTCAGTCCAATGAGTCTACAAGGTTCTTTCGAAAAATAATTCACTTTGCTCTACACCGTTGCTCTTTCTCCACCTCTTTAATATTTTTCACTTTCTAGTAATTATCTGGTTGGCAACTGAATATTAATATTGAATCTGTTTTCGCTGGAGTGCATTCCAAATCCTAACCACTTAACTTGAACTCCCACCCTCGATTTTCGACTTTCAAGCATTGGAAGCTATTTGTTTTCGAGCACGTACATTTTTTATTTATTGTTTTAAATTTAGAGTACCCAATTCATTTTTTCAAATTAAGGGGCAATTTAGCGTAGCCAATCCCTGCACATCTTTGGGTTGTGGGGGCAAAACCCACGCAAACACAGAGCGAATATGCAAACTCCACATGGACAGTGACTCAGAGCCGGGATCAAACCTGGGACCTCGGCGCCGTGAGGCCGCAGTGCTAACCCACTGCGCCACCCTGCTGCCCTCAAGCACATACATTAAACCCATGTTGTAATGTTGGTAAACATGGCAGCCAATATCGGGGACTTTTTGAATATTGCCGTGCAATCTTTTTATGTCTACTGAAGAAGGCAGGCAATTAACATCTGATCAAGAAGTCGGTACTTCTGACTGCTGCAAGCTCTTCCTCAGTATGTGTGTGTCAGCCTGGATTATGGGCTCAATTCTTTGGAGTGGCTTATCAACCTATTATCCTCTGACCCCATGCTGCTGTTTTGTGACTAACTGGACAAGATTTGGGCTCGGGTATAATGAGGCACATATTAAATAGTCACAAATATGAAAAAAAGCTCTTTTGCCCATATCCTAACTTGTAACAAATCCTGTCCACCCACCATCTCCGTTCCTGCCAATTTACATTAGCGCCAGGTCTGGTAGTGTCCTATGTCTCATGAAACTGTTTGTCAAATATGTGTCAGTGAATTGTTTTGGGATGTTTTGGTTGAAGGTGGCACTGAAACGTGGCTGGTACCAATGGAACTGTACATTGGGCGTAGGCCAAGGCAGCGGTTTTCAAACTTGTTTTTTCCGGGACCCACTCTTTTTCCAACTGGCCTACCATGGGACTCGCATTGACCGACCTTTGTGATACACGCCATGTTCACTTACCTTTAATGCGAATGCAGAGCCTGCTTGGACCTCACAATCTCACTTGAATAGGTTCAAAGGAGGAGAGGGTAATGTGCATATCAGGTGCAGACTTCAGCCAGTTCCTTTGTGCATCGTCATCTTTATGAAAACAGAAAATCTAATCTTGTACATGTGGGTCGTCTTGAAAGGCAACAGCAACAAAATGCGTGTTTATTCAGCACAGGGTACTCCCCAGCGATGCTACTCCAGAATACTGACAGGCTCCGGGCTTTTGCCATGTTTTTAATGTGGTATCACAGGTCAGCTACAGCAGTGTAGTCTTTTCATATGGAGTCAGCTGTAAGTTTTTAAAATAAATTTAAAGTACCCAATTATGTTTTCCCAATGAAAGGGCAATTTAGCGTGGCCAATCCACCTACCCTGCACATCTTTTTGGATAGTGGGGGTGAGACCCACGTAAACATGGAGAATGTGCAAACTTCACACGGGCAGTGACCTGGGGCCGGGATCAAACCCGTATCCTCAGCGCCATGATGCAGCAGTGCTCACCACTGCGCCGCCGTGCTGCCCTGAGTCAGCTATAAATTATTAATTGACTCTGGAGTCTGAACCGCAAAGGAATTTTTCACTTGCCACTTCTCTTTCAAAATCTGAAACTACTCTCATTTACCAGTACTTCCCTGCATCTAACACACATGGGTATTACATTCTTATTTGCATTGGCACATTTGACAAAACCGTACATCAGCAAATCTTTATACTGCTTTGTTCCCAAGTTAAGTTTCTTCTTGGGCAGCACGGTGGCGCAGTGGGTTAGCCCTGTTGCCTCACGGCGCCAAGGTCCCAGGTTCGATCCCGGCTCTGGGTCGCTGTTCGTGAGGAGTTTGCACATTCTCCCCGTGTTTGCGTGGGTTTCGCCCCCACAACCCAAAGATGTGCAAGGTAGGTGGATTGAACTCGCTAAATTGTCCCTTAATTGGAAAAAATGAATTGGGTACTCTAAATTTATAAAAAATAAAAAAATAAATAAAAAATAAAAAATAAAAGTTTCTTCTTTGCAGGCTGTTAACCCGGAGCTTTGTGCAGAGCTAACACTGGTACTGCTCTGTGCTGCCCTGGACACTCCTGCGCAGCTCTCCTGTAATTTCCATTGTGAGATCCTGTCAAATAGATAAACTACCTGTTTGAGTTTCTGACTGTCTCTAGCTTTTAAGAAATCCATTCCCAGCTCACATACCTTGCTTGCCAGCAGCTGGAAAATGGAAGCAACACTGCTCTGTGATTTGGTGGCAAAATCACATACCTGGAGGGTGCTTGATGTCATGTGTGCATGCACGGCGTGTGAATGAATTGTTCTCTGCTGCTGCTTCTGGCCAGAAGACTCCACACAGTCTCATTTATTTCTGCTTAAAAGGCAGCAGCAGCCGCCATTCTCAATGGAAAAGCTGGTAGTGGCTGGTTACAGAATCTTGACAGTGCAGAAGGAGGCCATTCAGCCCATTGAGTCTGCATCAAGCCTCTGAAAGAGCATCCCTATCTATACCCACTCCCCCGCCCTATCCCCATAACCTCACATAATCTTTTGGACACCATGGGGCAATTTGAGCATGGCCAATCCACACAACCTGCACATCCTTGGAGGAAACTGGAGCACCCGGAGAAAACCCACACAGTCAGGGGGAGAATGTACAAACTCCACACAGACAGTCACGCAAGGTCAGAATCAAACCCGAGTCACTGGTGCTGTGAGGCAGCAGTGCTAACCACTGTGCCCCTGCACCGCCTCTTTTTTTTTTATTGCACCTAATCCAATGTTCAAATACATGTTGAAAGTTAGCGACAAACTTAAAACCAAATTTTAAAAAGGTCATTGTAACTAAATATTTACCTCTCAAACCACGAGAGGTATTGGGCAGCACGGTAGCACAGTGGTTAGCACAGTTGCGTCACAGCTCCAGGGTCCCAGGTTCGAATTCCGGCTTGGGTCACTGTATGTGCGGAGTCTGCACGTTCTCCCCGTGTGTGCGTGGGTTTCCTCCGGATGCTCCGGTTTCCTTCCACAGTCCAAAGATGTGCAGGTTAGGTGGATTAGCAATGATAAATTGCCCTTAGTGTCCAAAAAGGTTAGGTGGGGTTATTGGGCTGCGGGGATAGGGTGGAGGTGTGGACTTCGGTAGGGTGCTCTTTCCAAGGGCCAGTTCAGACTCGATGGGCCGAATGGCCTCCTTCTGCATTGTATGATCTATGATTCTATGAATGGCTGTTGTGCATTAAATGTTCCCAGGATAAATCTGATTGTCTGTCAGGTAAGAAAAGATTATACATCATCTTATTTTCATTTTGATCATCACAAAATGACTTGCCACAATCAAAAAATGCTAATAAGTTATCCTCATTTGGTTTTAAGTTTTTGCCATCCGTCTCTTTAAACAACCTCCCAGCAGTTTCTACTTCTTTATGCCAGAGTGCAGAAATAATGATATCTCCATAATTCCTTGCGGATGAGTTAATGGTATTTTTGATTGAATTTAAAAACATCACAACCTCTCTCCAATGATGTGTCTCACTAGAACCACTGATGAAGAGGCTGTAAGCTCCAGCGTCCAATATTTTGAATCTAGTTTGCATAATAACATATAAATCCTGCAGTTCGCTCAGATGTTGCTTTTGGACACGCAATGCCAAGTACTTCAGAAGGAGTTCAGTCTCAACAGTACCAGTTTCCACTGTCACAAAAGCTAATAGTGATTTAGCCACATCAACGTTTGCATGGGTAGACAGTAGTTGTTCCATCATGCTTACTTCAAAACCAGTTTGGTTGTACCATTCTGCTTTCAATTTCTTTCATTCGTCTATACTTAAAGGCTTTATTGGAACTGACATTTTTGCAACTTTAGCTACTGTTGAATATCACCTAATGTGGCTTTGTGCTGCCTGGTTGTAAATAAAGGAAACAAAGCTGGTGTTGTCGCTGTGGGCAGTTCTTTCTTGTTTAGTGTTTGATGTTTCCATCAATCTGTTTGTGCTCAGTTGACTTTAAAACATTTGATGAGGTGCAGAGCAGTGGGGCAACGCAAGAGGGTGAAAGCCACGCTGCACCTTGGTGCGGTGTGAGCAGAGACTCAATGACACCCTGTAAACGAGGCCTTGGTGCCAGGTTGGCTGCTTTTCTCGTGATCGGGGCCACCGCGGGAACGGCGCAACTGTTCGCTCCACCACCCTCCCGACACCAGCCTGCAGGTCGCCACCCGCACTTTGATAAACTCTGGGCGAAGGACAGGCACAGCAGGTGTTTCTGTGGCTATGCACATTCATTGCTTCTTGGTGCTTGATAAAAGCCTGTCGCTCCTCATTGCTGTCGCTCCTCATTGCTGTCGCTCCTCATTGCTGTCGCTCCTCATTGCTGTCGCTCCTCATTGCTGTCGCTCCTCATTGCTGTCGCTCCTCATTGCTGTCGCTCCTCATTGCTGTCGCTCCTCATTGCTGTCGCTCCTCATTGCTGTCGCTCCTCCTCATTGCTGTCACTCCTCCTCATTGCTGTCGCTCCTCCTCATTGCTGTCGCTCCTCCTCATTGCTGTCGCTCCTCCTCATTGCTGTCGCTGCTCCTCATTGCTGTCGCTGCTCCTCATTGCTGTCGCTGCTCCTCATTGCTGTCGCTGCTCCTCATTGCTGTCGCTGCTCCTCATTGCTGTCGCTGCTCCTCATTGCTGTCGCTGCTCCTCATTGCTGTCGCTGCTCCTCATTGCTGTCGCTGCTCCTCATTGCTGTCGCTGCTCCTCATTGCTGTCGCTCCTCCTCATTGCTGTCGCTCCTCCTCATTGCTGTCGCTCATTACTGTTGTTACTCATTACTAATCCTCATTACTGTTGCTCCTCATTGCTGTCGCTCCTCATTACTGTCGCTCCTCATTACTGTTACTCATTACTGATTCATTGCTGTTGCTCCTAATTGCTGTGCACAATTGTTGGAATGGGATAGGGAGTAAGTAGCTAGGAGCAAAGTCTAAAACCCAACTCATGACCCTGTGCTTTACTCACTCATGCTATTGCATTCCTAGGCACCTAGCTAATATTGTCTTTCCAAATTGCTTTTATGCAGAGCTCATTATGCTTTGAGCCTCGAAAACATTGCTAAATTCAGCTCCACAGCCGTAGTAGGCGAAACTTTGTGGTGTCTGTATCTAGGATAAAGGAAAATAAAATACTGCAGATAGTGAAAATATGAAATAAATACAGGAAATACTCAGCAGGTCTGGTAGCATTTATGGAGCGAGAAACCAAGGTAAACATTGAGTTGAAGGGGCGACACGGTGGCGCAGTGGGTTAGCCCTGCTACCTCACGGCGCCGAGGTCCCAGGTTCAATCCCGGCTCTGGGTCACTGTCCGTGTGGAGTTTGCACATTCTCCCCGTGTCTACGTGGGTTTCACCCCCACAACCCAAAGATGTGCAGGGTAGGCGGATTGGCCACGCTAAATTGCCCCTTAATTGGAAAAGAAATGATTGGGTACTCTAAATTTATTTTAAAAACATTGAGTTGAATATGACCCTTCTTCTGAACACACTACCTTATATGAAATTAGGTGGGAAACTAAGCCATGAGGATTCTATGAGTCAGCAAAAGGATTTAGACAGGCGGAGTGATTCAGCAAGAATGTCTGAGATAGACTATACAGTACTGTAAAGAAGTGCGAAGTTATCCACTTTGGTTGGAAAATGTTGTACTCAAAGGGACCTCGGTACACTTGTGCATCAATCATAGAAAATTGACTTCCAGGTACAGAAAGCAATAGAACAAGCAAATGGTAAGTTAGCCTTTATTACAAAGGGTTAAGTGTATAAGAAGTCTTGTTGTGATTGTAATAATGGTCTTGATGACGCCACATTTGGAGTATTTGTTCAGTTTTGATCTTTTTTCCGAAGGGAATAGGGAGTGCAATGTACGTTCACCAGATTTATTCCTGGAATAATGGGATTGTCCCATGTGGATAGACTGAGTAAACTTGGCCTGTATTCCCTAAAGTTTAGAAGAATAAGCGTTGATCTCCTTCAAGCAAATAAAGCTCATACAGTGCTCAATAGGGTAGATGCTGGGAACTTGTCATCTCCTGGTTGGAGAATCTGCAATGGTGAATAGAATTCTCCCATCCTGGGAATTAGTCCCCTGGTGGGGCAGGAATGTGGAGTATTTCCCACTGCGGAGGCCAACAGGGGAAAGGTGCCAAATCCTCTGCCCCCAACCTCCAATTATGCACCTGGAGGCCACTGACACAATGATAGAAGCTGGAGCTCCTGAGAAAGAAGATGAGGCTGAAAGTTTGACCCCCTCCAGGGCATTGAATCTGGACGATCCAGAGTGGGGAATTGGGCCTTCATTGGCATCGCTTTAGTGGGATGCAGCTGACTTTCATGCTGGTCTCCGGGAGGTTTCCCAATCTGCCATCCTGGCCCCCAGTGGAGGGTCCTGAGGGAATTGGCATTGGCGTAAAACTGAATTTTGAGCCTCTTACCGAACTACCCCACTGCCTGTCATTGAACCCGGCAGTGGGGGCATGGGAGAATTCCAGCCAGTGTCACATTCACCAAATTAGGGGTTGTCCTTTACAGAATTAGATGAGGAGAGGTTTCTTCACTTGGTTGGAATTCTCTGAATATCTACAGCTCTCTGGAGTAGGCTTTAAGTGTATTCAGGACAGAGATTGACATTTTGGCCACTAAGGGGGATATGGGCAGAGTGATGGAAAGTGGAGTTGAGGTAGAAAATCAGCTAAGATCACATTGACTCGCGGAGCAAACTTGAAGAACCAAATGGCCTACTCCAGCTTCCTTGTGTTCTCTCTCTGCAGCATTCTCTTCACTCACTCCCTCCTCCCATTCCTCTCCTTCACGCCCCTCCAATCTCCCTGAACCTCTGTTAACTTGGTTCAAATTTAGCATTATGTTGATTTGTATGCTTAAAAATCATACTCGAGTATGTTTTCCTGATTGACTTCCATTCTGAATTTTTATATTCCAGGTCCCGGAAAAGCTCCATCGCTGGGAACAGGGTTCCACACTAACCTCGGGAAGGAGTCACGGGCACAGACTTTACAGAACGGTAAATCTGCAGCTACAATAACTTAAAGATTAGAGGTGGCAGCCTGTGCATGTCTGTCTTACTGCTTCTTCTAGAGCAGCTCACTGGAGCTTTCAATCGCTTGAGGTTTTAACATTGGCCTGATTAATGTGTCCTGAATTGTTTTAACTCGCAACATCGCCCTTCAATTTGTCTGTACACTTCTCCCTCTTCAGTCTCCAATTGAAGTAGGCCATTCCTAAAAGGCCCTCGAGAAATTAAAAAAATATATTTTTTACTCTAGTATAAAAGCAAAGTCCTGGAAAAACGCAGCTAGTTTGGCAGCATCTGTGGCGAGAAAGGGAATTAACATTTCAAGCCCAATCTGACTCTTCAGAACTTCCAAATATGGTTGGGAAGAAGAGTCACATTGGACTTGATGTTAACTCTTCCTTTGGAAGGTGGTGGCGTAGTGGTATTGTCACTGAACTCGTAGTGATCCAGAGACCCAGGGTAATGCTCTGGCAAACTGGGTTTGAATCTCACCATGGCAAATGGGGAAACTCAAATTCAATAAAAAGCTGAAAAGTCTAATGATGATCATGAAACTATTGCTGTGAGAAACAAAACCCCATCTTGTTCACCTGTGTCCGTGAGGGAAGGAAATCTGCCATTCTGACCTGCTCTGGTCTACATGTGACCCTCGATCCACAGGCTGACTCTGAAATGCGCTTTGAAATGGCCACTCGCGAAGGGGCAATGAATGCAACGGCCACATCCTATGAATGAATTTTTTGTGCAGTAGCATATATCGGAATTAACAATTTTAGCATAAGATGAAAAAGTTGACGATTGCTTTGTCTAATTGTATTCAAATAATCTGTTGTGTGGACATTTGTTAACATCCTTTCGGTATTGTCCATCAACATTTCACTCACAAGATGGTTGAAATCTAGAACTCTTTCTCCCCAGAAGTTTGTGGATGCTGCGGAGGTCAGTTGGTACTTTCAAGATTTTGGATTGGTAGATTTTTGTTATCAAAAGCACTGGAGTTGATAGATCAGCCGTGGTCTGATTGAATGAAAGGATAGTCTTCTCCGTTCCCAAAGTCATTTGTTGCATTAATGGAACAATGAGGCTCTGAGTTGAATTTCAATCATTTCTTCATGGGTGATTTTTGTTGGTGGTCGCAGGGCTTGCCAGCTGGAGGGGAGCAAGCTCTAGGGTTGATATTGGGACCTGCAGGTTTAATGAGGCTCTTATGGTTATTTTATGGATGAGGTGTTTCCCTGTCTCTTAAGGACATCCCCTTTCTGTCACTGGACAACAAGATCAAAAGATAAGGAAGAACAAGGGAGCCCATAAAAGGAAGACTTGAATTTGTATCAGCACCTTGTTGTGCTTTCCAGGCAGTTGAAGGACATTTCAAGTGTAATCACTGTTATAATGCCTGAAACACAGTAACCAGTTAGCACACAGCAAGGTTCCATAAAGAGCAGTATAATCTAGTTTAGTGGTTTACTACTAGCCTAGGCACTGGAGACCACTCCCTGCTTGTCTTGGAAATAGTGCAGTGGCATCTTTTCCACCTCATCCAAAGACATGTAATTAAACAGCGACAAGTCCCTTTTTATAGTGCAGCACCCACCCTCGGTGCGGCACCCACCCTCGGTGCGGCACCCACCCTCGGTGCGGCACCCACCCTCGGTGCAGCATTGGAGTGTGAGCCTTGATTTGTTCCAAAAAGGGGTGGAACTAGAACCCATGATCTGCTGACAGAGGGGAGCATTCTACCAGCTGACCTTGGCTGGTACACTAATAAGACCATAAGTCATAGGAGCAGAATTAGGCCTCTCGGCCCATGGAGTCTGCTCCGCCATTCAATCATGGCTGATATTTTTCTCATCCCCATTCTCCTGCCTTCTCCCTATAACCCCTGCTCTTATTGATCAAAAACCTACCTCTCTCTGTCTCAAGGACACTCAGTGATTTGGCCTCCACAGCCTTCTGCGGCAAAGAGTTCCACATATTCACCACCCTCTGGCTGAACAAATTCCTCCTCATCTCTGTTTGAAAGGATCGTTCCTTTAGTCTGAGATAGTGTCCTCTGCATCTAGTTTTTCCTGCAAGTGGAAACATCCTCTCCACGTCCACTCTATCCAGGCCTTGCAATATCCTGTAAGTTTCAATAAGATCCCCCTCATCCTTCTAAACTTGATTGAGTACAGACCCAGAGTCCTCAACCATTCCTCATAAGACAAGCTCTTCATTCCGACAAAGGCTATACAAGCTCAGTATAACAGAGTCACAGTATAAATCTGAGCTAGTTACAGTGCAGACTTTGTTTGCACTGAGTGCTGAATTTGGGTGCATTTGAGTGCTATAGTAAGAGTTTGGTGACTGAGCGATATTAAGGGTTTATTTTAATTTTTATCTAAAGTCTAGTCTTTCTTTTATTTAGTTAATTAACTTAAAAGTTAAGTTGCTGCTTGGTTGAGAAGAAGGTGAAATTTTTTTTTTTTTAAATTTAGATTAGCCAATTATTTTTTCCAATTAAGGGGCAATTTAGTGTGGCCAATCCACCTACTCTGCAAATTTTTGGGTTGTGGGGGCGAAACCCACGCAGACACTGGGAGAACGTGCAAACTCCACACGGACAGTGACCCAGAGCCGGGATCGAACCTGGGACCTCAGCGCCGTGAGGCGGTTGTGCTAACCACTAGGCCACCGTGCAGCCCCAGAAGGTGAATTTTTAATCAGCTTTAAACAAAGGTTCTACTTGTAACTACTTGCAGCTGGAGCTTGTTAATTAGTTAATTGGATTATGCCAGTTTTCAGAGGTTAGAGTCCAGTATAAATCTGAGCTACTGAGTGCTGAATTTGGGTGCATTTGAGTGCTATAGTGAGAGTTTGGTGACTGAGGGAGTGCTGAATTTGGGTGCATTTGAGTGCTATAGTGCGTGTTTGGTGACTGAGGGAGTGCTGAATTTGGGTGCATTTGAGTGCTATAGTGAGAGTTTGGTGACTGAGGGAATGCTGAATTTGGGTGCATTTGAGTGCTATAGTGCGTGTTTGGTGACTGAGGGAGTGCTGCATTTGAGTGCTATAGTGCGGGTTTGGTGACTGAGGGAGTTAGGTGAGGAGGGAGTAAGGTAATCCTTTTCATTTCATTTCCTACATTTCCCCAAAGAGCTTGAAGGGAGCCGGGAGTTTACAAAGAGTACAGCTGACTGGGAGCAGAGTCGGAGGGCGGAGGTCTAGTTGGTCCACAGTGAAGCTGTATTCTGTAAGGTAAGTGGGGATGGAGGCTAGGGCAGTTGCATGCTCCTCCTGTAGGATGTGGGTGGTGAGGGATACCACCAGTGTCCCCGCTGACTATACCTGCGGGAAGTGCACCCAGCTCCAGCTCCTCCGAGACCGTGTTAGGGAACTGGAACTGGAGCTGAATGAACTTCGGATCATCCGGGAGGCAGAGGGGGTAATATTGAAGAGTTACAGGGAGGTAGCCACACTCAAGGTACAGGACAAGAGTAGCTGGGTTACAGTCAGGAGCGGGCAGACAGTGCAGGGATCCCTCGTGGCCGATCCCCTTCAAAACAAGTATAACGTTTTGGATGCTGTTGTGGGGGATGACCTACTGGGGGAAGGCTCTAGCGGCCAGGCCTCTGGCACTGAGTCTGGCTCTGGGGCTCAGAAGGGAAGGGGGGAGAATAGAAAAGCAATAGTGATAGGAGACTCGATGGTTAGGGGAATGGATAGGCGATTATGTGGTCGCGAGCGAGACTCCCGGAAGGTATGTCGCCTCCCGGGTGCCAGGGCCAGGGATGTCTTGGATCGTATCTTCAGGAACCTTAAGGGGGAGGGGGAGCAGCCAGAAGTCGTGGTGCACATTGGTACCAACGACGTAGGTGGGAAAAGGGGTGTGGATGTAATAAACGAGTTTAGGGAGTTAGGCTGGAAGATAAAAGCCAGGACAGACAGAGTTATCATCTCTGGTTTGTTGCCAGTGCCACGTGATAGCGAGGCTAGGAATAGGGAGAGAGTACAGTTGAACAAGTGGCTGCAAGAATGGTGTAGGAGGGAGGGCTTCAGGTATTTGGATAATTGGAGCGCATTCTGGAGAAGGTGGGACCTGGACAAGCAGGATGGGTTGCATCCGAACCAGAGGGGCACCAATATCCTGGGAGGGAGATTTCCTAGTACTCTTCAGGAGGGTTTAAACTAATTTGGTAGGGGAATGGGAACCGGACTTGTCATCCAGCAACTAAGGTAGCCAATGTTCAGGACGTCAAAGCGCGTAGTGAGGCAGTGGGGAAGGTAACTCTGACAAAGGAGAATACTTGCAGGCACGGAGATAGGTTGAAGTGTGTATACTTCAACGCAAGAAGCATCAGGAATAAGGTGGGTGAACTTGAGGCATGGATCGGTACTTGGGACTACGATGTGGCGGCCATCACGGAAACTTGGATAGAAGAGGGGAAGAAATGGTTGTTGGAGGTTCCTGGTTATAGATGTTTCAATAAGATTGGGGAGGGTGGTAAAAGAGGTGGGGGGGGGGGTTGCATTATTAATTAGAGATATTATAACAGCTGCAGAAAGGCAGTTCGAGGAGGATCTGCCTACTGAGGTAGAATGGGTTGAAGGCAGAAATAGGAAAGGAGCAGTCACCTTGTTGGGAGTTTTCTATAGGCCCCCCAACAGCAACAGAGATGTGGAGGAACAGATTTTGGAAAGGTGCAGAAGCCACAGGGTAGTAGTCATGGGCGGCTTCAACTTCCCAAATATTGAATGGAAGCTCTTTAGATCAAATAGTTTGGATGGGTGGTGTTTGTGCACTGTGTCCAGGAAGCTTTTCTAACACAGTATGCAGATTGTCCGACCAGAGGGGAGGCCATATTGGATTTGGTACTTGGTAATGAACCAGGGCAAGTGATAGGTTTGTTAGTGGGGGAGCATTTTGGAGATAGTGACCACAATTCTGTGACTTTTACTTCAGTAATGGAGAGGGATAGGTGCGTGCAACAGGGCAAGATTTACAATTGGGAGAAGGGTAAATACTATGCTGTCAGACAAGAACTGAATGCATAAGTTGGGAACATAGGCTGTTAGGAAGGACACAATTGAAATGTGGAACTTGTTCAAGGAACAGATACTACGTTGCCTTGATATATATGTCCCTGTCAGGCAGGGAAGAGATGGTCGAGTGAGGGAACCATGGTGGACAAGAGGTTGAATGTCTTGTTAAGAGGAAGAAGGATACTTATGTAAGGCTGAGGAAACAAGGTTCAGACAGGGCGCTTGAGGGATACAAGATAGCCAGGAGGGAACTGAAGAAAGGGATTAGGAAAGCTAAGAGAGGGCATGAAAAATCTTTGGCGGGTAGAATAAGGAAAACCCCAAGGCCTTTTACACATAGAACATAGAACGATACAGCGCAGTACAGGCCCTTCGGCCCACGATGTTACACCGACATGGGAAGTCAAAAACTAAAGGCCATCTAACCTACACTATGCCATTATCATCCATATGCTTATCCAATAAACTTTTAAATGCCCTCAATGTTGGCGAGGTCACTACTGTTGCAGGTAGGGCATTCCACGGCCTCACCACTCTTTGCGTAAAAAACCCACCTCTGACCTCTGTCCTATATCTATTACCCCTCAATTTAAGGCTATGTCCCCTCGTGCTAGCCACCTCCATCCGCGGGAGAAGGCTCTCACTGTCCACCCTATCTAACCCTCTGATCATTTTGTATGCCTCTATTAAGTTACCTCTTAACCTTCTTCTCTCTAACGAAAACAACCTCAAGTCCATCAGCCTTTCCTCATACGATTTTCCCTCCATACCAGGCAACATCCTGGTAAATCTCCTCTGCACCCGTTCCAAAGCTTCCACGTCCTTCCTATAATGAGGCGACCAGAACTGTACGCAATACTCCAAATGCGGCCGTACCAGAGTTTTGTACAGCTGCAACATGACCTCATGGCTCCGGAACTCAATCCCTCTACCAATAAAGGCCAACACACCATAGGCCTTCTTCACAACCCTATCAACCTGGGTGGCAACTTTCAGGGATCTATGTACATGGACACCGAGATCCCTCTGCTCATCCACACTGCCAAGAATTTTACCATTAGCCAAATATTCCGCATTCCTGTTTTTCTTTCCAAAATGAATCACCTCACACTTCTCTACATTAAACTCCATTTGGCACCTCTCAGCCCAGCTCTGCAGCTTATCTATGTCCCTCTGTAACCTGCAACATCCTTCCGCACTGTCTACAACTCCACCGACTTAGTGTCGTCTGCAAATTTACTCACCCAACCTTCTGTGCCCTCCTCTAGGTCATTTATAAAAATGACAAACAGCAACGGCCCCAGAACAGATCCTTGTGGTACGCCACTCGTAACTGAACTCCATTCTGAACATTTGCCGTCAACTACCACCTTCTGTCTTCTTTCAACTAGCCAATTTCTGATCCACATCTCTAAATCACCCTCAATCCCCAGCCTCCGTATTTTCTGCAATAGCCGACCGTGGGGAACCTTATCAAACGCTTTACTGAAATCCATATACACCACATCAACTGCTCTACCCTCGTCTACCTGTTCAGTCACCTTCTCAAAGAACTCGATAAGGTTTGTGAGGCATGACCTACCCTTCACAAAAACCATGCTGACTATCCCTAATCATATTATTCCTATATAGATGATTATAAATCGTATCTTTTATAATCCTCTCCAAGACTTTACCCACAACAGACGTGAGGCTCACCGGCCTATAGTTACCGGGGTTATCTCTACTCCCCTTCTTGAACAAAGGGACCACATTTGCTACCCTCCAATCCTCTGGCACTATTCCTGTAGCCAATGATGACCTAAAAATCAAAGCCAAAGGCTCAGCAATCTCTTCCCTGGCTTCCCAGAGAATCCTAGGATAAATCCCATCAGGCCCCGGGGACTTATCTATTTTCACCTTGTCCAGAATTGGCAACACTTCTTCCCTACGCACCTCAATGCCATCTATTCTAATAGCCTGGGTCTCAGCATTCTCCTCCACAACATTATCTTTTTCCTGAGTGAATACTGACGAAAAGTATTCATTTAGTATCTCGCTTATCTCCTCAGCCTCCACACACAACTTCCCACCACTGTCCTTGACTGGTCCTACTCTTACCCTAGTCATTCTTTTATTCCTGACATACCTATAGAAAGCTTTTGGGTTTTCCTTGATCCTACTTGCCAAAGACTTCTCATGTCCCCTCCTTGCTCGTCTTAGCTCTCTCTTTAGATCCTTCCTCGCTTCCTTGTAACTATCAAGCGCCCCAACTGAAACTTCACGCCTCATCTTCACATAGGCCTCCTTCTTCCTCTTAACAAGAGATTCCACTTCTTTGGTAAACGACGGTTCCCTCGCTCTACCCATTCCTCCCTGCCTGACTGGTACGTACTTATCAAGAACACGCAATAGCTGTTCCTTGAACAAGCTCCACATATCCCTTGCAGCCTACTTCTCCAACCTACACATCCTAAGTCATGTCTAATGGCATCATAATTGCCCTTCCCCCAGCTATAACTCTTGCCCTGCGGGGTGTACTTATCCCTTTCCATCACTAATGTAAAGGTCACCGAATTATGGTCACTGTTTCCAAAGTGCTCACCTACCTCCAGATCTAACACCTGGCCTGGTTCATTACCCAAAACCAAATCCAATGTGGCCTCGCCTCTTGTTGGCCTGTCAACATATTGTGTCAGGAAACCCTCCTGCACACATTGTACAAAGAACGACCCATCTAATGTACTCAAACTATATATTTTCCAGTCACTATTTGGAAAGTTAAAGTCTCCCATAACAACTACCCTGTTACTTTCGCTCTTTTCCAGAATCATCTTCGCCATCCTTTCCTCTACATCCCTAGAACTATTAGGTGGCCTATAGAAAACTCCCAACAGGGTGACCTCTCCTTTCCTGTTTCTAACCTCAGCCATACTACCTCGGAAGAAGAGTCTCCATCTAGCATCCTTTCCGCCACCGTAATACTGTCCTTGACTAGCAGTGCCACACCTCCCCTCTTTTGCCCCCTTCTCTGAGCTTACTAAAACACCTAAACCCCGGAACCTGCAACAACCATTCCTGTCCCTGCTCTATCCATGTCTCTGAAACGGCCACAACATCGAAGTCCCAGGTACCAACCCATGCTGCCAGTTCCCCTACCTTATTTCGTATACTCCTGGCATTGAAGTAGACACACTTCAAACCACCTACCTGAACACTGGCACCCTCCTGCGAAGTCAAATCTGTGCTCCTGACCTCTATACTCTCAATCTCCCGTACCCCAAAACTACAATCCAGGTTCCCATGCCCCTGCTGAATTAGTTTAAACCCCCCCAAAGTGCACTAACAAATCTCCCCCCCAGGATATTGGTGCCCCTCAGGTTCAGATGTAGTCCATCCTGTCTATAGAGGTCCCACCTTCCCCAGAAAGAGCCCCAGTTATCCAGAAATCTGAATCCCCCCCGCCTGCACCATCCCTGTAGCCACGTGTTTAATTGCTCTCTCTCCCTATTCCTCGTCTCACTATCACGTGGTACGGGCAATAACCCAGAGATAACAACTCTGTTTGTTCTCGCTCTGAGCTTCCATCTTGGTCCCTAAAGGCCTGCCTGACATCCTTGTCCCCTTTCCTACCTATGCCGTTAGTGCCAATGTGGACTACGACTTGGGGCTGCTCCCCCTCCCCCTTAAGGACCCGGAAAACACGATCCAAGACATCACGTACCCTTGCACCTGGAAGGCAACATACCAAACGTGAGTCTCTCTCGCTCCCACAAAATCTCCTATCTGTGCCCCTGACTATTGAGTCCCCAATTACTAATGTTCTACTCCTTTCCCCATTCCCTTCTGAGCAACAGGGACAGACTCCGTGCCAGAGGCCCGTACCCCATGGCTTACCCCTGGTAAGTCGTCCCCCCCCACAAGTATCCAAAACGGTATACTTGTTACTCAGGGGAACGACCGCAGGGGGTCCCTGCACTGACTGCTTCTTCCCAGTCCCTCTTACAGTTACCCATCTATCTCCAGTCTTTGGTGTAACTACTTCCCTGAAGCTCCTATCTATGACCACCTCTGCCTCCCGAATGATCCGAAGTTCATCCAGCTCAAGCTCCAGGTCCCTAACACGGTTTTTGAGGAGCTGGAGTTGGGTGCACTTCCCACAGATGAAATCAGCAGGGACACTGATGGTGTCCCTCACCTCAAACATTCTGCAGGAGGAGCATTGTGAGAAATATGAGAATGACTAGAGCGAGGGTGGGTCTGATCAGGGACAGTAGCGGGAGATTGTGTATTGAGTCAGAAGAGATAGGAGAGGTCTTGAACGAGTACTTTTCTTCAGTATTTACGAATGAGAGGGGCCATATTATTGGAGAGGACAGTGTGAAACAGACTGGTAAGCTCGAGGAGATAATTGTTAGGAAGGAAGATGTGTTGGGCATTTTGAAAAACTTGAGGATAGACAAGTCCCCCGGGCCTGACGGGATATATCCAAGGATTCTATGGGAAGCAAGAGATGAAATTGCAGAGCCGCTGGCAGATTTTTTCGTCCTCACTGTCAACAGGGGTGGTACCAGGGAATTGGAGAGTGGCGAATGTCGTGCCCCTGCTCAAAGAAGGGAATAGGGATAACCCTGGGAATTACAGGCCAGTTAGTCTTACTTCGGTGGTAGGCAAAGTAATGGAAAGGGTACTGAGGGATAGGATTTCTGAGCATCTGGAAAGACACTGCTTGATTAGGGATAGTCAGCACGGATTTGTGAGGGATAGGTCTTGCCTTACAAGTCTTAATGAATTCTTTGAGGAGGTGACCAAGCACGTGGATGAAGGTAAAGCAGTGGATGTGGTGTACATGGATTTTAGTAAGGCATTTGATAAGGGTCCCGATGGTAGGCTTATGCAGAAAGTAAGGAGGCATGGGATAGTGGGAAATTTGGCCAGTTGGATTACCACAGCGCTCCAGTTGGATAACCACAGCGCTCCCGCACTGCCCTAGACATGGGGAAAAATTTGCAAACTTGAGACTTGTCTTTTTTTAAATAAATTTAGAGTACCCAATTCATTTTTTCCAATTAAGGGGCAATTTAGTGTGTTCAAACCACCTACCCTGCATATCTTTGGGTTGTGGGGGTGAAACCCACGCAGACACGGGGGGAATGTGCAAACTCCACAAGGAGAGTGACCCGTGGCCGGGATCGAACCCGGCTCCGCAGCGTGTGAGGTAGCAGTGCTAACCATTGTGCCGCCCTCTCTGATTGCTTGTATAGGTTCCCTGTTGCTCGTTTTCGATCCCAACAGCGTTGCCGATACTGTTGCTAATATTAATGGTAATGTTGGTGAACCACAAGCCTTCCCTTATGAAATGAAATGAAAATCTCTTATTGTCACGAGTAGGCTTCAATGAAGTTACTGTGAAAAGCCCCTAGTCGCCACATTCCAGTGCCTGTTCGGGGAGGTTGTTACGGGAATCAAACCGTGCTGCTGGCCTGCCTTGGTCTGCTTTCAAAGCCAGCGATTTAGCCCAGTGTGCTAAACAGCCCCTGTTTATATCGATCAAATGACCACACAACTGGTTAGTTAGTTCAAAATATGGTTTATTTACATACACAAGGGTTACCTCGACATGCAAACACAATATCCACTATAAAACTACACCGATCAGCTACAATAACCTATACTTAACTTCAGGGCGGCCGGCACTGTGCAAATGGATACGGCCTTTATCTGGATTTGACTTGGCTGGTTCGAAGAAAGCGACTCTGTCGCTGCTGGACTCATCCGTTAGGTAGCGATAGTTGGCCTTGAACTTGGCTGGCTGTTCCTGCTACAGTTGAGCTTGCACAGGCCAGATCCAAAAGAGACAGAACACATGACTGTGCTCTCTTTTATCCCCCTGAGATTTTGCGCTCTTTGGGGCGGTCCTTAACCTTGGACCCAATAGTTCGACAGGGCCCTGATCACTGTCCCGATTTCAGCCAATAAAGGGGCGGGTGCCTTGGTGGCTGGGCGGGTCCTTAGCGGTAATTGACCTTGACAGTTGGGCTCTCTGAGTAAAGGGAGTGGAGTCGATCAGTCTGTGGCTGTACCGGTTTCTTGATTGGAGTTCTATTGTTCTGGGAAAATGGGCCATTAAAATGCAAATGAGCGGGGGTATTGGTCAGGTTTGGTTACCTGTGTTTCAAATACACATAGGCTCTGTATCTGTCTGAGTCCTGGGTTGGCCATAATTCCCATGGTCCTTTGCAGGTGGCCATCTTAGATGGCTGCATCTCTCCTCAACAACACTGGCAAATACTCCTCCGAAAACATCAGTCCCTGTCCTGCCCAGGTGTAACCCATCCAGTTTGTACAGGTCCTACTTCCCTCCAGAACCAGTCCTAATGTCCCAGGAATCTGAAATCTTCCCCCTCACACCATCTCCTCAGCCATGTATTCATCTGATATAGCCTGCTATTTCTGCTCTGACTAGCACGTAGCGCAGGCATTAATCCTGCAATCACTACCTTTAAGGTCCAACTTTTCAACTTGCTGTCTAACTCCCCGTATTCTGCTTTTAGGACCTCATCCCTTTTTTAACCTATGTCGTCTGTAGCAATGTGTACCATGACCACTGGCTATTCATCCTCCCCCTCTAGAATATCCTGTAACCAGTCTGAGACATCCTTGAACCTTGCACCAGGGAAGCAGTTATTCTCGGGTCCTTCTTCCCTGTTCCTCATTACAACAGAATATTACATACTATAGACCACAAAATATAGACCGTACAAATTGTAAGCAAAGTTGTAAATACTTACCCGATGGTACTCGCCCAACCCAATCAACTGATTCCACTTGCCCCATGCCACTTTTGGATCTTGGTGTCACCTTAGCAACTCCAAGCTCGCACTCCGCTCTCAGTCTCGCCCTCTTTTATCCTCCCAGCTCCGCTCCAAGCCTTGACCTTTCTCGCCCTCCTTTATGCTCCTGGTTCCACTCTCAGGTTTTACTTGCTATTACTTGAGCTCTTTTTCTCTCTCTGGCTCTGCTCTCTAACCATATAAATTTACATTGTTTTCTAAATTACCTTCTTTCATTTCGACTTGATTTGACTTTACCTCCGTATTGTTAGTCTTCCTTACTGAAATCTGAGGAACTACTTCTTTATAACTGGTCCATATTCCTAGTTAAAGCTGTTTAGACACAATACTTCAACAACAGCTTCTCACCAACCGATAAATTTCCAGTTTTCTTGTGATGTCACTCCGAGAATGTTTTCAAACTCTGCCACTGTCCCAGTGGAAGTGTCCCTCGCAGACCCAGCTGTCTCCCCGTCCCAGTGGAAGTGTCCCTCGCAGACCCAGCTGTCTCCCCGCCCCAGTGGAAGTGTCTCTCGCAGACCCAGCTGTCTCCCTGTCCCAGTGGGTGTCCCTCGCAGACCCAGCTGTCTCCCCGTCCCAGTGGAAGTGTCCCTCGCAGACCCAGCTGTCTCCCCGCCCCAGTGGAAGTGTCTCTCGCAGACCCAGCTGTCTCCCTGTCCCAGTGGGTGTCCCTCGCAGACCCAGCTGTCTCCCCTGTCCCAGTGGAAGTGTCCCTCGCAGACCCAGCTGTCTCCCCTGTCCCAGTGGAAGTGTCCCTCGCAGACCCAGCTGTCTCCTCTGTCCCAGTGGAAGTGTCCCTTGCAGACCCAGCTGTCTCCCCCGCCCCAGTGGAAGTGTATCTCGCAGACCCAGCTGTCTCCCCGTCCCAGTGGAAGTGTCCCTCGCAGACCCAGCTGTCTCCCCGTCCCAGTGGAAGTGTCCCTCGCAGACCCAGCTGTCTCCCCTGCCCCAGTGGAAGTGTCTCTCGCAGACCCAGCTGTCTCCCTGTCCCAGTGGAAGTGTCCCTCGCAGACCCAGCTGTCTCCCCTGTCCCAGTGGAAGTGTCCCTCGCAGACCCAGCTGTCTCCTCTGCCCCAGTGGAAGTGTCCCTTGCAGACCCAGCTGTCTCCCCGTCCCAGTGGAAGTGTCCCTCGCAGACCCAGCTGTCTCCCCTGCCCCAGTGGAAGTGTCTCTCGCAGACCCAGCTGTCTCCCTGTCCCAGTGGAAGTGTCCCTCGCAGACCCAGCTGTCTCCCCTGTCCCAGTGGAAGTGTCCCTCGCAGACCCAGCTGTCTCCCTGTCCCAGTGGAAGTGTCCCTCGCAGACCCAGCTGTCTCCCTGTCCCAGTGGAAGTGTCTCTCGCAGACCCAGCTGTCTCCTCCGCCCCAGTGGAAGTGTCCCTTGGAGACCCAGCTGTCTCCCCTGCCCCAGTGGAAGTGTCTCTCGCAGACCCAGCTGTCTCCCCCGCCCCAGTGGAAGTGTCCCTCGCAGACCCAGCTGTCTCCTCCGCCCCAGTGGAAGTGTCCCTCGCAGACCCAGCTGTCTCCCCTGTCCCAGTGGAAGTGTCCCTCGCAGACCCAGCTGTCTCCCCTGCCCCAGTGGAAGTGTCCCTCGCAGACCCAGCTGTCTCCCCGCCCCAGTGGAAGTGTCCCTCGCAGACCCAGCTGTCTCCCCTGTCCCAGTGGAAGTGTCCCTCGCAGACCCAGCTGTCTCCCCTGCCCCAGTGGAAGTGTCCCTCGCAGACCCAGCTGTCTCCCCTGTCCCAGTGGAAGTGTCCCTCGCAGACCCAGCTGTCTCCCCTGCCCCAGTGGAAGTGTCCCTCGCATACCCAGCTGTCTCCCCTGCCCCAGTGGAAGTGTCCCTCGCAGACCCAGCTGTCTCCCCGTCCCAGTGGACATGTCCCTCGCGGGTCTGCCGATCTTCCCAGCCCTAGTAGAGGTGTTCCTCGCAGGTCCAGCTGTCTCCGCTCCCCCCCCACTCCCCCTTGCCCAGTAGAGGTGTGTCCCGCAGGCCCAGCTGTCCCCGCTGCCCCAGTAGAGGTGCACCCCGCAGGCCCGGCTGTCTCTGCTTCCCCCACTGCCCCAGTAAGGGTGTCCCGCAGGTCCGGCTGTCTCCGCTGCCCCAGTAAGGGTGTCCCTCGCAGGTCCGGCTGTCTCCGCTGCCCCAGTAAGGGTGTCCCTCGCAGGTCCGATATCTCCGCTGTCCCAGTAGAGGTGACCCTCGCAGGTCCGGCTGTCTCCGCTGTCCCAGTACAGGTGACCCTCGCAGGTCTGGCTGTCTCCGCTGTCCCAGTACAGGTGACCCTCGCAGGTCCGGCTGTCTCCGCTGCCCCAGTAAGGGTGTCCCTCGCAGGTCCGATGTCTCCGCTGTCCCAGTAGAGGTGACCCTCGCAGGTCCGGCTGTCTCCGCTGCCCCAGTAAGGGTGTCCCGCAGGTCCGGCTGTCTCCGCTGCCCCAGTAAGGGTGTCCCTCGCAGGTCCGGCTGTCTCCGCTGCCCCAGTAAGGGTGTCCCTCGCAGGTCCGGCTGTCTCCGCTGTCCCAGTAAGGGTGTCCCTCGCAGGTCCGGCTGTCTTCACTGTCCCAGTAGAGGTGACCCTCGCAGGTCCGGCTGTCTCCGCTGTCCCAGTAGAGGTGACCGGTTGTCACTTGTTGTCTCCGTTTCCCACCTGCCCCAGTAGAGGTGTCCTTCATCGGTCCGGCTACCTCCGCTCCCCCATTGCCCAGTGGACATGCCCCTCACAGACCCAGCTGTCTCCGCTGCCCTAGGAGAGGTGTCCCTTTGGAGTGTACATGTTCCCTCGTCGGGTGGCATCACCAGTAGTGTTCATACCTTGGCATGAAACCGTCATACCTGATCAAAAATGGACAATCACTTGGGCAGCACGGTGGCACAGTGGTTAGCACTTCTGCCTCATAACGCCAGGGTCCCAGGTTCTATTCCGGCCTGGGGTGACTGTGTGGAGTTTGCACGTTCTCTCCGTGTCTGCGTGGGTTTCCTCCGGGTGCTCTGGTTTCCTCCCACAGTCCAAAGACGTGCGGGTTAGGTTGATTGGCCATGATGAATTACCTTTGGCGTCCAAAGATGTGTAGGTTAGATTAAGGGGTTATTAGGATGGGGCAGGGAAGAAGGTTTGGGTAGAGTGTTCTTTCAGAGGGTCGGTGCAGACCCGATGGGTTGAATGGCCTCCTGCACTGTAGGGATTCTATGATTCTGTGACTTATGACTGAGGGAATTGAGAGATATAGGGAGTGGGTGGGGAAAATGCAGTCTAGGCCCAATGTCAGCCATGATCATATTGGAATGGCAGCGATGGATCACGTGGTCTAGGCCTGCTCCTGCTTACGTTCTTTGTGTTTGAAGTCTGATCTCCACTTTAAAAATAGAAAATGCAAGCTTTAGATAGCCAAATCCATCAGCAGCGCAAAAGAGGTTATTTACAGAATTTGCTTGATAAATCTGGATTATTATGCTCTTTTGTCCGCTGTTCAGCAAAGTCTGTGAGAAGCAGCACCATCTGGTAAGAAAAGAATGCTTAAGGGAATAAAATGACTCATCTTCAATCCCACGGTGTATATAAAATGTATACTTAAAATTCCCTGGAGTAATCTCAAAGTGCACATGTTGCGTAGAATTTCTTTATAATTGTTGCAAATGACTATTCCCAGAAGGAAACCTTTCTTCTGTTGGCTTCCAATCCCTAATTTAATGTCCCTATTTTCTTCCACTTCTTTGAAGGTGTGCAGACTCTTTATGTTGTATTTATTCCATAGGTGTTATCCTGCTGTCGGGTCACGATCCTCCAAATTGAGGTTACTGGCCCAGTAATCCAGAGGCCTGACCTAATATCTGGAGACGTGAATTAAAACCTTCCCACTGCAGCTGGAGAACTTCAAATCCATTAATAAATAATTCTGGAATTAGAATCTGGTATCTGTAACCATGCTAGATTATCGTTAAAATATCCAATAGGGCTCAGAGAATTGTCATCGATACCAAATCTCTCAACAATGTGGTTAATTTTTAACTTCCCTCTGAAATGGTTGAGAAAGCTATTCAGTTGTTGCGAAGGTGGGTCCTTGAGGGCAATTCAAGGTGAGCAATAGGATTACTCACATTCTGAATTCAGCTGTTTGACCATGGATGGCACCACGACTGAGCCACAAACTGACATTAGACCTGTGTTCTTCCACGCAAGGATCAATTAATCAGATTTGGGGTTCAGTGTGAAGAAGCCAATTGCAGCTCGTCAGGTTGTGGATGCCTACCTTCCTTGTGTCGATGGCCCGAATGGCTCATGGTGTGCGAAGATTCTCCAGTGGAGGACCGGGGCGATTAACTAGACAGCTCTCGCAAAGAGCTGGCACAGAAACAGTAGACTGAATGCTCTTCAGCACAGACTTAAAATCAAAACATGTCAGTGTACACTGCAAGACTCTTGCCCAGAGACCACGGGAGGTGGTTGAGTTGCATATTTTTAAAAGTACTTTTCTCCCAACCTCTTCATTACCTCATTCTGTATTATCAACGTGCCCTTTGGTTAATAGACACAACATGGGGCAGCACGGTAGCATGGTGGTTAGCATAAATGCTTCACAGCTCCAGGGTCCCAGGTTCGATTCCCTGCTGGGTCACTGTCTGTGCGGAGTCTGCATGTCCTCCCCGTGTGTGCATGGGTTTCCTCCGGGTGCTCCGGTTTCCTCCCACAGTCCAAAGATGTGCGGGTTAGGTGGATTGGCCATGCTAAATTGCCCGTAGTGCCCTAAAAAGTAAGGCTAAGGGAAGGGGGGGTTGTTGGTTTACGGGTGTAGGGTGGATACGTGGGTTTGAGTAGGGAGATCATTGCTCGGCACAACATCGAGGGCCGAAGGGCTTGTTCTGTGCTGTACTGTTCTATTCTATATCTAACATTAAATGTTCATAGTGACGTGCAGTGGGTTAGCCCTGCTGCCTCATGGCGCCGGGGTCCCAGGTTCGATCCTGGCTCTGTCACTGTCCGTGTGGAGTTTGCACATTCTCCCCATGTTTAGGCCACGAGACAAAGGGTCAGGAAGGAAGATGTGTTGCGCGTTTTGAAAAACTTGAGGATAGACAAGTCCCCCGGGCCTGACGGGATATATCCAAGGATTCTATGGAAAGCAAGAAATGAAATTTCAGCAGGGGCAGCAGGGTAGCATGGTGGTTAGCATAAATGCTTCACAGCTCCAGGGTCCCAGGTTCGATTCCCGGCTGGGTCACTGTCTGTGTGGAGTCTGCACGTTCTCCCCCTGTGTGCGTGGGTTTCCTCCGGGTGCTCCGGTTTCCTCCCACAGTCCAAAGATGTGCGTGTTAGGTGGATTGGCCATGCTAAATTGCCCGTAGTGTCCTAATAAAAGTAAGGTTAAGGGGGGGTTGTTGGGTTGCGGGTATAGGGTGGATACGTGGGTTTGAGTGGGGTGATCATGGCTCGGCACAACATTGAGGGCTGAAGGGCCTGTTCTGTGCTGTACTGTTCTATGTTCTACATCCAGCAGAGGGCAGCAGAGCAGAGCTACTGATCAGCTGTTCTGGGGAAATTTGCATACGTGCAGTGCGGTCAGCCTAAGTTGAAGGTGGAGCTGCGAAGGAGACCCGAGGAGTTGGAGTGAAGGCAATCATCCAGCAGAGGGCAGCAGAGCAGAGCTACTGATCAGCTGTTCTGGGGAAATTTGCATACGTGCAGTGCGGTCAGCCTAAGTTGAAGGTGGTTTGTGGAGAGGCTGTTGGCAAGAGACAGTTAAACCCGAAACACTTCGTGAGTGTTTCCCATCCTACCTCCTCCTCTAACCAACCCCCCCACCCCACGGTGGTTGGGAAGCGGGAGCAGGGGCCTGTCGTGAAGTTGAGTGAGTGCCTTTAAATTTGCTTACCATTCAGCGGGAGCAGGGTTTGAGGTAATATCAGGTAAGCTCTTCCTTTCTTTTTCTTTTTCTTGTTTTTTTTTTAAATCTAGAGGTGATGTCAGGGAAGGCAGTACAATGCTCCTCCTGCAGAATGTTTGAGGTGAGGGACGCCGTCAGTGTCCCTGCTGATTTCATCTGTGGGAAGTGCACCCAACTCCAGCTCCTCAAAAACCGTGTTAGGGACCTGGAGCTTGAGCTGGATGAACTTCGGATCATTCGGGAGGCAGAGGGGGTCATAGATAGGAGCTTCAGGGAAGTAGTTACACCAAAGACTAGAGATAGATGGGTAACTGTAAGAGGGACTGGGAAGAAGCAGTCAGTGCAGGGACCCCCTGCGGTCGTTCCCCTGAGTAACAAGTATACCGTTTTGGATACTTGTGGGGGGGACGACTTACCAGGGGTAAGCCATGGGGTACGGGCCTCTGGCACGGAGTCTGTCCCTGTTGCTCAGAAGGGAAGGGGGGAAAGGAGTAGAACATTAGTAATTGGGGACTCAATAGTCAGGGGCACAGATAGGAGATTTTGTGGGAGCGAGAGAGACTCACGTTTGGTATGTTGCCTCCCAGGTGCAAGGGTACGTGATGTCTCGGATCGTGTTTTCCGGGTCCTTAAGGGGGAGGGGGAGCAGCCCCAAGTCGTAGTCCACATTGGCACTAACGACATAGGTAGGAAAGGGGACAAGGATGTCAGGCAGGCCTTTAGGGAGCTAGGATGGAAGCTCAGAGCGAGAACAAACAGAGTTGTTATCTCTGGGTTGTTGCCCGTACCACGTGATAGTGAGATGAGGAATAGGGAGAGAGAGCAATTAAACACGTGGCTACAGGGATGGTGCAGGCGGGAGGGATTCAGATTTCTGGATAACTGGGGCTCTTTCTGGGGAAGGTGGGACCTCTATAGACAGGATGGTCTACATCTGAACCTGAGGGGCACCAATATCCTGGGGGGGAGATTTGTTAGTGCTCTTTGGGGGGGTTTAAACTAATTCAGCAGGGGCATGGGAACCTGGATTGTAGTTTTGGGGTACGGGAGATTGAGAGTATAGAGGTCAGGAGCACAGATTTGACTTTGCAGGAGGGTGCCAGTGTTCAGGTAGGTGGTTTGAAGTGTGTCTACTTCAATGCCAGGAGTATACGAAATAAGGTAGGGGAACTGGCAGCATGGGTTGGTACCTGGGACTTCGATGTTGTGGCCATTTCAGAGACATGGATAGAGCAGGGACAGGAATGGTTGTTGCAGGTTCCGGGGTTTAGGTGTTTTAGTAAGCTCAGAGAAGGGGGCAAAAGAGGGGGAGGTGTGGCGCTGCTAGTCAGGGACAGTATTACGGTGGCGGAAAGGATGCTAGATGGGGACTCTTCTTCTGAGGTAGTATGGGCTGAGGTTAGAAACAGGAAAGGAGAGGTCACCCTGTTGGGAGTTTTCTATAGGCCACCTAATAGTTCTCGGGATGTAGAGGAAAGGATGGCGAAGATGATTCTGGAAAAGAGCGAAAGTAACAGGGTAGTTGTTATGGGAGACTTTAACTTTCCAAATATTGACTGGAAAAGATATAGTTCGAGTACATTAGATGGGTCATTCTTTGTACAATGTGTGCAGGAGGGTTTCCTGACACAATATGTTGACAGGCCAACAAGAGGCGAGGCCACATTGGATTTGGTTTTGGGCAATGAACCAGGCCAGGTGTTAGATCTGGAGGTAGGTGAGCACTTTGGAAACAGTGACCACAATTCGGTGACCTTTACGTTAGTGATGGAAAGGGATAAGTATACCCCGCAGGGCAAGAGTTATAGCTGGGGGAAGGGCAATTATGATGCCATTAGACATGACTTAGGATGTGTTGGTTGGAGAAGTAGGCTGCAAGGGTTGGGCACACTGGATATGTGGAGCTTGTTCAAGGAACAGCTATTGCATGTTCTTGATAAGTACGTACCAGTCAGGCAGGGAGGAAGGGGTCGAGCGAGGGAACCGTGGTTTACCAAAGAAGTGGAATCTCTTGTTAAGAGGAAGAAGGAGGCCTATGTGAAGATGAGGCGTGAAGTTTCAGTTGGGGCGCTTGATAGTTACAAGGAAGCGAGGAAGGATCTAAAGAGAGAGCTGAGACGAGCAAGGAGGGGACATGAGAAGTCTTTGGCAGGTAGGATCAAGGAAAACCCAAAAGCTTTCTATAGGTATGTCAGGAATAAAAGAATGACTAGGGTAAGAGTAGGGCCAGTCAAGGACAGTGGTGGGAAGTTGTGTGTGGAGGCTGAGGAGATAAGCGAGATACTAAATGAATACTTTTCGTCAGTATTCACTCAAGAAAAAGATAATATTGTGGAGGAGAATGCTGAGACCCAGGCTATTAGAATAGATGGCATTGAGGTGCGTAGGGAAGAAGTGTTGGCAATTCTGGACAAGGTGAAAATAGATAAGTCCCCGGGGCCGGATGGGATTTATCCTAGGATTCTCTGGGAAGCCAGGGAAGAGATTTGGCTTTGATTTTTAGGTCATCATTGGCTACAGGAATAGTGCCAGAGGACTGGAGGATAGCAAATGTGGTCCCTTTGTTCAAGAAGGGGAGTAGAGATAACCCCGGTAACTATAGGCCGGTGAGCCTAACGTCTGTGGTGGGTAAAGTCTTGGAGAGGATTATAAGAGATACGATTTATAATCATCTAGATAGGAATAATATGATTAAGGATAGTCAGCATGGTTTTGTGAAGGGTAGGTCATGCCTCACAAACCTTATCGAGTTCTTTGAGAAGGTGACTGAACAGGTAGACGAGGGTAGAGCAGTTGATGTGGTGTATATGGATTTCAGTAAAGCATTTGATAAGGTTCCCCACGGTCGGCTATTGCAGAAAATACGGAGGCTGGGGATTGAGGGTGATTTAGAGATGTGGATCAGAAATTGGATAGTTGAAAGAAGACAGAGAGTGGTAGTTGATGGGAAATGTTCAGAATGGAGTTCAGTTACGAGTGGCGTACCACAAGGATCTGTTCTGGGGCCGTTGCTGTTTGTCATTTTTATAAATGACCTAGAGGAGGGCGCAGAAGGATGGGTGAGTAAATTTGCAGACGACACTAAAGTCGGTGGAGTTGTAGACAGTGCGGAAGGATGTTGCAGGTTACAGAGGGACATAGATAAGCTGCAGAGCTGGGCTGAGAGGTGGCAAATGGAGTTTAATGTGGAGAAGTGTGAGGTGATTCACTTTGGAAAGAATAACAGAAATGCGGAATATTTGGCTAATGGTAAAATTCTTGGTAGTGTGGATGAGCAGAGGGATCTCGGTGTCCATGTACATAGATCCCTGAAAGTTGCCACCCAGGTTGATAAGGTTGTGAAGAAGGCCTATGGTGTGTTGGCCTTTATTGGTAGAGGGATTGAGTTCCGGAGCCATGAGGTCATGTTGCAGTTGTACAAAACTCTAGTACGGCCGCATTTGGAGTATTGCGTACAGTTCTGGTCGCCTCATTATAGGAAGGACGTGGAAGCTTTGGAACGGGTGCAGAGGAGATTTACCAGGATGTTGCCTGGTATGGAGGGAAAATCTTATGAGGAAAGGCTGATGGACTTGAGGTTGTTTTCGTTAGAGAGAAGAAGGTTAAGAGGTGACTTAATAGAGGCATACAAAATGATCAGAGGGTTAGATAGGGTGGACAGCGAGAGCCTTCTCCCGTGGATGGAGGTGGCTAGCACGAGGGGACATAGCCTTAAATTGAGGGGTAATAGATATAGGACAGAGGTCAGAGGTGGGTTTTTTACGCAAAGAGTGGTGAGGCCGTGGAATGCCCTACCTGCAACAGTAGTGAACACGCCAACATTGAGGGCATTTAAAAATTTATTGGATAAGCATATGGATGATAAGGGCATAGTGTAGGTTAGATGGCCTTTAGATTTTTTCCATGTCGGTGCAACATCGAGGGCCGAAGGGCCTGTACTGCGCTGTATTGTTCTATGTTCTATGAAATTGCAGAGCCGTTGGCAATGATCTTTTCGTCCTCGCTGTCAACAGGGGTGGTACCAGAGGATTGGAGAGTGGCGAATGTCGTGCCCCTGTTCAAAAAAGGGAATAGGGATAACCCTGGGAATTACAGGCCAGTTAGTCTTACTTCGGTGGTAGGCAAAGTAATGGAAAGGGTACTGAGGGATAGGATTTCTGAGCATCTGGAAAGGCATTGCTTGATTAGGGATAGTCAGCACGGATTTGTGAGGGGTAGGTCTTGCCTTACAAGTCTTATTGAATTCTTTGAGGAGGTGACCAAGCATGTGGATGAAGGTAAAGCAGTGGATGTAGTGTACATGGATTTTAGTAAGGCATTTGATAAGGTTCCCCATGGTAGGCTTATGCAGAAAGTAAGGAGGCATGGGATAGTGGGAAATTTGGCCAGTTGGATAACAAACTGGCTAACCGATAGAAGACAGAGAGTTGTGGTGGATGGCAAATATTCAGCCTGGAGCCCAGTTATCAGTGGCGTACCGCAGGGATCAGTTCTGGGTCCTCTGCTGTTTGTGATTTTCATTAACGACTTGGATGAGGGAGTTGAAGGGTGGGTCAGTAAATTTGCAGATGATACGAAGATTGGTGGAGTTGTGGATAGTGAGGAGGGCTGTTGTCGGCTTCAAAGAGACATAGATAGAATGCAGAGCTGGGCTGAGAAGTGGCAGATGGAGTTTAACCCTGACAAGTGTGAGGTTGTCCATTTTGGAAGGACAAATCTGAATGCGGAATACAGGGTTAATGGTAGGGTTCTTGGCAATGTGGAGGAGCAGAGAGATCTTGGGGTCTATGTTCATAGTTCTTTGAAAGTTGCCACTCAAGTGGATAGAGCTGTGAAGAAGGCCTATGGTGTGCTAGCGTTCATTAGCAGAGGGATTGAATTTAAGAGCCGTGAGGTGATGATGCAGCTGTACAAAACCTTGGTCAGGCCACATTTGGAGTACTGTGTGCAGTTCTGGTCACCTCATTTTAGGAAGGATGTGGAAGCTTTGGAAAAGGTGCAAAGGAGATTTACCAGGATGTTGCCTGGAATGGAGAGTAGGTCATACGAGGAAAGGTTGAGGGTGCTAGGCCTTTTCTCATTAGAACGGAGAAGGGTGAGGGGCGACTTGATAGAGGTTTATAAGATGATCAGGGGAATAGATAGAGTAGACAGTCAGAGACTTTTTCCCCGGGTGGAACACACCATTACAAGGGGACATAAATTTAAGATAAATGGTGGAAGATATAGAGGGGATGTCAGAGGTAGGTTCTTTACCCAGAGAGTAGTGGGGGCATGGAATGCACTGCCTGTGGTAGTAGTTGAGTCGGAAAATTTATGGACCTTCAAGCGGCTATTGGATAGGTACTTGGATTAGGGTAGAATAATGGAGTGTAGGTTAACTTCTTAAGGGCAGCACGGTCGCATTGTGGATAGCACAATTGCTTCACAGCTCCAGGGTCCCAAGTTCGATTTCGACTTGGGTCACTGTCTGTGTGGAGTCTGCACATCCTCCCCGTGACTGCGTGGGTTTCCTCCGGGCACTCCGGTTTCCTCCCACAGTCCAAAGATGTGCAGGTTGGGTGGATTGGCCATGAAAAATTGTCCAAAATTCTATGATTAACCTAGGACAAAAGTTCGGCGCAACATCGTGGGCCGAAGGGCCTGTTCTGTGCTGTATTTCTCTATAATCTATAATCAATTAGGCCACTTGGCCCATCGAGTCTGCTCCGCCATTCAATCATGGCTGATATTTTCTCATCCCTATTCTCCTGCCTTCTCATAACCCCTGATCCCCTTATTAATCAAGAACCTATCTATCTCTGTCTTAAAGATACTCAGATGATTTGGCCTCCACAGCCTTCTGCGGCAAAGAGTTCCACAGATTCATCACCCTCTGGCTGAAAAAATTCCTCCTCATCTCTGTTTTAAAGGATCGTCCCTTTAGTCTGAGATTGTGTCCTCTGGTTCTAGTTTTTCTTACAAGTGGAAACATCCTCTCCACGTCCACTCTATCCAGGCCTCGCAGTATCTTGTATGTTTCAATAAGATCCCCTCTCATCCTTCTAAACTCCAACGAGTACAGACCCAGAGTCCTCAAACGTACCTCATACGACAAGTTCTTCATTCCAGGGATCATTCTTGTGAACCTCCTCTGGACCCTCTCCAAGGCCAGCACATCCTTCCTTAGATACGGGGCCCAAAACTGCTCACAATACTCCAGTGTGGGTTTCGCCCCCACAACACAAAGCTGATTGGCCATGTTAAATCGCCCCTTAATTGGAAAAAATGAATTGGGCACTCTAAATTTATTTTTAAAAATGTTCATTGTGATGTTACATAGCCATACTAATACTGGAATGGGCGGGTTGTCTTGTGAGGAAAGGTTAGTCAGGTTAGGTTTGTATGTGCTGGAGTTTAGTAAAGTAAGAGGCAACTTGATTAAACATGCAAGCATATGAATTAGAAGCAAGAGGAGACCATTCAGCCCCTCAAACCTGCTCCGCCATTTAATAAGATCATGGTTGATCTGATAGGAACCTACCACCTGCATCCCACCCACCCCTGATAACCTATTACACCCTTGCTTGTCGAGAATCTATCCATCTCTACCTTAACAAAATCTAAAAAGGTTCTCCTTCCAGTACCTTTTGAGGGAGAGAGTTCGAGAGACTCTCGACCCTCTCTGGGAGAAAAAGATTTTGCCTCATCTCCCTTTTAAATGGGTGACCCCTTCTTTTCAAACAGTGACCCCTAGTTTTAGATTCTCCCACACAAGAGGAAACATCCTCTCCACATCCACCCTGTCAGTATTCCTCAGGACTTTTAATGTTTCAAAAAACTTACTGAGACTAGTTTTCAGTTCCACGTTTTGATGAACTGAATTTAAATTCTACAGCTGCCACGGTGGGATTTGAACCTGTGTCACTCGAGCATTGGCCTGTGCCTCTGGATTACTGGTCCAATTAAGTTACCATTACACTACCGTCTCCTCCTTAAAAGGTACAAGATCCTGAGGGGTATTGACAGGGTGTGTGTGAAGAGGATGTTTCCTCTTGTGAGATAATTTAGAACTAGGGGGCCACAGTTTAAAAATGAGGGGGTCGCTCACTTAAGACAGAGATGAGAATATTTTACTCTCGAGGACTGAGAGTCTTTGGAATTCTCGTCGTCGTGGTGGAGACAGGTCTTTTGAGTATTTTTAAGATGTGGAGATGCCGGTGTTGGACTGGGATGAGCGCAGTAGGTGGTCTTACAACACCAGGTTAAAGTCCAACAGTTTTGATTCAAATCACTAGCTTTCGGAGCACTGCTCCTTCCTCAGGTAAATGGAGAGGTATGTTCCAGAAACATTTATTTAGACAAAGATGCAAGTCGATATTTTGAATGCGAGCATTTACAGGTAATTAAGCCTTTACAGAGCCAGAGAGAGGGGTAACTCCAGATTGTGAATTGTCTCAAGCCTATCTCTCCATTTACCTGAGGAAGGAACAATGCTCCGAAAGCGTGTTTTTTTTTAAAGGATGAGTTAGATAGATTCTTGATAAACAAGGGGGTGGGCAGGAATGTGAGGTTGAGGCTACAATCTGATCAGCCATAATCTTATTGAATGGCAGAGCAGGCTCGAGGGGCCGAGTGGCCTACTCCAAATTGTATGTTCCTATGTGCCATTTTAACCAATTTTATGATGTACACACAATATCTGTTCCCCGCTGCCTATAACGGGCAAGTTGGTGCTAACACAGTTTGCAATCTGTATGTGTTGAGTGATTTACTTGATCTAACAAGTCTGAAAATAATTAAACCTCAAACCTTTCCAATAAGTTTCTTTCGAGAATCTGTGTATATTGGTAATTTGCACAGGAAAGATCTGGTTATTCACTTTTACTTGGGTTATTGTTATATAACTTTAATATATAATAAAAGTACACCAGGATGAGGTTTGACCTCTTCACTAATCAGCTGCAACTATGAAATTGATAGTAATAGAAATTGGTTAGTGTTACTTCTTTATTTCAACAGTTAGTTGGTTTAAATGATGGAGGTTATGTCTGTTAATATTAAAAATTTACTTACAATGAATTTCACTTCACACGCCTGCTCAATCTGTGTTCTTTCTCTCTTTCTCCTTTTTCCCCCCCTTTCTGACTTTCGATCCAGAAATGCAGGTTTTGTTGATCATGAGTTCATTTGTCACGTTAAATTTACAGAGCAGGAACTGGAGCCAGGCTCCTGAAAGCATTTACCATCTTTCCAGCTTTTCATTCCACCAGTCTGGGCTGAGCCCCCAGAGCTGGGAATACCGTGCTTTCATAGTCTATCTGACCTAATTCTGGATTTGCACTCGCCTTTGATGTCTAGCCTTCACAAGCTCGCTTACTTTTTGGCAGAGTGATTTGAAGTTTTAAAAATATTACTTTGTCGGCTGTGTTTGCTTGACATCTTTTTGAAGCTGGGAAGAGTTTGCGTCGTGATGAGGTGCTGACGTCAGGAATGCTGTGGTACCTCATCCAAATTGCCATTGTGTGCGTCTGAGGTCTGACCATGAGTATTGGCTTATTCGATTGTGTAGCAAATCGAGCTGAGCCAGAACCTGTTCTCATCTTCATACATTTTATTGTAATCTGCCTTCTTATTTTTGCGACCAGAGTCGATAACCTAACACTTACTGCATATGCCGATTCTCTCAGCATGTCTAAATCCAGCAAAGCATCTCTGCATCCTCCTCACAGCTCACTCTATTACCAATTTGTATCATCTGCAAATTTGGAGATACAGGTCCAAAATGCTTGGGGCCGAGTGGGTATCGCATTTCAGAATTTTTTGATTTCGGAAAATACTGCGCAGGTGCGGTGTGCGTTGAGAACTGCGCATGTGCAGGATGTTGGGAACTGCGCACGTGCAGTGTGCATTGTAGACTGTGCATGTGCAACGCGCATTGGGAACTGCGCATCACCCAGGAGCCTTGTGGAATTTCCCATTCGTGATTTCATGTCGGCGCTCGGAAAAAAAGTGCAGATTTTGGGATTTTTCGGATAAGGGATGCTCAACCTTGAATACTTTTAGTTCCTGCATTCAAATCATTAATATAATAATGTGAACAATTGTGGTCCTAGCACAGATCCCTGCGGTACACCACTAGTCACTGCCTGCCAATCAGAAAAAGACCCATTTATTCCAACTTCTTGCCTTCTGTCCAGCTTTCAATCCATCTCAAGACACTACCTGCAATCCCATGCACTTTAACTATACATCGTTTATTTTTCTTTTTTTCTTTCCTTTTAATAAATTTAGAGTACCTAATTCATTAATTTTCCAATTAAGGGACAATTTAGCTTGGCCAATCCACTGACCCTGCACATCTTTACGCTGTGGGGGTGAGATCCACGCAGACACGGGGAGAATGTGCAAACTCCACATGGACGATGGCCCAGGGCCGGGATCGAACCCGGGCCCTTGGTGCAGTGAGGCAGCAGTGATAACCACTGCGCCGCTGTGCTGCCCCCTTTAACTTTAGATAGTTATCTGCTATGTGAGACCTTGTTGAAAGCCTTCTGAAAGTCTAAATAAACCACATCCACAGGTTCTCCCTGGTCAACTCTACTAATTACATCTTCAAAGAATTCCAGTAGATTTGTCAAGCGTGATTTTCTTTTCGTAAATCCATGCTGACTTTGTCTGATTACACCACTGCTTTCCAAATACTGTGCTATGAAATCCTTGATAACGGACTCCGGCAACTTCCCTACTACCGATGTTAGGCTCTCTGGTCTGTAGTTCCCTGTTTCCTCTCTACCTCCTTTTTTGAATAACCTTGGCAAAATTGATGCAGCATCCGCTCCACCTTGCCAGTTCATGGCCCCTCGAGCCTGCTTCACCATTTGATAACATTATGTCCGATCTGATTGTCGGCTCTCTTTCTTATCTACCCCCTATCTCTTTACTCCTTTGTCAATCAAGATTTATCTAATTCAGTTTTTAAAATGTTCAATGATCTCACCTCCATTTCACTATTGGAAGGGAATTCCACAGACTAATGACCCTTGGAGAAAACATTTCTTCTCACCTCCATCTTAAATTGGAGACCGCTTATTTTTAAGCGGTGTCCCCTCGTTCAAGTCTTCCCCCCGTCCTCTCCGCATCCGTCCTATCGACTCCCCTATATGTTTCAAGAAGGTGAACCATCTCTAATCAGATACCTGCTGGTCAGATGGCAAGTTAAGTTGCAGCTTGTGAATGTCAAAACAACACATCAATCTCACTGCGTGGTCTGAATTATTAATGAGGACAAGGAGTTTTGAAATTGCTGTGGGGTGAATTGGTTCAGCGGTGACGGTCTGTCCGTGACTTGATGCCAATGGAAAGATGGTTTGCAGAAATTGGCAGAATGAGCATTGCCTGATGGCAGTGAAGGCAGGTTGGTAGCAGAGAAGATGACGGTTGATTCATTAATCAGTTTCTGGCCATTTGAGAAGCAGTCCTTCTATTTGATCCAAGCACAGGTTAATTAATAAACCTCTATACGCAGTAGGGAAGGTCATTAATAAACCTCTATACGCAGTAGGGAAGGTCATTAATAAACCTCAATACGCAGTAGGGAAGGTCATTAATAAACCTCTATACGCAGTAGGGAAGGTCATTAATAAACCTCAATACGCAGTAGGGAAGGTCATTAATAAACCTCTATACGCAGTAGGGAAGGTCATTAATAAACCTCAATACGCAGTAGGGAAGGTCATTAATAAACCTCGATACGCAGTAGGGAAGGTCATTAATAAACCTATATACGCTGTAGGGAAGGTCATTAATAAACCTCAATACGCAGTAGGGAAGGTCATTAATAAACCTCTATACGCAGTAGGGAAGGTCATTAATAAACCTCTATACGCAGTAGGGAAGGTCATTAATAAACCTCGATACGCAGTAGGGAAGGTCATTAATAAACCTCTATACGCAGTAGGGAAGGTCATTAATAAACCTCGATACGCAGTAGGGAAGGTCATTAATAAACCTCTATACGCAGTAGGGAAGGTCATTAATAAACCTCTATACGCAGTAGGGAAGGTCATTAATAAACCTCTATACGCAGTAGGGAAGGTCATTAATAAACCTATATACGCAGTAGGGAAGGTCATTAATAAACCTCGAAACACTGTAGGGAAGGTCATTAATAAACCTCTATACGCTGTAGGGAAGGTCATTAATAAACCTCGATACACTGTAGGGAAGGTCATTAATAAACCTCGATACGCAGTAGGGAAGGTCATTAATAAACCTCGATACGCAGTAGGGAAGGTCATTAATAAACCTCTATACGCTGTAGGGAAGGTCATTAATAAACCTCGATACGCAGTAGGGAAGGTCATTAATAAACCTCGATACGCAGTAGGGAAGGTCATTAATAATGTAATAGTGCCAAATTTTGGCCTTGTCCAAATCCTCCCATGTAATCTTCCAGCTGGACTGGCAGAATGACAATCAGGAGTGGGATTACATCAGATTTATAGCACAGAAATGGGCCATTCAGCCCAACGGTTGTTGGTTGTGCTCACATGAGCTTCCGATTACCCGACTTCACCTCGCCCAATCAACATAAACTTTTATAGGGCAGCACGGTGGCCTAGTGGTTAGCACAACCGCCTCACGGCGCTGAGGTCCCAGGTTCGATCCCGGCTCTGGGTCACTGTCCGTGTGGAGTTTACACATTCTCCCCGTGTCTGCGTGGGTTTCGCCCCCACAACCCAAAAATGTGCAGAGTAGGTGGATTGGCCACACTAAATTGCCCCTTAATTGGAAAAAATAATTGGCTAATCTAAATTTTAAAAAAAAATATTAATAAAAAAAAAAAACATAAACTTTTATTCCTTTCCCCCTCGTATGTTTATGCAACTTCCCCTTAAAGGCAGCTCCTCGGTTCATCATTGCTCTTTGTGGTAACGAGTTCCACCAAATGTCGTGGGCATTTTCCCGGAGACCTTTTACCAAGACAGGAAAAGATGTGTATGGGAGGGAAAGGGCATTGCTGTCATGTACCATGACTGAATGTTTCCCCCAACCCAAAATCCTGTCTTTACATTTGGTGCCACCAGTTTATATTTGGGACCAGTGAATAAAACAACTTTTCCCCTCCTAATGAATACATGGATTAAGGCAGAGGCAGTTCACAAGCCTACTCTGCCATTTGATAAGATCATTGCTGATCTGATTGATGCCTCAGCTCTACTTTCCTGTCTACCCCCAAAACATTTTGACCCCCTTATCAATCAAGAATCTATCTAGCTCTACCTTAAATATATTCAATGACCCAGCTTCCTGGGAAGAGAATTCCACAGACTAAAGACCTGCTAGGGAAAAAATTTTCTCATCTCCGTCTTAAACGGTAAATTTTTTAAGTACCCAATTCTTTTTTTTTTTCCATTTAAGGGGCAATTTAACGTGGCCAATCCATCGACCCTGCACATCCTTTTGGGTTGGGGGGTGAGACCCACGCAAACATGGGGAGAATATGCAAACCCCACACGGTCAGTGACCTGGGGCCGGGATTGAACCCGGGTCCTCTGCGCATGAGGCAGCAGTGCTAACCACTGCGCTGCCATGCCGCCCCGATCTCTTATTTTGAAACTGTTTTCAGGGTGGCACTGTGGCGCAGAGGGTGGTAAATTTCTGGAGAGTGTTGCCTGGGGAGCTGGTGGGAGCAGGTGCGAAAGCAGCATTTAAGGGGCATCTGGACAAATATGAATAGGGTCGGAATGGAAGGATGCGGATTCCGGAAGTTTTAGTTTGAGCAAGTACCATGGTCAGCACAGGCTTGGAGGGCCGAAGAGCCTGTTCCTGTGCAGTACTGGTCTTTGTTGGAATGATGGAGTAATGAAACAGAGCAACCCGGGGCAGTAAGGGTGATCGGATGTCTCCTCTCCGAACTAACACAATGGTGGCAAACGGCCGTTTTCCATGACCACTGACATCCAGTTCTGTTACTTAAGAAATGTGAATGCCGACAGTGCATCACCTGCCCTTCACAAACCGTCCCCTTAAATTTAGTCATCCGATGAAACAATCCAGAATATATGCCCTCTGACAGCCTAACTCTTCCTTGCTCGTTAACTCCAGGCCAGCATTTCTCATTTCAACCCATAGAAATAGGAAGGCGTGCAATTATACAGTGCCTTTCATGTCCTCAGAATAACCTAAAACTTTATGAAACACGTTTGAAGTGTAATCACTGCTGTACTGCAGGAAACTAGGCAGTCAATTTGTACACAACAAACGACAATGTGATAATGTGCAGGTAATCTGTTTTCATAATCTATTGTATGGCTGAGTATAGAGCAACGGCTCTAATTTTACCTGATGTTTATGAACTGGGGTGAACTCCTTTTCTTTGGAAATAGTCTCGTGGGAACTGTTACATCCATCTGAGGGAGCAGACAGGGCCTTGGTTTAACGTTTCATCTGAAACATGGCTCGTTACACACTCGCAGTTGCATTTTCTTGTTTTAAAAGTTGCTCATTACACATTTTACCTTGATCTCAATATGTGAAACAACAGCAGATCTCGCTGTAGTCAACTTAGGTATGCTTATGAAAGGCTCCATTTGGGTGGGATGTGTCTGGAAGGCTATTTAACACTCCTCGCCACCTGAGTAGGCTACAATTAAATGGATTCTTCAATGCATTAAATAAAGAAAGGGACAGTCAATACGAACATGCATACACTGGCACTTTTAACACGGTACCTTCACCGGACCATTATCAGACAAAATTTGACACTGAGCAACATTGAAATTCAGGCAGTTGAAAAAATGCTTGGCCGAAGAGGTGGGTTTTTAAGGAGCATTTTGAAAGTGGAGGAAGTTAGGGAGGGAATTTCAGAACTTGGGCACTAGGTAGCTGAGGACACAGCTGCCGTTATGAACACACGATTTACGAACCTGCTCTTGTCATTCAATAAGATCGAGGCTGATCTGATTGTAACCTCATCCCCCACATTCCCGCTTATCCCAGGAATCCTTTCACCCCCTTGTTAATCAAGAATCTAGCACTGCTGTAAAAATATTTAAAGATTCTGCTCAAGATCCTCTGAGTGTGGGCGGCACGGTGGCTCAGTGGTTGGCACTGCAGTCTCACGGCGCCGAGGTCCCAGGTTCGATCCCGGCTCTGGGTCACTGTCCGTGTGGAGTTTGCACATTCTCCCCGTGTCTGCGTGGGTTTCACCCCCACAACCCAAAGATGTGCAGGGTAGGTGGATTGGCCACGCTAAATTGCCCCTTAATTGGAAAAGATGAGTTGGGTACTCTAAATTTAAAAAGAAAGAAGTTTGCAGATTCACTCAGAGTTTGCTCTTTATCCAGCACGTGTTGCAAGGTTTGGGTGGTTTCATAACTTGTCATCTGATTGCTGAGATTTTATTAAACTTCAGAGTGCTTATCTATTTTTCGAATCACACCTTTTGTAGGCAAATCTTTTTGTCTCTGTCTGTTTTCTTGTCTCATTTCCAGAAGGCACTAACGTTTTGGAGTACGCTAATTTTAATATCTCAGGTGGTGCCATCTCTCCGCTACCACATCAGCCTTGAACTCTGGGCTGACAAGAGAGTGGAGGGGAGGCGGCAGTTGTGGTGTTCCTCATGCCCCTTTGACCCGGACTATACACAGGTTAATCCTGCGATCCCATGGTACAGTGTACGTTTCGGCTAGTCTGTTGTTGACTAGGTTTCACTGGTCACTTACATAGAATTTACAGCACAAAGCAGTCCATTTAGTTCAACTGATTTATGCTGGTAGTCTAGAGGAACCTCTTCCCTCTCCTAATTACCTCCTCACACACTGCCCCCCCACCCCCTTCCAGCCCGTAGCCATCTAATTCCTTCATCCTCATGTTTGCATCAACCTGTTGTTCTCTTGGTCCATGTGGTAGTGAAGCCTGCAATCTTGTCCCTACCCCTGCAAAAACACAGCGTCTAAATTCTTCATTCAATGTTTTTATGACTAGATGCTGTTTAGCACACTGGGCTAAATCGCTGGCTTTGAAAGCAGACCAAGACAGGCCAGCAGCACGGTTCGATTCCCATAACAGCCTCCCCGAACAGGCGCCGGAATGTGGCGACTAGGGGCTTTTCACAGTAACTTCATTGAAGCCTACTCGTGACAATAAGCGATTTTCATTTCATTTCATTTCATTTCATTTCTTCAGACCCACTTGTTCTGGAATCCACAATTGGAAGCAGTTTCTTCACATCCACCTTACCGAATCCCTGATTTTCCTGGAATAGGGGCTCTGCCCCCTGCTGGACCCTGCCCCCTGCTGGACCCTGCCCCCTGCTGGACCCTGCCCCCTGCTGGACCCTGCCCCCCTGCTGGACCCTGCGGGACCCTGCCCCCTGCTGGACCCTGCCCCCTGCGGGACCCTGGACCCTGCCCCCTGTGGGACCCTGCGCCCTGCGGGACCCTGCCCCCTGCTGGACCCTGCGGGACCCTGCCCCCCTGCCGGCCCTGCCCCCTGCTGGACTCTGCCGGCTCCTGCCCCCTCTCTCGACCCTGCCCCCTGCTGGACCCTGCGGGACCCTGCCCCCTGCGGTACCCTGGACCCTGCGCCCTGCGGGACCCTGCCCCCTGCGGGACCCTGCGGGACCCTGCCCCCCTGCGGGACCCTGCCCCCCTGCCGGACCCTGTGGGACCCTGCCCCCCCTGCCGGCCCTGCCCCCCTGCCGGCCCTGCCCCCTGCTGGACTCTGCCGGCTCCTGCCCCCTCTCTGGACCCTTCCCCCTCTCTGGACCCTTCCTCCTCTCTGGACCCTGCCCCTCTCTGGACCCTGCCCCCTCTCTGGACCCTGCCCCCTCTCTGGACCCTGCCCCCTCTCTGGACCCTGCCCCCTCTCTGGACCCTGCCCCCTCTCTGGACCCTGCCCCCTCTCTGGACCCTGCCCCCTCTCTGGACCCTGCCCCCTCTCTGGACCCTGCCCCCTCTCTGGACCCTGCCCCCTGCTGGACCCTGCCTCCTGCGGGACCCTGGAACCCGCCCCCTGCCCCCTGCTGGACCCTGGCCCCGGGCCCTGGCCCCGCCAGGCGCTGACCCTGGACGTGGGCAGGGCCTGAACTGATGGTTCAATCCTGGTAACATGTGTGTTGTGCATTTGTTTCTGGGATACAGATCATAACTGCCTATCGTCCTCCATGCAGTGTAACCAAGGTTCAATATATGCGTAATATTATCTCCCTGCTTTTATATTCTATTCCTGTAGAAAGGAACACCAGCATTTTTGTTAGTACTGCTTATGGTTTTTTCGAGTGTGACCTGTGTCTTTCATTCCATCTCCTCTTCATCCTATTTAATTTCTTAGCCTTCCAAGAACCACTATTCCATATACTAATACCCATTACATCTGAGATCCTTTATAACCTGCCTTGTTGCTTTTCGTTTTTAAGTTTATTCCTCATAACTGAATCACTGACTGGTAGAAAGAATCTTTTAACAAATCACCCGTAAACTCTGATCATTGTGAATACAGATCCTCCATGGCATCCTTTGCTCCATTGAATATGGTCTGATTTCCCATTAAAATTACTTCCTCTTTCTTCCAAGTGTTTGCTGAGTGTTATGCGTGGCCGAGAATGATAGGTTTTTCATTTTTTTTTAAAATTTAGATTACCTAATTGATCCTTTTCCAATTAAGGGGCAATTTAGTGTGGCCAATCCACCTGCCCTGCACATCTTTGGGTTGTGGGGGTGAAACTCATGCAGACATGGGGAGAATGTGCACACTCCACACGGACAGTGACCCAGGGCCGGGATTCAAACCAGGGCCCTCCGTGCCGCAGACCCAGTGCTAACCACTGCGCCACATGCCGCCCAATAGGTTTTTCATTGCAGGATCGGTCCATCAGAGGAGCTCACTCTCTCTGCACCCCCTCCCCAGGACACTGAGCTCTCCCTGCACCCCCTCCCCAGGGCACTGTGCTCTCCCTGCACCCCCTCCCCAGGACACTGGGCTCTCCCTGTGCCCCCTCCCCAGGACACTGAGCTCCCCATGCACCCCGTCCCCAGGACACTGTGCTCTCCCTGTGCCCCCTCCCCAGGACACTGTGCTCTCCCTGTGCCCCCTCCTCAGGACACTGCTCTCCCTGTGCCCCCTCCTCAGGACACTGTGCTCTCCCTGCACCCTCTCCCCAGGACACTGTGCTCTCCCTGCACCCCCTCCCCAGGACACTGTGCTCTCCCTGCACCCCCTCCCCAGGACACTGAGCTCTCCCTGTGCCCCCTCCTCAGGACACTGCTCTCCCTGTGCCCCCTCCTCAGGACACTGTGCTCTCCCTGCACCCTCTCCCCAGGACACTGTGCTCTCCCTGCACCCCCTCCCCAGGACACTGTGCTCTCCCTGTGCCCCCTCCTCAGGACACTGTGCTCTCCCTGCACCCTCTCCCAGGACACTGTGCTCTCCCTGCACCCCCTCCCCAGGACACTGAGCTCTCCCTGTGCCCCCTCCTCAGGACACTGCTCTCCCTGTGCCCCCTCCCCAGGACACTGTGCTCTCCCTGCACCCTCTCCCCAGGACACTGTGCTCTCCCTGCACCCCCTCCCCAGGACACTGTGCTCTCCCTGTGCCCCCTCCCCAGGACACTGTGCTCTCCCTGTGCCCCCTCCCCAGGACACTGTGCTCTCCCTGTGCCCCCTCCCCAGGACACTGAGCTCCCCATGCACCCCGTCCCCAGGACACTGAGCTCTCCCTGCACCCCCTCCCCAGGACACTGAGCTCTCCCTGCACCTCCTCCCCAGGACACTGTGCTCTCCCTGTGCCCCCTCCCCAGGACACTGTGCTCTCCCTTCACCCCCTCCCCAGGACACTGAGCTCTCCCTGTGCCCCCTCCCCAGGACACTGAGCTCTCCCTGTGCCCCCTCCCCAGGACACTGCTCTCCCTGTGCCCCCTCCTCAGGACACTGAGCTCCCCCTACACCCCCTCCCCAGGACACTGAGCTCCCCATGCACCCCCTCCCCAGGACACTGAGCTCCCCCTACACCCCCTCCCCAGGACACTGAGCTCCCCCTACACCCCCTCCCCAGGACACTGAGCTCTCCCTGCACCTCCTCCCCAGGACAATGCTGAGTGAAGGAGCAACAGAACCTGCTTCCTGTGTTCCTGGAAATAGAGAATCGCTGTTTCTGATGTCTGGGAAATGGATACTCTCCCACTTACCCTTCTTAAATGCAGATATGGTACACATAGTTATCTCATTTTTACTGCCTCATCTCCCTCTTTTTTTCCCACTCCCACTCGGAGACTATTGAACTGGCTAGTCAACAATAGATGAAAGATTTCCACTATGCGCTGTATCTCTAGAGTGTGTGAGTCATTCCAAGGGAGGATGAATCATTTTGTAGGCGGGATGGGCAATCAATTAAACTGCTCGGCGTAGCCAGTTATCAGAAAAGGGAGTGGTTGGGACTGATCTAGGCGAGGGTTTTATAGCTCCAATCACACTCTTTTTCAGAAATTGCAGGAGTTTTGGCATCATTGGAGTAAGGCTTATTTCACATTTCAGACTTGAGTTATTCACTTCCCCTCCCGTTCTGCTCATCTCTGACCCAAAACACAAGTATGTCTGTGTTTATATACCCACAGGACATTCTCCTCTGTGTTCATCCTCTGCCTTATCTCCGTGCCCACAGTCTGGGCGCATTATTTATTTATTTTGTGCGATTTGTCTGGTATTTGAAGAACAGTAATCTTTTGTTTCACTTTTAATTCATCCGTTCCCCCTCCCCCCTCATCACTGACTCATCCTGTTCCACGCACTGAAGCCCACAGGGTGATCTTGCCTTTTAATTATACATGTAGAGCAGGCGATCGACTGCACCTTTTGGTTGCTAAAGTAATGACAGGCAAATCTCTGTCGCGACATTAAAAGTAAAGTCGGCAGATGACCATAGGCTGCTTTCCCCTTTGAGCCGGGGTGGGGGGGGGGGTGGATTTAACCCGAGGATCAGCACACCTCAGGCGTGGGGAAAGGTGGTAGGGGGATTGAACCTGCACTGTTGGCCTCGCTCTGCATCACGAATCAACTGTCCAACCACTAAGCTAAACCTACCCCGAGCACCCAGCAACTAAAGTTGCCGTGATAGCTTTCACTTTTCAATTGGGTACGACTGTCTCTTATGACACAGGTAATATCTGAGTGACTTGTGAACCTGGAGATTCCTTTGCTTTCCCACAAGCCTTCCAACCCCCTCCTGAGCTGTCACCACCTACTTAAAAAAAAATGAAACTCATCAGGCCCATTGCCATGGTGTGCTCACTGACTTGCATTAGTTTTGCCATCCACTATTGCTTCAATTTTAAAATTCTCACCCTCGAGTTCAAATCCCTCCATGACCTTACTCCTGCTGACCATTATCTCCTCCAACCCCACAAACTTCTACTGTCTCTACTGTCCTGCAATTCTGAGCTCTAATTTTAATTGATCCACCATTAGTGGCTGTGCCTTCAGCTACCTTGGCCCTAAACTCTGGAATTTGAATAGTGGAGCAGGCTCGAGGAGCCTAATGGCCTCTTCCCACTCGTAATTCAAATATTTGTAAACCTCTCCACCTCTCCTTGAAACAAACATCTATGACAAAGCCTTCCTCTCGATGTGACTCATTGTCAATTGTTAGGTAATAACACTCTTGTGGCGGCACGTGGTTCGCACTGCGGCCTCACACCGCCAAGGACCCAGGTTCGATCCCGGCCCCGGGATACTGTCTGTGTGGAGTTTGCACATTCTCCCTGCAACTGCGTGGGTCTCACCCCCACAACCCAAAGATGTGCAGGGTAGGTGGATTGGCCACGCTAAATTGCCCCTTAATTGGAAAAGATTAATTGGATACTCTAAATTTATAATTTTTTTTAAAATGGGCAATAACACTCTTGTAAAGTGCCTTGGGGCATTTTATTACTTTAAAGGTGCTATATAAACACAGGCACAGTTGACCCTGAATCTTCAGAGACTGAGCGCACTCTTTCACTCTTCATTTTATCCTCCGTGCTTTTTACCATATGTCTAACTTTGATGTTATCTGCAGACTTGGAGATTATGCCTCCTACACCAAGCTCACGTCATTTAATAAATATGTTTTCTACTGTGATGGTCTTTATGACAACCCCAGGGAACGTCACTCTTTTCACCCCTTCAGTCTGAGAAATAGCCATTCTTAGGGCAGCACGGTGGCGCAGTGGTTAGCACTGCTGCCTCATGGCGGCGAGGTCTCAGGTTTGAGCCTGGCTCTGGGTCACTGTCTGTGTGGAGTTTGCACATTCTCCCCGTGTTTGCGTGGGTTTCGCCCCCACAACCCAAAAATGTGCAGGGTAGGTGGGTTGGCCACGCTAAATTGCCCCTTAATTGGAAAAAATGAATTGGATACTCTAAATTTATATTTAAAAAAAAGAAGTGGCCATTCTCTACTCATCATACAGTTTTATATCCTCGGAGCCTTTATGTGCTTTGATTTTGCTAACAGAGCTATTCACTTCCTGTGAAGTATCATGGGACGTGTTAATGTTTTAGGACACTATATAAATATAAGTTGTTGGTGCAGTTCACCAGCTGCCTTTTTAAAAATCCAGAATCACAGCTTCTGCCCCCACCAACCCTCTCCCTTGTCGCTCACTTTATCAAAGAACTCGGCCACTTGTTAAACTTGTACTTGTGGAGTGGGAGGAGGCCCGTGTGGAGCATTAACTCCGGAGTAGACCAGTTGGGGCTGTATTTTGAGAGATGTGACGAGAGACGGTATAAAAACGCACCTTAAGTTCTATTTTGTTTTTGCTTTTACTCCTCAGGCCGACGTCAGATTCACCACTTGGGTAACCAGCTCCAGTTAAACCAGCACTGCCTTGATACGGCCTTTAACTTCTTCAAAATGGCGGTTAGCAAGCACCTCACCAGGGGCAGGAAAATGAGTCATGTAATCGCTGCCTGTCTGTATCTGGTCTGTCGAACGGAGGGCACTCCTCGTATCCTTTTCAGGCTACAAAAATGATGCCAATCTTAAAGGTTAATTTATGGAGATTTAAAACATATAAAACTGTAGTTTAAAAAAAATTAATTACAGGTAATGTGTTACTTTATTCAATCCTCGCCAGGTTTATTTGTGTTTTGAAAGTTATTAGTTGCTGTGTGTGGGACGCCTAATTGTTGCCTTCTGTGCATGTAACTGTTTCTGATGCATCCCAATGCCATTGATGGATGATGTGCTTCTTTTGGTCAGCTTCTACTGCTGAGATTAGCACCTGACACTCTGTCTGCATATGAAGATACATCAAACGTGGAAGAAAATCTGAATATCTGGCTCCTGTTAACATAAACATGCTTTCTATGAACTTCCAGTTGCAAGCTAATCTAGGACAGTCTTTTACACACGTATGGGACTGGGGGAACCCTAGCCAGCTCTGACTAGAGATGGTTCCTCAGGTGGACATGGTGCTGTCCAAAGAAGAGCAGAAGGATCTTGTCACTCAATCAGAATTGTCTATCTATATCTCTTTACAGACTGTGTCCTCACAACTTGCTTTTCCACCGATCTTTGTATCACCGGCAAATGTCAGGAATTAATTAATGTTCAGGAAAACCTCAGTGTTGTCTTCCTCCATTGCAAGCCCAGAATTTTTTTAAAAATTTAGAGTACCCAATTAATTTTTTCCAATTAAGGGGCAATTTAGCGTGGTCAACCCACCTAACCTGCACACATTTTGGGTTGTTTAGCACAGGGCTAAATCACTGGCTTTTAAAGCAGACCAAGGCAGGCCAGCAGCACGGTTCGATTCCCGTACCAGCCTCCCCGAACAGGCGCCGGAATGTGGCAACTAGGGGCTTTTCACAGTAACTTCATTTGAAGCCTACTTGTGACAATAAGCGATTTTCATTTCATTTCATTTCATTGTGGGGGCGAAACCCATGCAGACACGGGGAGAATGTGCAAACTCCACATGGACAGCGACCCAGAGCCGGGATCGAACCTGGCATCTCGCCGCCGTGAGGCATCAGGGCTAACCCACTGCGCCACCGTGCTGCCCTGATTGCAAGCCCAGAATTCCAGCTTCTTAATCATTGACCAGTTTTGCCCTGGATATTGAAGATGGTTGCACCCTGCCCTGCAGTCCAGCTCAGTGAGACAAGGAAATATATCTGACATTTAGTCCAGCTGTGACAGCCAGAGTGTGTCATGCACACAGTAAGAGAGTGGGAATAGGTGGCTTATGAAGAATATCTTGACCTTGGAATGATCTAGCCATGTGAGACATCCAGCCTCCCATGTGGAGCAATCGATGGGTCCCACCTCGTTTCACAGAACTGAATCTTTGCTCAAATTCAAGGATCAGTGTTTTATAGAGGTACCCATCCTCACAGCATTCTTTATCCAGCACCTCCATAAAGTTAATAGACGTATTTTAGACAGTGAGTTAATCCCAGTGTATACTCCATGCACCCGTGTTGCAGCAAATCGCCTGCTATAGGTCACTACTACTAGTATTAACAGTCACGGACTTATCTCCATCAGTGCTGATGCCCAGTATGATGTAACCACATAAAATAGTGTTGATTTAGAACTGTCAGACAACCGTAAAAATCTCCTCCACTATTGTGGTAGGGAGCACCTGGAGAAATAAAACGCCCTCCTGTATTGAACGTTTGTAAATATACCATCTGTGCAGCAGGAGGTGAGCTGAGCTTGCACTTCTGTACATTCATCCCGGTACAGAGTACAGTATTGGCTACTAATGGCACGATTTACTAATCGAATTAGGATGTAATTAGTCCCGTCATTAATTTGACGTGTCAGTCACTGTTAATTAATTTTAGGGCCTTGTCTCCAAGCACGGGTTATTACATCTGCAGCCACAGGTAGTGTATTTGGTGTGAGGTTTTCCTGCCTTTGCAACTCGCTGGATATGAGGCTTCATGTGACTGAGGATTATCAGCACAGAGTGTAAAACTATCTTGCTTTACCAATAGCTATGCTATTGACTACTTTGGGCGTTTTGTCCTTTTGTTGTGCGTGTTTTGTTTCAAAGTGTCTGCATCGAAGTGATGGTTTCAGGCTGTCAGTTGACAGGACTTTGCCATATACAACTGCAGCATAAGATAGTCAGCAGTTCCAATAGAAATAAATCCATGTTCTATGCACTTTTTGTCATTTCCAACTTTTGGATATAAATGATGTATCGTTGAGATTTGTAAGTTGAGTTGGTAGTTGTCTTAACCTGTGATTTTAGCAAAGTGACCGTGTGGTTTCAGCTGTCCAGCCTAACTGTGCTTGGAAATAATTTGGGCTTTCCTTTGGTCGTAAAAAAACACACCATCGTTTTATTTTTATTAAATTTAAGACCCATAAACTAATAGGATTTTTAGTACCTGTGTGATCCTGAACATAGAACAGTACAGCACAGAACAGGCCCTTCGGCCCTCGATGTTGTGCCGAGCAATGATCACCCTACTCAAACCCACATATCCACCCCATACCCGTAACCCCCCCCCCCCCCCCCTTACTTTTTAAGGACACTACGGGCAATTTAGCATGGCCAATCCACCTAACCCGCACATCTTTGGACTGTGGGAGGAAACCGGAGCACCCGGAGGAAACCCACGCACACACGGGGAGGACGTGCAGACTCCGCACAGACAGTGACCCAGCCGGGAATCGAACCTGGGACCCTGGAGCTGTGAAGCATTTATGCTAACCACCATGCTACCGTGCTGTAACTGAGCCAGGCTGATGCATGCAAAGATGATGAAAGTGTTCCTAGGGGACTGTACCAGAGAGATAAACAAAATTATTAAGTCTTAAGTCACTAATAATGTATTTCCATCCAGCAGTCTTATTTAAATGTTGCAGGAACACAGAATCAACTTGCCTACCTTAGCAACAAAGGGTAGGGTATGCTTTGAACTTCATCTTTAAATGATTTGCACAATTATTTCCAAATGTTACATTCAGTGTGGGAGTAACTGTTGTGCTGCCAAAGCACATTGAGCCCTCGATAATGGATGCTGGTAGAAACTACCTCATTCACTTTGTTTTTCTGGAGAGGTTTTTGTGGTCATCTTGTGTCGGGTTGATAAGAGATATTTGGCAGGAACTACCAGCCAAGTTAACTGGAATTGTTTTGCGCCAACATCTGCAGTTCAAACTTGCCCCTGTCAGAGTTGCACCTGGAGTTGTTGGGGTGTGCAATAGATTCTGTGCACAGCCATGCAGCTCCTGGTGTACTGGGCAGTGTGCCTTAAATCTTATGCCAAACCCCCCCCAATTGTCTTTGAGCAGCGTTTGAGTCTAGGGTGGGGTTAAATCAAGGGCTTTGCAGTCTGTTGAGTTTTGGGGTGCTGTTTAGGAATGGCAGGAGAGAGGATTGTTCTTGCACGATCCTAGTATAACATCCAAATGATACAGACTGGGGCTAAATCCTTCTCTTGAGAGAAGGGAAAAGACATGCTTGGGTACTGTCTCGAAGGCTGCCACAGCACATTCGAAAGCCCACGGGACAGATTCCCTACTCACTTTGGAACAATTGAAGATGGTGTCCTAACAAAGCAGAAATTGTTCTAAATTAACTTTACTTCCTTGCTGAACAGCAGCTTCAGGAGAGCCCTCCCTTGTGCCCTGGACAATTTTAATTTCACAATAAGCATCACTAAACTGGACTTTTTTGGTCACTATTTAATTGTGGGATATTGCTGTGTATAAATTGGTGACCACGTGCTTTGAGACATACCTACGGTTGCAAAATAAGCTGTGTTAAATGCATTTTGTTTTTGGCGCTTTGTCTTCCTATTTATAAATCCCGAAAACTATTTGACATTATTTGTCTGTTTATCTACCTCTGCTTGTAATTTAGGGGAATGAGGGATTCAATGATTCTAGACATTTGAATCACGGGTGTCTCAACTTATCCATTAACTTAAATGTTTTGCCATGAGGTGTACATTCTCATTCCATGTTTATTTTCTCTCATACTGCAGCTGAATGTCTACCTACCACCTGTCTGCCCATTCCACTAATCAATGTTCTGCTGATGCCTCTTGCAGTACTGTGTTGCCAACCTGACAATTTTGTCATGTCAATAAATTTTGGGATTCTGTATTCAAATTCAAATAATCTATAGGTTCCTCCATCCTCTCACACACCTGCCACTATGGGCGATGGGGGCCACGTAAATTTAGAATGTCCAATTTTGTTTTTCCAATTAAGGGGCAATTTAGCGTGGCCAATCCACCTACCCTGCACATCTTTGGGTTGTGGGGGTGAGGCCCACTCAGACACGGGGAGAATGTGCCAACTCCACACGGACAGGGAGCCGGGGCCGGGATCGAAGCCGAGTCCCCGGCGCCGTGAAGCAGCAGGATTACTGCTGCACCACCGTGCCAGCTGCTGGGGTCAGCTAACTGAGCGAGGGTTAAACATTTTTAAAAATATATAAATTTAGAGTACCCAATTAATTTTTTCCAATGAAGGGGCAATTTAGCGTGGCCAATCCGCCTACCCTGCACATCTTTGGGTTGTGGGGGCGAAACCCACGCAGACACGGGGAGAATGTGCAAACTCCACACGGACAGTGACACAGAGCCGGGATCGAACCTGGGACCTCGGCGCTGTGTGGCCCCCGCGAGCGTTAAACATCGGACCTTGCTGGACTGTGTAGTCGAGTGTGTAACCCCCAAATCTGATCACTCAGCCAATCATCATGTCTTTGCTTTCACCGTCTCTCTTTTGGTGCTTGAGCTTGAAGCAAAAAAAAACTTGTACCACAAAATGAAACTTGCTTCATAGAGGTCTATGCGATTTTAAATTTATCTTCCCGACTAAACATGTTATGCCACCCATAAGCGATGACAGTCATGGAGGGTGACTTCATAGCTGTTTTGTGTGGCACTACACTGAGTTCTCAGTCTGTCATTCTTTCTATGATACTCCTGAGAAAGGAGCTTTTTTTTTGGTTCCAGTGGGATGATGTCACTGTGTCATGGTAACTAAACTGATTAAGTGATGTATCTGCTCAGTAGATGTGGGAACTACGTAATTTTGGTGGTGTGGGGGATGGACAGGCCAGGAGCAGGTTGGCGACGGTGTAATGTCGCGATCAGTCAACATATATTTAAGGCAGTGAAATCCTAACGAATGCAGAACAAATGTTATCGAAAGGGGAGAAATTCTGGAACACATGCAGTTGTCGTAAATCTTTTCATGGTCATCTTGTCAATGTTTGACAATAGCTGTGATTGGGTTGGGAGGGGAGGAAAAAAATCAGATTTACAGGGCCAGGAATAACACCAGCAGTCCTGCCAGGAACGGTCTGTACAATAGTCCTTTATTTAGACCTCTTATTAAACTTTCACAGAGTGAAACAGAAGCAGGAATCACAATGCCCTGCATGGGTCCATCTGCAGCATGTCAGATTCAGTCAATAAAAGATTTATATCTGGCAGAACCCATTTGTGCTTCTGACAGAAGGCTGAAGGGGAAGGATGTACAAGACGTCATGTGTGGAGTGTGAGAGGAAAGGGGCTGGCTGCAAAGATGTTCAACCAGTGTGGACATCAAACTCCAAATTCCCTCAGCCCTGAAGCAACAATAACGCTGATTACAAAGTGTTTTTTTTGCTCTGGTTTGATGGGGGCGGGGTAGGAGGAGGAGGGAAGAATGATTGCATATTGTAACTATGGGGGTGATTTTTGTTTTATAAAATGAAACCCATTTGAACAGCTACCTGTAAAACCGACAGAATTACTGCGCCCATCAGCCAGAGGGACGCTCTGTACTGTTGTAATTGTTCTTGATTTTCACAGACCTGATGTTATTTTCCAGTGAGCTATGCAGGGATGTTTGTGCAGAGGTGTAGTCTGCATTCCCCCCCTGACATGGACCCCGTTGCTCCTCCCAAAGCAAAACATCTCATTTTTTTAATATCGTGATAGATTCGAAATTACAAATGCTGGAAATCTGAGCAATAAACAGGAAATGCTGGAAATACACAGGTCAGCACTGGACCGACAGGAGGAAACACCCTGGCACGCTTCCAGTTTTATCTCCATTGTCCTGAAACTTCTAACTCCAATTATGAAACAAAACACATTTACCAGCTAGTACAGAGCTGACATCAGCTTGAGAGTTATTTGTCTAAATGTGGTTACTGTAACAAATATACACGTTTGATTTGGTGCTAAGCTCATGTTCCATCAATTTGATTTATTTGTAGGGCAGCATGGTGGCGCAGTGGTTAACACTGCTGCCTACAAGATGATCAGAGGATTAGATAGGGTGAACAGTGAGAGCCCTTTCCTCGGATGGTGATGGCTAGCACGAGGAAACATAGCTTTAAATTGAGGGGAGATAGATATAGGACAGATGTCAGTGGTCAGTTCTTTACTCAGAGAGTAGTAAGGGCGTGGAATGCCCTGCCTGCAACAGTAGTGGACTCGCCAACACGAAACGCATTCAAATGGTCATTGGGTAAACATATGGATGATGATGGAATAGTGTAGATGGGCTTTAGATTGGTTTCACAGATCGGCGCAACATCGAGGGCCGAAGGGCCTGTACTGCGCTGTAATGTTTTATTCTATTGTTCATGGTGCCGAGGTCCCAGGTTCAAGCCTGGCTCTGGGTCACTATCCATGTGGAGTTTACACATTTTCCCCATTTTTGTGTGGGTTTCACCCCCACAACCCAAAGATGTGCAGGTTAGGTGGATTGGCCATGCTAAATTGCCCCTTACTTTGGGGGGGGGGGGGGGGAAGGAAGAATTGGGTACTCTAAATTCATATATCTTTTAAATTGATTCAGTTGAGCAGAAAATGGATCCTGGCTTTGTACCTTGGTCTGGGCTGACTTGGCAATCATGGTTGAATGGGCCTATGGATGTTGCTCATAGGTCTAGCACCTTGCGCGACTGAGTTAGGTTTGTGACCCTGTAAACCCGCTCACCACCCTTCGCCAAACGCACTTGCTTTCCTTCTCACATCAGCAACCTTATCCCCCCTGCTGCTGCTGCTCAGACCCTCCTCGTCACCTTCAGATTTGGTTATCCAGTTCTCGCCTCTCCAGGCTGTCATCCTTCACACTTAAAAAAAAAATTTTTTTTATTTATTTATTTTTTTAAATTTAGAGTACCCAATTAATTTCTTCTAACTAAGGGGCAATCCAGCGTGTTCAATCCACCTACCCTGCACATCCCCGGGTTGTGGGGGCTAAACCCACGCAAACACGGGGAGAATGTGAAAACCCCACACGGACAGCGACCCAGAGCCGGGATCGAACCTGGGACCTCAGCGCCGTGAGGCAGCAGTGCCACCACTGAGCCACCGAGCTGCCCCTATCCTTCACACTCTTAAACTTCAGCTGTATTTGCGCCAACTCATTCCACCCATCACCATCTCCGTCAACCAATATTGTCTGTTAGTCAATGGGAGGGCCGGTTAGCTCAGTTGTCTGGACGGCTGGTTCTTCATGTGGAGTGATGCCAACAGCGCCGGTTCAATTCCCATACCAGCTGAGACTCATGAAGGCCCTGCCTTCAGAGTGCATAGTCAAAAGCTTTTTCCCAGGATGGAAGAGTCAATTAATAGGGGGCAAGGTTTAAGGCATGAGGGGCATGTTTAAAGGGGATGTATGTAGAAGGTAGGTTTTTTACACAGAGGATGGTGGGAGCCTGGAACTCGCTGTTGGGGGAGATGGTGGAAGCAAATAGCGGCGTCTTGACAAATACATGAATTAGGATGGGAATATAGGTACCTGGAAGGATAGGGGGTTTTAGTTCAGACGGGCAGCATGGCCGGTGCAGGCTTGTAGGGCTGAAGGGCCTGTTCCTATGCTGTAATTTTCTTTGTTCTTAACCTTGCCCCTCGCTTAAGGTGTAGCGACCATCGGGTTAAATCACCACCAGTCAGCTCTCAAAGCAGCCTATGATCCTCTGGGACTATGACACCATTAAAATTGCCCTGCTGATCCCCCATTTCTTTCTGTTTGAAGTACACGTTCTCCTGTTTAATTCCTTTCTGACCCTGCTACTCCCTTTACGTGTACCCATCCACCTCCAGTTGCCGTCCACCTTTGATCTCCTGGGTATTCCCCCTTCCCATTGCCTCGACACTGCAAGCCCTACCTCCAGCTGACTAGGCCCTTCCTTTGTTTGGCGGTGTCTGTAAAGCGCCTTTGGGTAATTTTCCATGTTCAAGGTGCTATGTAAAATCGGGTTATTGTAATGACTACTTACATAAGGTACAAGAGTCAGCATAGGCGGGGCAGAGGAAGAGAGACTTTATTTGTGTACGGGTGGAATAAGGAGGATAGGGCAGGAAAGTTGAGCTGAGGTAGCAGATAACGATGTTCGTGTTGCATGGCATAGCAAGCTAGACGATCCGAATAGCAACATCCTGCTCCAGTTTCTCATGTTCTTCGAAACATAGAAAATAGGTGCAGGAGTAGGCCATTCAGCCCTTCGAGCCTGCACCACTATTCAATATGATCATGGCTGATCATGCAAATTCAGTATCCTCCTCCCGCTGTCGCTCCATAACCTTTGATCCTTTTAGACGCAAGGTACACGTCCAGCTCCCTCTTGTATATATCCAATGAACTGCCCCCAACAGCTTTCTGTGGTAGAGAATTCCACAAGTCCACAGCACTGAGAAAAGAAGTTCTTCCTCACCTCAGTCCTGAATGGTATATCACTTATTCTTCGGCTGTGACCCCTAGTTCTGGACATCCCTAACATCGGGAACATTCTTCCCGCGTCTAGCCTGTCCAGTCCCATCAGGATTTTATATGTCTCTATGAGATCCCTTCTCATTCTGCTAAACTCCAGTCAGTACAAGCCCAGCCGATCCAGTCTTTCTTCATGTGTCAGTCCTGCCATCCCAGGAATTAGTCTGGTGAACCTTCGCTGTATAGTCTGATCTTGTATCGTCTAATGCTATCTTTCTGACCGATGGAGAATGACGGCATTGTGATCTTCAGCTGCCAATAAAGCTTAGAAAGCAAAGGAGTGATTGCTCAACAGAACAGCAGCCTTCCAATTTTGTTTTATTTTTAAAAAAATTTAGAGTACCCAATTTTTTTTCCCCCAATTAAGGAGCAATTTAGCGTGGCCAATCCACCTAACCTGCACATCTTTGGGTTGTGAGGGTGAAACCCACGCAGACATGGGGAGAATGTGCAAGCTCCACACAGTCAGTGACCCAGGGCCGGGATTCAAATCTGGGTCCTGAGCGCCGCAGTCCCATACAAGCATATGAATTAGGAACAGGAGTAGACCACTCGGCCCCTCGGGCCTGCTCCACCACTCAGTAAGATCATGACTGATCTGATTGAAACCTCAACCCCACATTCCTACCCCCGATAACGCTATCGCCCCCTTGTTAATCAAGAATCTATCTTGCTCTGTCTTTAAAATATTCAAAGATTCTGCTTCCACTGCCTTTGGAAATTAAATGAATGAAAATTGCTTATTGTCACAAGAGGGCTTCAAATGAAGTTACTGTGAAAAGCCCCGAGTCGCCACATTCCGGTGCCTGTTTGGGGAGGCTGGTATGGGAATTGAACCGTGCTACTGGCCTTGTTCTGCTTTACAGCCCAGAGGAAGAGAGTTCCTATGATTCATGACCCTCTGAGAGAAAACATTTCTCCTAATCTTCGTCTTAAATGAGTGACCCTTTATTTTAAACAGTGACCTCTAGTTCTAGATTCTAATGGCTTTGAGAGCTTTCAGAGCTGGCTTCTAGTGTCAGGCAAATGGTGGAATCTTACTAAAGTCTGGTGTTAACCTCCAATCTTGTAAAACAAAACTCTTGAGAAATACAAACCAGGTGGCTTTTCTGGATGTCTGATATTACATGTGTAAACTTTCCGTGGAAGATTGTAGCCCAACAACTACAGGCCGGTCAGTTTAACCTTGATGATAATTCAGGGCAAAAGTAATGAGTTATTTGGACACCTGCTGATTAATTAAAGAAAACCAGCATGGATTTAAGGGAACATAGAACAGTACAGCACAGAGCAGGCCCTTCGGCCTTCGATGTTGTGCCGAGCAATGATCACCCTATTCAAACCGACATATCCACCCTATACCGGTAACCCAAACCCCCACCCCCACCCCCCACTTGTCGGCAAATTTCAAGCTCATGGTGTAAACAGGAGAGGAGCAGCATGGAGGCGAAATTGGCTGAGTGGCAGAAAACCGTAGTGGTTTCATTAGTCTGAAAATTAGTAGGGTTCCCCATAAGTCAGTGTTCAAACGCCTGCTTTTATTGTGTCAGGAAACCAAGATCGGTTTAAGTGATTCATAATTATATTGTTACATATTTGAAACGGTATAGATTTAATTGGGTTTATTTTAGTGTTCATAGAAATGGTAAGAGATGTTTGAACCCCTAAATACATGTAATGTATTATCCTCGAGAAACTTTAAGGAAGAGTATTGTTCTAATTCGCAAGCGTGTTTTGATCACCCCCGAGACTGATTAATAAACTTGTCACACAAATTTATTTTCATCCTACCTGAAGCGGTATTATGGTCTGATTATTGATAAATAAAAATAGAAAATGGTAGATGTGCTCAGCAAATGAAATGAAATGAAAATCGCTTATTGTCACGAGTAGGCTTCAATGAAGTTACTGTGAAAAGCCCCTAGTCGCCACATTCCGGCGCCTGTTCGGGGAGGCTGGTACAGGAATTGAACTGTGCTGCTGGCCTGCCTCGGTCTGCTTTCAAAGCCAGCGATTTAGCCCAGTGTGCTAAACCAGATCAGGCAGCCTCTTTGTGAAGAGGCGAACAAAGTTAACATTATGCATGAACTGATCATTTGAAGTTATTTATTTTGTACCAAAATTCAGTTTTGCATTAATTTCAATTCAAACAATATTGAATTAATATCAGACTGAATTACCCATTCCTTTCAACTGAACTCAAACCTTTGTAATGTGAACCTTTAATAAAAGAGAGCCATCAGCCAGTTCATTACAAGTGTATAATAAAGAAGGTTAGAATTCATGACTGGGATTAAAGGCTGACAAACAGCAGGTTTTTACAGATTCAGGCAAACGGGGAGATAACATAAACCAAGGCACTAGAAAGCTATTCAGAACTTCAAAAGGGATTTGAACTCTGATCTCACACATTGGGCTACTTTGGGAATGTTTGAAATTAGATTTTTAACAACTGTAGGATCAGAGCAGTTCTTGACACTATTTCCCTTGCGATCTGCAGAATTAGCAGTTTCCAACTCTCTGATTTGTTGTGGAAGTCACAAGTAGAGGGGTTGTTCCAGTTGCAGCTGGTAGAGTCAGCAGAGGCATGCTTGTCTCCAGCACAAGATTCCTCCTCCTTGTGTATCCCCCTTTCCTTCACTCTGCCATTGACTGCTGGACTTGTAGAATCACAAAACTCCTACATTGTAGAAGGAGGCCATTCAGTCCATCGAGTCTGCACTAACCCTCCGAAATAACACCCTACCTAGGCCCAGTCCCCTGCCCTATCCCCGTAACAAACTGTGGAATTCCCTCCCTAAACCTTCTGCCTCCATCTCTGCATTTATGTTCCATTATGGGCAGCACGGTGGTACCGTGATTAGCACCCCAGCCTCACAGCGGGAGGGATCGAGGTTCAATTCCGGTCTTGGGTCACTGTGTGGAGTTTACACATTCTCACTGTGTCTGCGTGTGTTTCCTCAGGGTGCTCTGGTTTCTTCCCACAGTCCAAAGATGAGCGGGTTAGGTGGATTGGACATGATCAAGTGTCCAAGGATGTGCAGGTTAGGTTATGGGGATAGCTGGGCATGCGTACAGTGCACTTTCAAAGTGTTGGTGCAGACTCAATGGGCCAAATGTAGGTATTTTATGATTTGGTCACTTGCCCTAGTATGTCTGCGTTTTATCTGATATCGCTCCTACGAAGCACGTTGGGGTGTTTTACAAAGTCAATGTACTATATAAATGCAAGTATTTCTTCTGTTGTGAAGGCATTGACTGTTGCTGGGAGAACGAATGGTTCCAAAAGTGCTAATGGGTCTTGGAAGACTCTCCAGGTTGTTTGTTCTTCTTTTGTGTGCTTCAAGTGTGAATGCTGATTAACTGGTTATCTGAGGGGAGGGGCATAATCTTTTATACTCTAGATAGAGTTTTCCATCAGGGTATCACTGAACAATGTTGAGGAATGCAAAGCCTGGTTTCTTTCTCTTGCTTGGTCAGTGTTGCTCATCCCTGATTAGGTCGGACAGCAGAATACTGCGGATGCTGGAAACCTGAAATAAAAACACAAAATGCTTGAAAAAGCTCAGCAGGTTGGATGGTCCTAGGCCCATCCACAGCTTGCTCAAAACCTATTACATCTCTGACCTTTCCCAGCTCTGGTGAAAGGTCATCAACCTGGAACGTTGACTGTGTTTCTTTCACTGCCGAGCTTTTTTCCTTTTTTTATTCCTGATTAAAATGGGGTTTAAGTTTCATTTTAGAGTCTTGAGCTCATGATTTGGACTTTCCTTCAAATTCTGTACTGATGAGATGTTCAGCAGAAGCTGCTTCTGTCCTGTAAACTAGGTGTAAAAGATCGAAGGGATATTCTCCCCTGTTTCCTGGCCAATGTTTATCTCAACCAGCATCTGGATGTCACACTACAGGAAGGATGTGAACACGTTGGAGAGAGCGCAGAAGAGGTTTATAAGAATGGTTCCAGGGATGAGAAACTTCAGTTATCACAGAATCATAGAATTTACAGTGCAGAAGAAGCCCATTTGGCCCATCGGGTCTGCACCAGCTCTTAGAAAGGGCACCCTACCCATGCCCACACCTCCACCCTATCTATACACCTCCACCCTATCCCCGTAACCCTACCTAACCTTTTTGGACACTATGGACAATTTACCATGGCCAATTGACCTAACCTGCATGTCTTTGGACTGTGGGAGGAAACCAGAGCACCCGGAGGAAACCCATGCAGACACGGGAAGAACGTGCAGACTCCACAGACAGTGAGCCAAGCCGGGAATCGAACCGGGGACCCTGGAGCTGTGAAGCAATTGTGCTAACCACTATGCTACCGTGCTGCCCGTATGAGGTTAGCTTGGAGAGTTTGGGACTGTTCTCCTTGGAGCGAAGAAGGCTAAGAGGAGATTTGGTAGAGATGCTCAAAATCATGAAGCAGCTGGACAGAGTAGACAGGGAGAAACTGTCCCAGCTGGTAAAAGGATTGAGAATGAGAGAGCACAGATTTAAAGTTATTTGCAAAAGAAGTAAATGTGATGTGAGAAAAAAAACCTCTTCACACAGTGAGTGGTCGGAATCTGGAGTGCACGGCCTGGAAGGGTGGAGGCAGGTTCAATCGAGGCTTTCAAGAGGGCTTTAGATTATTTGAACAGAAACAATGTGCAGGGGAGTGACACCAAGTTATAATGCTCATTTGGAGAGCCAATGCAAACACGAAGAGCTAGGTGGCCTCCTGCACTGTGACAATTCTGTGAAAATTATCTGGTCATTGTCAGATTGCTGTTCATAAGAGGTTGCTGGGCACAAATTGGCTGTTGCATTTCCAACATTACAACAGTAACTGCACTTCAAAAGTGCCTCGTTGGCCGTAAAGTATTCGGGACATCCTATGGTCATGACAGCTGCTATATAAACGCAAGCGTTTTTTTGTTCCGGGAGCATCAAATTCTATCTGCAGTCAACTAATTTGAGATTGAGAACTTTATCTAATGCTTTGTTTTAAAGGTGATTGTCTCCCATTGTCTTGCCTGATGTGGATAGTTGATACTTATCTCCATCTGCCACTCATAACACGTCACCCTCGTGTATTTCTTAATCTCTCACTTTTGCCAATCTATTACTGACCAATAAGTAATTTGAATACGGATTGTAGACATAATAATCTTTATTAGTGTCACAAGTAGGCTTACATTAACACTGCAATGAAGCCACTGTGGAAAAACTGCCTGTGGACTGGAAGAGCCAATTTCACTATCAGCTTTAACTCTGTCGCTTTCAATAATCCAGTTGGAAAATGAAAGCGCTCCACTTTCTTATTTCCTGCACTTGTCTAAACACTCGAAATGTGATAGAACTGAGCCTCTTGGCTATTGTTTTGGTGCTTCAGTTAGTAAATGGTGAAAGACTGGGGTTGTGTAACACTTTGGACATTTTATTTAGTAACTTAATTTATAGGGGAAATGTGAATGTAGTTGCAGTAAATAGCACTGCCCTTCTGAGGCATGTACAAAGGGATGAACAAAGAAAAGTACAGCACAGGAACTGGCCCTTTGGCCCTCCAAGCCTGTGCCGACCATGCTGTCCATCTAAACTAAAATCTTCTACACTTCCAGGGTCCGTATCCCTCTCTTCCCATCCTATTCATGTATTTGTCAAGATGCCCCTGAAATGTCACTATCGTCCCTGCTTCCACCACCACCTCCGGCAGCGAGTTCAAGGCACCCACTACCCTCTGTGTAAAAAAAACTTGCCTCGTATATCTCCTCTAAACCTTGCCCCTCGCACCTTAAACCTATGCCCCCGAGTAATTGACCCCTCTACCCTGGTAAAAAGTCTCTGACTATCCACTCTGTCTATGCCCCTCATAATTTTGTAGACCTCTATCAGGTCACCCCTCAACCTCCATCGTTTCAGTGAGGACAAACCGAGTTTATTCAACCTCTCCTCATAGCTAATGCCCTCCATACCAGGCAACATCGTGGTAAATCTCTTCTGCACCCTCTCTAAAGCCTCCACATCCTTCTGGTACTGTGGTGACCAGAATTGAACACTATATATTCCAAGTGTGGCCTAACTAAGGTTCTATACAGCTGCAACATGACTTGCCAATTTTTATACTCAATGCCCCGGTCAATGAAGGCAAGCATGCCGTATGCCTTCTTGACTCCCTTCTCCACCTTTGTTGCCCCTTTCAGTGACCTGTGGACCTGTATACCTCGATCTCTCTGACTGTCAATACTCTTGAGGGTTCTACCATTCACTGTATATTCCCTACCTGTATTAGACCTTCCAAAATGCATTACCTCAAATTTGTCTGGTTTAACTCCATCTGCCATCTCTCCGCCCAAGTCTCCAAACGATCTAAATCCTGCTGTATCCTCTGACGGTCCTCATCGCTATCCGCAATTCCACCAACCTTTGTGTCGTCCGCAAACTTACTAATCAGACCAGTTACGTTTTCCTCCAAATCATTGATATATACTACGCACAGCAAAGGTCACAGCACTGAACCCTGCGGAACACCACTAGTCACAGCTCTCCAATCAGAAAAGCACCCTTTCATTGCTATTCTCAGCCTTCTATGACCTAGCCAGTTCTGTATCCATATATTCAGTTTTATTTTGGATCAGTGGCTTAATGGGTGCAAACACTGCCTGATGTGCTTAGTTTTATACGTCAGGAAATTTCTGAAACAAAAGCAGTAGGCAATCTCAGCAGGTCTTAGAGCATCTGTGGGGAGAGAAGGGAGTGAACTTTTCAAGTCCGGATGACTCTTCGTCAAAGCTGGAAATTATTGAGTTTGATTCCATGTATGTGCTGAGTAAAGCTTGGTGCCATCCGGATTACAGAGGAGAAAACAAATCTGCACAACCACTGCTGTTGAACCGTGTATTCGGTAGAATTGCTTAGAATTTGCAGCACAGGTGCTGGCCAGTTGACCCACCAGGTCAGTACATGAATGTCAGGAAAGATATTTTGGCTGTTGTTATGGGCCAGGGTTTAGAGAATCCTAAAGTATACCAAGGAGTTCACCTGACCCACAACTTTTAATAGATTGTGGTATGGGGAGCACACAGCTCACTCTACAGGTGTGGTACAGCAGGAATGGACTGGTGGTTTTTAAAACAAAACAATGTTCATTCTATGAACTCAAGTTAACCTTTTTAAAACAAACAGTGAATATCTTAGCAACCAGTAAATCAAATACACCCCCCAAAGAATATAATACTAAGTAATATGTATGCTGTCCTTTTACATCCAAAAGACTTAACAAACCATCAAACAGGAGCACATTTAATACCGAGACCTTTTCACAATTCTGAGTTTGCCAAATGAGCCATAGATAGTCTTTGGATGGCAGAGATCAACAGCAGTGCAGCTCACTGAAAAAACACAGACACACCCAAGCTGCTCTTAAACTGAAACTAAAAAGCAGAAGTAGAGCTCAGTTCCACCCACACTCTGACATCACTCCAGTAACATGAACATTTCTTAAAGGTACGCTTCTTAAACACCCATTTCTTAAAGGGTACTCTCACATGTCACATGTTGGGCAGTGCAGATTCACCAGAATGATGCCAGATTTTTAATTTGTAAAGGAAGGATTATGGGGTTTAGGTAGGAAAGTGGAGCTGAGGATTATCAGATCAGCCATGATCTTATTGAATGGTGGAACAGACTTGATGGGCCAAATGTCCTACTTCTGCTCCTATGTCTATGGTCTTAGCATACCTGGCCTTAAGTAGCTCATTGCTAGGCCAGCACGGTGGTGCAGTGGTTAGCATTGCTGCCTCACAGCATCGAGGTCCCAGGTTCGATTGCGGCTCTGGGTCACTATCCGTGTGGAGTTTGCACATTCTCCCCGTGTTTGCATGGGTTTCGCCCCCACATCTCAAAAGATGTGCAGGGTAGGAGTATTGGCCACACTAAATTGCCCCTTAATTGGAAAGAAAATGAATTGGGTACTCTAAATTTATAAAAGTATCTCATTGCTATTTGTGGGAGCTTGCTGTTCTGAAATTGGGAGCTGTATTTCCTCACTTGTTTAAAAAAAGTACATGCTCATTTACCCAGTCAGACTCAGTAATCGGAAGAGTCTGACACTCACTGCTGTTTCCTCAATTTTAAAAGTGAATGGGGTTCACAGATACCTCATTGACTGTCCTGGGATGCCCGTGTCTTTTTCTGCATTGTATTCTCTGCAGGTCAATCTTCGATAATATTAAAGACTTTAGTCGCTGCACCATGAGCTCATCAAAAATTCTCTCTGGACAGAATTGGTAGAGGAATGATGGTGCTCTGTTTGATAGTCCAGGTCAAGAAGCCTCATGAGTAAACCCAGGCCTTGACCCCAGTTTTAGTAAATGGGCAATGGTGAGTGAGGTTGATTGTAAGCTCACTTTATTGAGTCTTGTTTGCTGCTACCCAGCCTCTGTCCTTCCCCAGCAGTTATAGTAATACATAGTTGCATTATCATTGTGTATTGAGTTTCCTGATGAAAGAGTGGACAAGCTTGCCAGGAATGCAGGGGAAGGGAGTGCTGTCTGCACAATGTTAAAACCTGACTTGTTTTTCCTGCCATCCTCTCCTGAACGCGCTGACCATTGGTTGGGCAACCTCTGAATCTAAAAAGTATTTCTAGTATTGATGTGGACAATTCGGCTCAACAAGTCTTAATGCAGTACTGAGGGGGCACTGATTGTTGAAGGTTCCTCCTTTCAAGTGAGGCATTGAACCCAAATCTTTTCTGCCAACTATTTTTAAAAATAAATTTAGAGTACCCAATTCATTTTTTCCAATTAAAGGGCAATTTAGTGTGCCCAATCCACCTACCCTGCACATCTTTGGGTTGTGGGGGTGAAACACACGCAGACACGGGGAGAATGTGCAAACTCCACACAGACAGTGACCCAGAGCCGGGATCGAACCTGGGACCTCAGCGCCGTGAGGCAGCAGTGCTAACCCACTGCGCCACCGTGCTGACCACACATCACTGTTTTGAGGAAGAGCAGGGTTAGGTTCCCATGTGTCCTGGCCAGTATTTACCCATCACAATCAATGCCACAAGACAGATCATCTGGTCATTATCTTTTTCCTCTTTGTGATACCTTTTCAAGTTATTACAGTAGCAAATAGCATGTTGCGTATCGCTACATTATAACAGCGGTTCAAGGTAGTTAAGGTTTTATTGTGCTACATAACACGAGCTTTAATCTGGTTAGGGTTTATGCCAAGTCTTGATGTTCATTCACCAAAAACCCCTTTACTGGACTGATTGACCGCAATCTGGGCAATGTTTATTGTGGCAGCGCTGCCGCTCAGCAAACATTTTGGAGCTCCGAAGCTTGGGTTCCATGAGATCCCAGTGTCTGAAGGTGATTAAAGTATAAAAAGTCACATTATCAATGTGACTTTCCGTTCCATTTATCAGTCGGCCTTCTGGGTGCACAGCTGCACAGTTGACTCACTGCCAGGCAACCTGCTGTTTAAGTGAGAGATGATGTGGCTGCAGTGACGTTGCTTGTTCAGTTTGGTGTAAGAGGGCTGGTGAAGTAAACAGAACCATAGCTTCCCGGAATGTTGTTGTGCTGTGACCTGTGAGGGGTGGGTTGATTCATTTCTCCTCTCTGATTGAAAACATTTCTGCCCCTAGTGTTACTGCCAATGGAAGGAGGAGGTGGAGCTCCCTGTGTTCATTTTGGTGCAGTCATCATTTAACTCTTCATGGCACTTAACAAAGCCAGAACAAGACCTGCTTTATTTTCCCCTCCGTTCTCTGTCCTTCAGTCTAATTTCTTGCAAGCGTGAGCCTAGACTGAGGGGGTTGCAGTGAGGATGTGCACACTCAGACATGTGCAGACAATCCAGCACTAGTCACTGAAGCAGTCAGGATCAGGAAAGACAGACAGAGAACTCAGTGCTGGAAACAAGCCAGCACACTGATTTGAAGGCATCAAATCCCTTCATAGTCTCCCCCCACTTCAATCTCTAATCTCCTTGAACCGGACAACCTTCCCTATCTCTGGAACCTCCCCTATTTCTACAACCCACTGAGATCTCTGCGCTTCTAGAATTCTGTCCGTGCATGTTTTTGATTTTAAATATTTCCACTATTGGCAGGCATGGATTTAGCTATTTAACCTCTCTCCCCGTGCCTCTCTTTCCTCTTTTTAAGATGATCCTTAAAATCTATCGCTTTGATCAAGCCTGTGGTCACTTTGTGGCTGGGTTTCAAACTTTGTTTATGTGAATTTCTGCGAAACATCTTGCGATGTTTTACTTCATTAACAACCACTTTTTTTGGGGGGGGGGGGGGCTAATTTACCTAGCCCCCCCCCCCCCCAAAAGGCTAGTTGTCCTGTTCTGAATTGTGACTGGAATGAGATTGGCTAACTCGATGGAGAGTCAGGGGATAAGAAAGAGGCCGATTAATCTTGAGAAGTTTTGCTTGCTATCTCACCAGGCAGCGTATTTACACACAAGGTATTGAACTGTAAATAATTTCCAACAAAAGCTGAAATGGTCCAACGAGACACATTCGACTTAGTGGATATGATCAGAGGAAAAACCTGTATTGGGGCCACATGGAATGTTGTTATTCATAACACACCATTTTTCCTCCTAGAGGCATCCTTTAGAAACCGAGAATTGATTTCCATTTATTCTGGGTTCTGCATGCGGAGAGGTTTATTGCTTTGTGAGTCTTCAAAATGGTGCCAAAGAGTCGAAGCAATAACTCTCCTGGGTATGCCTTTTACGGAGTAGCTGATTTGCCAGGCATGTTGCCTGAGCTTTCGACAGTAGTTCACCCTAGTGCTGAGTTAAGATTTTTAAAACGTGAGCATGTTTTTTACTACTTTGTGCTAAATAGAAAAGCCAGCCCTGTACCTGTGTATGTGCGTGCTGGCTATGAATGAGACTGTAACGGCAGCACGGTGGCGCAGTGGGTTAGCCCTGCTGCCTCACGGCGCCGAGGTCCCAGGTTCGAATCACGGCTCTGGGTCACTGTCCGTGTGGAGTTTGCACATTTTCCCCGTGTTTGCGTGGGTTTCGCCCCAGCAACCCAAAGATGTGCAGGGTAGGTGGATTGCCCCTTAAGTGGAAATAAAGGGGCATAAAATGAATTGGGTACTCTAAATTAATTTTTAAAAATCCAGTAAACCAAAAAGAAAAGAATGAGACTGTAATCTCTATTGCAGGGGATTTTTTTTTGTGTGTGTGTGTGTGTGTGTTCCACTTTAATTTGCTCTCTAAGCAAGTGTTGGAGGGTGAGATTGCATGCCTATTCTAGGAGAGGGGTTGGGGTGAATAATGCCTGTACTGGGCTCCTGATGCTTCGATTGGAGATGTGAGAAAGTGCTTCTCTGGACTGCAGCCAATAGCCTGTTAAGAGTGGGCTGCTGATAACTCAGCCTTCTCCAGTTTGATGTCCTCTTACTTGGCAGTGAAACAAACTACTTCTGTTTACCCCATTTTTCTTTGAAAGCATTTCCATCCATGTATCACAGCCAGACGGAACAATGATCCCTTTGCAGTTGCTGATGTTCCCAAGAACCTTGGGACTGTAGTTCAGAATGTTTTTCATTCTTGGGATGTGGCATCACCGACGTGGCTGGCAGACATTGCCCTGTCCCCATTGATTTGAGAAGGTGGTTAGCCATCTGGAATTACTGCAGGGCTGTCATAGAGCCATGATGGCACACAGGGAGGCCATTCGACTGTCAAGTCCATGCTGGCTCTCCACAGGACAATCCAATCACCTGCTGTATCACCATAGTTTTGCAAACTTATTTCTCTAGTGCATGTTTTTTTTATACAACCCCAGTATCTTGCTTGGTTGATTCAGAGGGCACTTGAGTCAACCATACTGATGGGGAATTGGTGTCACAATGGGTTAGAATTGGTAACGACAATTCTTGTCAATGTACTTTGTCGATTATTCTTTTTGTCTACTGCGTACGCTCCCTTGGCCGCAGAAAAATACTTTTCACTGCACTTTGGAACTTGTGACATTAAATCAATCAATTTCCTTCTTGAAAAGGATCATCTCAGTTTTACGGTCACTTTTTAACAAATTATCATACCCAGTATTTCACCTTGCTTCCCAAAGCGTTTGTTTTTAAAAAGTCACAAAACTAGGTGGAATTGTGAGTGGTGAGGAGGATGTTAAGAGCCTTCAAGGTGATTTAAGACCAGTTGAGTGAGTGAGTGGGCAAACACATGGCAGATGCAGTATAACGTGGACAAATATAAAGTTATTCACTTTGGTCGGATAAATGATGTCAAAGTATTTAAATGATAGATTGGGAAATGTTGATGTTCAGAGGGACCTGGGTGTCCAAGGACACCAGTCACTGAAAGCAACCATGAAGGTACAGCAAGCAGTTAGGAAGGCAAATGGTATGATTGCAAGAGGATTTGAGTATAGGGGCAATGATGCCGTACTGCAGTTTTACAGGGCCTTGGTGAGGCCACACCTGGAGTATTGTGTGCAGTTTTGGTCTCCTTATCTAAGTAAGGATATACGTGCCATAGAGGAAGTGCAGCGAATGTTCACCGGACTGATTCCTGGGATGGCAAGATTGTCGTATGAGGAGAGATTGGGTCAACTGGCCTTGTGTGCACTGGTTACAACTAGGGGCTTGTTTAGCACAGTGGGCTAAACAGCTGGCTTGCAATGCAAAACAGGGCCAGCAGCGCGGGTTCAATTCCCGTGGTCTCCCTGGCCTCCCCGAACAGGTGCCGGAATGTGGCGACGAGGGGCTTTTCACAGTAACTTCATTATTGTCTTATGACAATGAGTGATTATTATTATTATTATTATAGTTTAGAAGAATGAGAGGGGATCTAATTGAAATGTATGAAATTCTGACAGGGCTGGACACACTGGATGCAGGGATGATGTTTCCCCCGGCTAGGGATCTAGAACAAGGGGTCACGGTCTTGGGATACGGGGTAGGCCCTTTCGGACTGAGATGAGAATTTTCTTCACTCCGAGGACAGTGAACCTGTGGCATTCTCTACCACATACGGCAGTGGAGGCCAAGTCACTGTGTGTTGAAGAAATAAATAGATTTCTAGGTACTAAATGTCAATGAGTATGGGAAGAGTGAGGGAGTATGGCGTTAAGATAGATTGTCAGCCATGATCACCTTGAATGGTGGAGCAAGCTCGATGGGCCGAATGGCCTACTACTATTTTCCTTGTTTCTATGTTTCAATCGTGGATTGATACAGTAGGAGGAGGGCATTTGACCATTGTACCTGGGCTGGATCTTGTGTCGAGCTATATATAGGATAATGTTATGTATGCAGAACTCTAGATAAAGAGGTTTCATCTGAATTCCCTATTGTATTTCTTGGTGATCATCTTATATTTAAGTTCTCTCATTATGCTCTTCCGCACAAGTCTTTGGGGAGACTGTGGCATAGTGATAATGTTATTGGGCTAGTAATCCGAGGTCTGGGATAATGCTCTGGGGAAATGGTGCAAATCCCGATGGTGAAATTTAAAGTCAATTAATAAAGCTGGAATATAAAGCTCGTCTCAATACTACCGTTGATTGTGTAAAACCCATCTGGTCACTAATGTCCTTCAGGGAAGGAAAGAAGCCATCCTGACCTGGTCTGGCTGTTATGGGCCAGGGTTTAGAGAACCCCAAAGTGTATCATGGAGTTCACCTGACCCACAAATTTTACTAGATTGCATTATGGGGAGCACACGGCCCACTCTACAGGTGGGGTACAGCAGAAATGGAAAAGTAGTTTTTTAAAGCAAAACCATGTTTATTCTATGAACTCAAGTTAACCCTTTTTAAAACATATAGTGAACATCTTAGCAACCATCAATTCAAATACAACTCTCAAATAATACATCACTAAAGTAATCCTTAATAACTTCCCAAACAACATCCAGAAGAAACACCTTTTAACAGAAGCACATCAGGTTTACATTCACTACTGAAAACATTTATAATTCTGAATTCACCAAATGATCACGAGATAGTCTTTTGATGGCAGAGAGAACGGCAGTACACCTGCTTGGTCTGGCTTCAGCTCCAACACTGAAAACAAAACTAAAACACACCCTGCAGCAAACAGCCTAAAACAAAAGTAAAAAGCTGACCGACAGCCCAGCTCCACCCACACTCTGACATCACTGATAAACACTCATTTCTTGAAAGTACATTTCTTAAACACCCATTTCTTAAAGGTACTCTCACATAACATGGCCTACATGTGAACCCAAACCCATAGCAACGTGGTAAATGCTTAACTACCCTCTGAAATGGCCCAGATCCTTGAAATGCAACATAAACAGATGCCATCTGAGATAGAACCCGCTGATCGTTCCGCTCATCGTGAACTTAACCTTCATGAGATGGGAAAATTCCATCAGGTCACCCAGTCATGCTACGTCACTGGGCGGTGCCGCCTGCCTCCAACTCAGCAGGGTCCGTTGCTGAGCCAGCAAGGAGGCAAAAAGCAACGCACCTGCCATTCACCCTCGTTCTCAACTCCGGCTGCTCCAATACCCGAATATTGCAGCTAATAGAACATACAGGGCAGGGCTCCAAATCCACATTTAAAATTGCGGGTAAGTTTTTGTTTTAAAGAAATGACCCCCAAAAACTAACCAACTTGGGGCAGGACCAGAACATGTGTGCATGGTTCACAGGCCCTCTCTAGCATCGTTAACACCTATCCTCAACTCCTACGAAAAAACAACTCATTCTGGCCTGGGTGAGATGAAGCCAATCTGGCACGACCGTTTGAAAACCAGCTGTCCCTGCCAGCAAAACCGATTACATCTATTTTGAATACCATCTTGAGTTCCATCAAACTTTTGAAAAATTAATTTAGAGTACACAATTCTTTTTTTCCAATTAAGGGCCAATTTAGTGTGGCCAATCCACCTGCCCTACACATCTTTGGGTTGTAGGTGTGAAACCCACGCAAACACGGGGAGAATGTGCAAACTCCACACGGAGAGTGACCTGGGGCCAGGATAGAACATGGGCCCTTAGCTCCACGAAGTTGTATCAAACCTAACCTCGCGTGAGATGACATAGCATTCACCCTACGGAGAGACATGCTCCACACCTCCATCTCCAAAGTGGACCCAACCCCCCCCAAAACCTAGCCTTCACCTCCACCACCTCCACCTGCTTCTCCTTCACGATCCATCCATATAAATCCCGGAAATGTTGCCCTCATCCAATCCCCACACAGAAAACAATCCTTTCCAGCAAAGTGGACGGCGGAGCCACCGGGAATGTTGAGAAAGCTCGGAGGAACCAAATCACGTACCGGCCCTGCCCTCTCCCTCCGCTCCTCCCGGTCAGCAAACCCACCCTCCAAAAATAAATCCTTTAACCAATCCAGCCCCATACCTTTCCAACCCGCAAAAGTGGCATCCAGTTTCCCCGGCAGAAACAAATGATTCCCACAGATGGGGGATCACTTTGATTCTCCACCCTTGCTTGTAATGCTGGCGGAGATGACGCCATAACTTTAACCTGGACATAACCACCGGATTTGCCGAGTATTTCTCAGGAGTAAACGGCAGAGTAGCCATCGCCAACGCACGACCCCTTATATGACCCCAGCTCCAACCTTACCCAGACAATATCTTGGTCAACGAACCAACTCAAAACCTTCTCTGCATTGGCCGCCCAGTAGTAAAACAACAGGTTTAGCAGCGCCAAGCCACTGCCTGCCTCTCCCTCTGTACGACCCCCTCCAAATCCGAGGCTGTCTTCCCGCCCATATAAACCCTCTTAGACGCCACTCCAGCCCCCGGAAAAATGCTTTTGGCAGGAAGACTGGAAGGCACTGACACAAAAACACGAATTGTGGCAAGATCATAATCGGCTGCAGCTGGCCCATCAGGGACAATGGAAGGCTGTCCCACCTCTGCAAATCCGCCCTCCCCCTACTCGCCAAATTAGTCAAGTTCAGCTTGCGAAACTGCACCCAGTTCCATGCCACCTGGACCCACAGGTAGCGAAAGCTACTCCCAGCACAGCGTAAAGGTAGCTCTCGCCTCAGGGACTAACCGAGGGACCAACCACAAAATACGCACTCGTACCAACATTCAACTTGTATCCCGAAAAAGAATCAAACCTCTCCAATATCCCCATAATGTCACTTATCACTGTCCCTGGGTCCCTTGCACACACAATAAGAGATCATCGGCATACAGGTCGCCAGTGCGAACAATAACGGAGATATAGGACAACACTGCCTCGTCGCTCTATGCAAACTAAAGGGTCCCCGAACTCCTGGTGTTAGTTCGCACATTGGCCAACGGTGCCACACACATCAGCCGCACCCACAACACAAACCCAGGCCCATAAACAAGTAATTCCATTCAACCCTATCGAAGGCCTCTGTGTCCAGCGACACAATTATCTTTGGCTCTGGCCCCACTGCCGGTGCAAGAACCACATTAAGAAGCCGCTTCACGTTAGACAACAGCTTCTTGCCCTTTGCAAAGCTCGTCTGGTCTCCACAGCTTGGTAAGACACGGCTCCAACCTTAACGGCAGAACTTTCGCTAGGAGTTTTGCATCCACATTAAGCGGATATGACCCACACTCCCGAGAATCCTTTTGAAGGAGGGAGATAGAAACCTGCCCCAACGTCTCCAGAAGGGAACCCTGTGCCAGTGAATCATTAAACATCCCCAACACCAGGCGGCACGGTGGTGCAATGGTTAGCACTGCTGCCTCACGGCGCTGAGGACCTGGGTTCGATCCTGGTCCTGGGTCACTGTGCATGTGGAGTTTGCACCTTTTACCCATATCTGGAATACTCACCCCCACAACCCAAAGATGTAGGGTCGGTGCATTGGCCGTGCAAAATTGGCCTTTCATGGGAAAAAAGAATTGGATACTTAATTGTTTTAAAAAAAACATCCCCAATACCAATGGGGCCAACTGATCCACAAACTTATAAAATTCTGCCGGGAACCATCTGGCCCTGGCGCCTTCCCAGCCTGCATCTTCCCCAAAGCCTTACCCTCCTCCTCCAACCACAATGGCACCTCCAAACTTTCTTGTAACAACTCCTCCACCTGAGCAAACTCCAACCTCTCTTTAAAAATCCTAACATTCCCTGTTCGTCCTCCGTAAACCCCGTTCCACCCCGTACACTACCTCTGGGGTACCCCGGCTGAGTTGTTAATGGCTGGCGTCTCAGGACTTGGCTCGATTGTCCTGCGTGCGATCACTCACTATCCATCACCAAGAAATGTTACTTGCAAACTGAGCCGGTGTGTAACTTGGATCTGTTAGTGTTCCCATGCAGTTACCTGCAAACTGAGCCGGTGTATAACTCGGATGTGTTAGTGTTCCCATGCAAACTGAGCCGGTGTGTAACTCGGATGTGTTAGTGTTCCCATGCAAACTGAGCCGGTGTATAACTCGGATGTGTTAGTGTTCCCATGCAAACTGAGCTGGTGTGTAACTTGGATGTGTTAGTGTTCCCATGCAAACTGAGCTGGTGTGTAACTTGGATGTGTTAGTGTTCCCATGCAGCTACCTGCAAACTGAGCTGGTGTGTAACTTGGATGTGTTAGTGTTCCCATGCAAACTGAGCTGGTGTGTAACTTGGATGTGTTAGTGTTCCCATGCAGCTACCTGCAAACTGAGCCGGTGTGTAACTTGGATGTGTTAGTGTTCCCATGCAGTTACCTGCAAACAGCTGGTGTGTAACTCGGATGTGTTAGTGTTCCCATGCAAACTGAGCCGGTGTATAACTCGGATGTGTTAGTGTTCCCATGCAGTTACCTGCAAACTGAGCTGGTGTGTAACTTGGATGTGTTAGTGTTCCCATGCAAACTGAGTCGGTGTGTAACTCGGATGTGTTAGTGTTCCCATGCAAACTGAGCCGGTGTGTAACTCGGATGTGTTAGTGTTCCCATGCAAACTGAGCCGGTGTGTAACTCGGATGTGTTAGTGTTCCCATGCAGCTACCTGCAAACTGAGCCGGTGTGTAACTTGGATGTGTTAGTGTTCCCATGCAAACTGAGTCGGTGTGTAACTCGGATATGTGTTAGTGTTCCCATGCAGCTACCTGCAAACTGAGCCGGTGTGTAACTCGGATGTGTTAGTGTTCCCATGCAGCTACCTGCAAACTGAGCCGGTGTGTAACTCGGATGTGTTAGTGTTCCCATGCAAACTGAGCCGGTGTGTAACTTGGATGTGTTAGTGTTCCCATGCAGCTACCTGCAAACTGAGCCTGTGTGTAACTCGGATGTGTTAGTGTTCCCATGCAAACTGAGCCGGCGTGTAACTTGGATGTGCTTGTGTTCCCATGCAGCTACCTGCAAACTGAGCCTGTGTGTAACTCGGATGTGTTAGTGTTCCCATGCAGTTGCTACCTTCCTTCTTGGTGGTGGAGGTGACCAGTTGAATCATTGGCTTTTGCTCATGCTGTCGATTATTATCTGAGCATTCGTTGAACACTGCAGTAAATCTCAGCCCCCCTGGGTGTGGAAGGATAAAACGAGTAGCACCTTTGGCTGGCCCTGATTCTTTTGTCTTAGTAGAGATCTGATCAAAGTTTCAGGATGGGCTGCAGTAGCATGAATCGGAGAGCAGGTAGATTTTCCAATATCCAAACTATTGTAACCTCCCCCGGACAACGCATTGACTAAACATTTATTTATTTTCTCTTTGTGCAAAGTGACTGCCACAACATTAGATTTGCTACATTTTCAGAGAAGTATTTAAGGTGTTGCAAAGCAAATGTTGAATACGGGATATCTGGAGTATGAAAAAATCATGCTGGAAATACTCAGCGAGTTTGGCGGTATCTGTTGAAAGCAAAACAGTTAACATGTCGATGACTTCTGTTTTTACTTTTAAGATGTTACAGGAATACAGATCTTAGTGATATGGATGGAAGAAGGATCTGGGAGCTGCTTAGATGGAGAACTGGATATGGTTTCAATGACAGAATTAATAATAGCAATGAGACACCAGGAAGTGTAATAAGAGAATCAAAGGCACAGACATCGGGGCACCTACTGTGGGCTGGCATGCACCACCACAGTGATCGGTGCCTACCGTGGCTTCGAAACGGGTGACAACGTTGAAAACAAAAATTCACAATGTTACTCGGTAGCTTCATGAACCTGTTCTCAGGAATTGGCCTCTTCAGCCATCAGCAAAGGTTCACTATATGAGGACACTTCCTCTGAAATGGAATGTTTATTGCATGCCCATCATCTTTCATAGATGGGAGGATGAGCTAAAAGGAATGGGGTAGACAAAGCTGTGCAATTGCCTCTAGCCTCACTGTGGTTGTAAATGAATGGCCTCGGACTAATTGCACCTACTAGTCCTAATTTGTTGCTGTTGTGGTTTTGTGCTGTCTGGAGTATGTGAAGAATAGCCACTGTGAAACCTTTTTTGCATTATAGGGATCGTGCCTTCTGGCTGATCTTGCTGCTGTGATCAAAGAATGGGTTCCAATTAGACCACTCGAGGGGAGTGAAGGGAGCCTTTCAAAGATAAAAGCACCTTATAGTGCTTTATTATTGTAATGAGTTCTGTTAGAAGTGCAGGATGATTCCTCCCTGCACTGGGATAAACAGTAGAGTAGGAATTTTACAACTGCTGTTTATACATTGCTATGTGAAAGGAGGTGGTGACGCCTCTATCTGAGGAACTTCTGCCTGTACTGCTGATTGTAACATTGGGGGTGGAGAGAGAGACTCGCTGTGCCTGTAACTAACTTCTTTGCCCAGAGTATGGTTAGAATGTTAAACACACTACTACAAGGTGTGGCTGAGATGGATAGCATTTAAGGAGAAGTACATGGAGTGGGGGTGGAATAGAAAGCTATGTTGATATAAGGTGGGAGGAGACTCTCATTGTGCTGAAAGGCTGATTTCTGTGTTGTCATAATTCTCTGTAAACATGGGGCATTTTAAAACTCTGCCTGGATCTACAATGGCTGCTGGCAATCCTGGATTAGTCATGATACATTACTTTGATGCTGTCAGCTCCTGTGCAGCCATTGTGTTGGGAGGCCTCGACGTCCACAAACATTCACTCCCTCCACCACACACGCACTGCAGGAACTCACCAAGGCACCTCATAGAATCAGTACAGTGTAGAAGAGGGCCCTCCGACCCATTGTGTCTGCAATGACCCTCTGAAAGAGAACCCTACCTAATCCCACTCTCCCACCCTATCCCGGTAACCCCACCTAACCTACACATCTTTGGACACTAAAGGACAATTTCTTAGCATGGCTAATACACCTAACCCGCATGTCTTTGAACTGTGGGAGGAACCCAGAGCACCCAGAGGAAACCTACGCAGACACTGGGGGAAAGTGCAAACGCCACACGATCACCCAAGGCTGGAACTGAATCTGGGTCCCTGGTGCTGAGAGGCAGCAGAGCTAACCACTCTGCCACCATCAGGCAGCACTTTCCAAACCCACGACCACTACCATCCGGAACTCGAAAGACACCACCACTTGGAGGTCCTCATCCAAGCTGTAGTGATCTCTGTATATGAATATACATGAGCAATGTATGTGAATGTAGTACAGTCAATTCAACACCAGATGTCTCACTCTCAGATGGTATAAGAAAGACTTTCCCGCTCTTTCTGAGAGTGCGCTTCAGGAGAGTGAACAGACAAGACATAGATTAGCTAGAGAGAGAGAAGTTATAATTTGTTTCATTATTACATTGTATAGTTAGTTATCTTTGCTGTATTTTATTTATTTTAATAGTTGAGTATTAAGTACAAAGGACTCACGGAATATTATTTATATTACTCATTAAATTAGTTCATCTTTAAAAGAAGACTATTGGGGCAGCACGGTGGTGCAGTGGTTAGCATTGCTGTCTCACGGCGCCGAGGTCCCAGGTTTGATCCTGACTCTGGGTCACTGTCCGTGTGGAGTTTGCACATTCTCCCCGTGTCTGCGTGGGTTTCACCCCCACAACCCAAAGATGTGCAGGGTAGGTGGATTGGCCACGCTAAATTGCCCCTTAATTGGGAAAAATGAATTGGGCACTCTAAATTTATTTTTAGAAAAGAAGACTATTGTTTATTTCATCAACTCGGCTGGTTCAAAGAGTAATATATATATATTACGTAACACAAGCTACACACCATCCTGTCTTGGAACTATATTATTGTTCCTTCACTGTCACTGGGTCAAATCCTGGAACACTCCGCAACAACTTGTGGATGAACCGACACAGCAGCATCTACTCAAGGGCCATTAGGAACGGACAATAAATGCTGGCCAACCAACAGCATCCACATCATAGGAATAAATGTTTTTAAAATTGTACTAATTTGCCGAAAAGTGCTTTTGGATGTCCGATGTGAAAGACGCTGCAGAAATGCAAGTTATTAATTTCTCAAACACTAGGGCTGCATGGTGGTCAGCACTGCTGCCTGCCTCACGGCGCCAGAGACCCGGTTCGATTCTAACATGTGGAGTCTGCACGTTCTCCCCGTGTCTGCGTGTGTTTCCTCCGGGTGCTCAGGTTTACTCCCACAGTCCAAAGATGTGCAGGTTAGGTGGATTGGCCATGAAAACATAGAACATTACAACACAGTACAGACCCTTCGGCCCTCGATGTTGCGCCGACCTGTGAAACCCCTCTAAAGCCCATCTACACTATTCCCTTATCGTCCATATGCTTATCCAATGACCATTTGAATGCGTTTAGTGTTGGCGAGTCCACTACTGTTGCAGGCAGGGCATTCCGCGCCCGTACTACTCTCTGAGTAAAGAACCTACCTCTGACATCTGTCCTATATCTATCTCCCCTCAATTTAAAGCTATGTCCCCTCGTGCTAGACATCACCATCCGAGAAAAAAGGCTCTCACTGTCCACCCTCTCTAATCCTCTGATCATCTTGTATGCCTCAATTAAGTCACCTCTTAACCTTCTTCTCTCTAACGAAAACAGCCTCAAGTCCCTCATCCTTCCCTCATAAGACCGTCCCTCCATACCAGGCAACATCCTGGCAAATCCCCTCTGCACCCTTTCCAATGCTTCCACATCCTTCCTATAATGCGGCGACCAGAACTGCACGCAATACTCCAAATGCGGCCGCATCAGAATTTTGTACAGCTGCAACATGACCTCATGGCTCCGAAACTCAATCCCTCTACCAATAAAAGCTAACACACCGTACGCCTTCTTAACAACCCTCTCAACCTGGGTGGCAACTTTCAGGGATCTATGGACATGGACACCGAGATCTCTCTGCTCATCCACACTACCAAGAATCTTACCATTAGCCCAGTACTCTGTCTTCCTGTTATTCCTACCAAAATGAATCACTTCACACTTTTCTGCATTAAACTCCATTTGCCACCTCTCAGCCCAGCTCTGCAGCTTATCTATGTCCCTCTGTAACTTGTAGCATCCTTCCGCACTGTCCACAACTCCACCGACTTTAGTGTTGTCTGCAAATTTACTCACCCATCCTTCTACGCCCTCCTCCAGGTCATTTATAAAAATGACAAACAGCAGTGGCCCCAAAACAGATTCTTGTGGTACACCACTAGTAACTGGACTCCAATCTGAACATTTCCCATCAACCACCACCCTTTGTCTTCTTCCAGCTGGCCAATTTCTGATCCAGACTGCTAAATCACCCTGAATCCCATGCCTCTGTATTTTCTGCAATAGCCTACCGTGGGGAACCTTAACAAACGCTTTACTGAAATCCATATACACCGCATCAACAGCTTTACCCTCGTCCACCTGTTTGGTCACCTTCTCAAAGAACTCTAAGGTTTGTGAGGCACAACCTATCTCTTATAAACCTTTCCAAGACTTTGCCCACAACAGAAGTAAGGCTCACTGGCCTATAGTTACCGGGGTTGTCTCTACTCCCCTTCTTGAACAAGGGGACTACATTTGGTATCCTCCAGTCATCTGGCACTATTCATGTAGACAAAGATGACTTGAAGATCAAAGCCAAAGGCTCAGCAATCTCCTCCCTAGCTTCCCAGAGAATCCTAGGGTAAATCCCATCCGGCCCAGGGGACTTATCTATTTTCACACTTTCCAGAATTGCTAACACCACCTCCTTATGAACATCAAGCCCTGCAGTATCATCTTATCCCTTTCCATCACTAAAGTAAATGTCATCGAATTGTGGTCACTATCACCAAAGTGCTCGACTACCTCCAAATCTAACACCTGTCCTGGTTCATTAACCAGTACCAAATACAATATAGCCTCGCCTCTCGTTGGCCTATCTACATACTGTGTCAGGAAACCCTCCACACATTGGACAAAAACGGACCCATCTAAAGTATTCGAACTATAGCGTTTCCAGTCAATATTTGGAAAGTCAAAGTCCCCAATAACAACTACCCTGTTACTTTCGCTCCTATCCAGAATCTTCTTTGCAATCCTTTCCTCTACATCTCTGGAACTTTTCGGAGGCCTATAGAAAACCCCTAACAGGGTGACCTCTCCTTTCCTGTTTCTAACCTCAGCCCATACTACCTCAGTAGACGAGTCCTCATCAAACGTCCTTTCTGCCACCGTAATACTGTCCTTGACTAACAATGCCACCCCTTCCCCTCTTTTACCACCTTCCCTGAGCTTACTGAAATATCTAAACCCCGGCACCTGCAACAACCATTCCTGTCCCTGCTCTATCCCTGTCTCCAATAAATTGCCCCTATGTGTCCAACAGATTAGGTGGGGATAGTGTGGGGATGTAGGCCTGGGTACGGTGCTCGTCGGAGGGTTGGTGCAGACTCGATAGGCTGAATGGCTTCCTTCAGCACTGTAAGGATTCTATGAAGGATGCTCAAATAGTCAGGAATGGCTCCCTGTATTTATAACTAATGATGATGTGTCCGGGAGTGCACTAACTCAACATGGTCCAGAACTGAAATCAAGAGGACCAATATTCCTGAATACCAGGAGCTTAATGAACTTTGTCTTTGAAACAAATGAATGCAGTGTTTTGAAGTATAATTTTTAATGTTTGAAGTACAGAGGAATTCTTGAAGCACCCTAATGAAATCCACATTTTGATTTGAAAGTGTATGTTGTGCAGATTTAATCGTAATGACACTGATTTTCATGGGAACACAAGCTGCATAGTGTTTTCCCAGAGTGTGCCTTACTAAGAACTGCTTCCCCTGGGGCAGATTGTGTGCAGCGTAGCAGTTTTTTTTGCAGAGCCCTTCCCACAGAGACTTGCACCAGCTGGGCTAAATTTAACACAGAGGTCAGCGCTGGGGGAACTGAGGTTAACGATTCCACGCTCACAGGCGGTGCAAAACGTAACCAGCAGGTTCACTTGCTCACTGATTGGAGGAATGTATAAGCAGCAAAAGTACCCCGTTGTCCATTCCTAAACTTTTCGAGGAAAGTGATTCACAGAGAAGTTTGCAGTGCAGACAACTGTAGCCGGTCTCCGTTTGAGATGGGAACATTACCAATTTTGTTCAACCTCTGAAGAAAGCGACAGTGAATAAACATCAGAGAGTAGATTTTCCGCTTTGGGTGCAGTCGGGTTAGGTTACAGTTCAAATTTCCACTAAAATTCATTTGTATAATCATAAACGTTAAATTTTCCACAAACCACTGCAATTGAGCAGCGTAATAGAAGGAAAAGGAATTATTGCATCCTCTTTCCATTAAAATGTATTCCTTGCCCTGTTGCCTCACGGTTCCGAGGTCCCAGGTTCGATCCTGGCTCTGGGTCACTGTCCGTGTGGAGTTTGCACATTCTCCCCGTGTCTGCGTGGGTTTCGCCCCCACAACCCAAAGATGTACAGGGTAGGTGGATTGGCCACACTAAATTGCCCCTTAATTGGAAAAAATGAATTGGGTACTCTAAATTTTTTTAATGTATTCCTTGATATATTTGTATGGTAACCTGGTGGCCTTCAATAATACAGCTGAAAATGGATTTATCTGAGAATCAACCATTTCGTAAGGCTGTTCAGTCTCCAGCTGTAATTGCGTTTGCAATTTCCCAATCTTTTGTGATACTCTGGTAGAATCTGCCTGAATCGTGGTGATGTGACAAGGGAAAACTCTTTGCCCTAATGTTGATGTGGCAGTACTGTAATATGTTCCAGATCACCTGGATTCTGTCCGCCTGTAGCAGGCTGCTGCTGTACCTTGAATAAACATTTCATGACCAATTTTCATAGAAACATCTAGCACAGAGGGAGTCTATTCAGCCCATTGACTCTGTGCCAGCTCTTTGAAAGAGCTGCCCATTGAGTCCCAGTCCTCCCTACTCTTTCCCCACAGCTCTGCAAGTTTTAAGTACAGATCCAATTCCCCTTTTAAAAATTACAGTTCTATATATTTGCTTCCTAAACATTCAAGGCAATTCATTCCAGGTCATAACGGTTCTGTTGTATCCTAGGAAGGAGGGCGGTGTTGTAGCTTGAGTTCCCGTACTGGAAATTCACTGAAAACTATTGACTAATTGTTCTGAATCGCCAGAATTGCAAGTGGAGACTGAATTTACTGTTTGATTTTTATTCCAGACATTTTCCGGACAGGCCACTCAGCAGAAACAGTCCAGTCTGATAGTTGATAAATGAACTCAACTCTTTAATTTTAACCAGTCCTCCCAAAAAAGCAACCTCTTCTTGATGTGGGCTTAATTGAAAATTGATTTGAGCTTTCATATGTCAGTGATTGTCCCTGGGAATACTCACTGCTTGCTTCCTAATCCAATAAAAATACTCAACTAAATCTCATTGTTCAGGTGCAAATACATTAAAATTGGACAGTTAGTGTGTTTAATGAAAAGATTGATCTTTTTGGAGACTGGGAGCTTTAGCTTGTGTGTTGGAATCCAGTAACTAACAATGATGATTTGTGTTTTACTGTAAGTAAAATGTATTTTCCTCTTGTATGTGGTTTTATTTCTGCCTCTCATTAATTTTTATCCCCCTTTTTGCTGTGGTACGTTCTTACAGGTGCTAATTATCCCACACAACCATGCACAATTGGCTCTTGAGTCTTTTGTTGGCCTTTATGTTGTTTAAAGCCAGACCTGAACCCATTCCAATCATATCCGTCGTCCTCTCCTGGACGCGTTCGTTGGCGGATGGTCAAGGACTGGGCACCCTCACTTCAAATTTATTTGTGCCTTTCCCAAGCTCAGGGAGATGTAATATCTCCAACATCCATCCGAGGCCAGATGAACATAACCCCATCTGGAGGAAGGTGACGGTGTTTCATAAGTTTATATGTAAAATAATAAATAACTGGGTATCCGGTGTGAGGGATTCGGGTGGCTGTAGAAAAATAAATACCCAGGAGTGAGTTACAGGCGGGAATCTAATTGAGGGGTTTGACTGACAGCATAAACAGATCAGACAATTGTTAGATCAGAGTGGTGCAATATATATTTGTTATCCTGTATGGCACAACAGCTAAATAAACTGAATTATAGTAAACCTGGATTGAATCCAGATCAAAGTCCTATTAATGGAACAATGTCACAGACTGTCTGCATTAAACTGCACGTACTGCACATTATGTACTGTATTGCTGTCGTCAGCCGGGGTGCTTCCTGTGGTTGTATACTCTGACTCCCTGTTGAGACTTGTGTATGGACAATGGTCACGTGGGTGAGGTACTCAAAGGCAGCTGGTGACTGTGTGGCTCAGCCATACCTCTATATGAGGAGAGTAAATGTGATAAAGAGGGAGAGAGATGACCTGAGCTGGAACACACCCGCAACTAATTCAACTGCACTCAACTGACCTGAATGAATAGAGCAGCTGATTTTAAATGACATTTGTTTTGATGCCTCACAGCACTTACGTCATGGCTGCTTCGTGTGTGGAATACTAATGGCATTGTGTGCAGAATATTTGCGTTTGACTTGGTTCTGGTTGGATTTATTCCTAACTCCATTCTTTGCCAAAGTGCAATTTATGTTCCCTGTTTACTGTACCTATATAATATAATACCATTCACCTTCTCTACCCCACATACCTGACACACAATGTCCCTGCTCGACTCTATTAGCCCTCTGTCTCCCAGTATGTTGAACTGAAAATACTCCGACAGAAGAGAAATATTCCAGATGTTGGAATAGAAACGGGTCAGGCAATGTCTGGGGCGAGAGTAAGAGTTAATGATTTGCGTTGATCGGCTTTCATCAAAGCTGGCAAATGTTAAAGATGGAAACCGGTTTTAAGCAAGAACAGAGAGAAAGGAGCCTTGAGTAGCTGGAGCAGAGTAGGGAAGCACCAAGGTCAGGTGGAAAACAGGAGAGATTAAATGACCAAAGGGATGGGATGCAAGACAAAAGGAGCTGGTAATGGGGCAAATAAAGAAGCCAGCAATGGGCCGAAAAATCTTAATCAGCTGCCATCACAAAAAGTGAAGTCATAGATTACAATCTGAAATTCGGAACGCAGTTTTGACTCCAGAAAGCTGTGAAGTGCCGAAACGAAAATGGAATACTCGTCAAAAAAACGCTAATGTCCTCCTTGAAGCCAGCTCCTCAAGTATCCAGGCTCAACTCCAGCAAAATCAACTTTGATGGACTGGATACTGGTTGGACTTTTCCGGCTGTTCTTACTGGCAGGACATACCCCGCCGTGGGGTACCCAGCAGCCGGGGCTGCAGAGAACGGGAAACCCCAGTGATAACAGTGGGACCAGAAGGTCCCGCCACCAGCCAATGGCAGGCCACCTTCACCACCGGAAAACATGTCGTGAGGGCGCGCAGAATATTCCCGTCCTGTGTGTGGATGGCCAAAAACCACCTCCCCCGCCGGGTCCTTTTCCAGAACTCTCAGGTGGCTGATGCTCCAAGGAAGGACGAAGCAACCATTTCAAAGTTTCTGAAATTCTCCTTGCAGGGCAGCAGCACTGACATTAGTGACTGGAGGAGCTTGCTGCCAATGGTTCTGAATGGCAATAACATTTCCATCGAGCTGCATCACGCTTTGAGTCACCAGATCTTGATTCATGAGGCGGAATGGCGACGGGGAAGGGAAGAAAAAGAAGCATATCCTGCACTCCGATCCTGCTATCTCGTGGGATATCCTGCCACGTGTGCCCAAAGGTCTGCAGGGCTAGAAACAGCCTGTTAGTCACGTTAAAATGCATGGTGACAACTTGCAATCCTGAGCAGATGCCACTCTGGAATTGAGGTAGAGATGAAGCTGATGACTCCCTCGAGTTTGCATTGAGCTTGGTGGAGCAGTGTAGGAGGATGGGTCCAAAGTGGCTTTGGTCTGGAGAATTGACTGAGCAAAGGCGTTCTGCAAAGTGATCACAGTCTGTGTTTGGTCGTCCCATTAGAACCATAGACCTACAACGCAGAAGGAGGCCATTCAGCCCATCGAGCTTTCACCCACCCTCTGAAAGTGCACCCTATCTGGGCCCACTACCACACCTTATCCCCATAACTCCACATAACCTACACATCTTTGGACACTAAGGGACATTTTAGCATGGCTAATCAACCCAACCTGCCCTTCTTTGGACTGTGGGAGGACAACGGAGCACCTGGAGGAAACCCAGACAACAGAAAAAGTGCAAACTCCACACAGTGACGCAAGCCTGGAATTGAACCTGGATCTCTGGTGCTGTGAGGCAGCAGTGCCACTGCGCTGCCCCACTGTAGCGAACGCAAAATGATAAATTGAAAGCAGTATGAATAAATTGCATTCAACCGGAAGGAGTGTTTGGAGGCCTGCATGGTGCAAACTGAGGAGATTAAAAGTCATGATGCATCTCCAGTATTTGAATGGTAAGGTGGGGAGATGTTGAGAATAATAGAGATGGTGAACCAAGATATTACAGAAGGAAACGTCCAGCCCTCCAACCTTTTCATAGTCTCACTCTAATATCAGCGATCGTCTTTTAACCTTGCAACCTAGCATATGCCCCTGGCTACTGCACATTTCTCTCCTGCTTTCCGAGAAGTGATTTGGAGGCTTGAGCCAAAACAGCGCTCTGGGAATGACCTCTTGCTTGCTATACCCATCTTCAAAGTTGAGCCACGTATCCACACTGAGGAGAGGAGGAAAACAATGTTTAATTTATTCACCCAGACTCGCAACGTTAGCTCCCTTCTCTCTCCACAGACGCTGTCGGACCGATTGGCCAGCATTTTCTGTTTTTGTTTCAGATTCCAGCACCTGCGGTAATTTGCATTTATGCTCATTAATGTTGACCATGATAAGTGTAATTGTTTGTTGTAAGAAGCAAATCCACCTGGCTCACTAATGTACTCCTTACCAGATAGGGCTGGCCGATCTGTCACTCCAATGTGGTTGACAGAAATGCCCTCTGAAATGGTCCAGCAAGCCACTCAGTTCCAGGCTAATTATGGATGGGCAACAAAGTGGCCTTGCTACTGACACTCACGTCCCACGATAGAATAAGGAAAAAAATTGTTCACCTGATTTGGAAAGTATATGTTTATTGATGAGTTTTCAGTAAAATGGAGGTTGGCTCTGATGACCAGTATTCTGGAGTGACGGTGTTAGTCCATGTGGATAATGGTCGCTTGGGTGAATTAACAAGTGGTAATTGGTGTGCGTGCAGCGCAGAATGAGTTAGCATCTTCAGGCAATAAGATGATGAGTATTTGCAGCAACATAGCATTACTGATTGTGTTATATTGAAGTAACCTGAAGTAAGCATGTCTGATTTTAAATAATGTTTGTTTTGTTGCCTTTACTTAGTAACGGCTGCTTGAGTGTGTGGAATAGTAGTAATATTGTGTGCACTGTGCATGCAGTTAGGTGCAATGTGTGTTGTAGTTCAACTAACATGTATCTAATCCCAGCTTTGTTATCATTCAAAGTAGTTTCTTTAGCCATTATGCTATGGTATATGGGCAGTAAATCACTCCACCGTATGTACTGAATGTAGTGATATGCATCACTGATACACAAGGGGAAGTCTTACAACACCAGGTTAAAGTCCAACATGTTTGTTTCAAACACTAGCTTTCGGAGCACTGCTCCTTCCTCAGGTGAATGAAGAGGTATGTTCCAGAAACATATATATATAGACAAATTCAAAGATGCCAGACAATGCTTAGAATGCAAGCATTAGCAGGTGATTAAATCTTTACAAATCCAGAGAGAGGGGTAACCCCAGGTTAAAGAGGTGTGAATTGTCTTCTGAGGAGGTCTGTGCGGTTTTTTGCTGTGGCGCGTTGGAACTGTCGATCGATGAGTTGAGCACCATATCCCGTTCGTACGAGGGCATCTTTCAGTGTCTGTAGATGTTTGTTACGCTCCTCCTTGTCCGAGCAGATCCTGAGTATACGGAGAGCTTGTCACATCATATACACAAGGGGTTAATGTAAATACACTACAACTAAGTAACCACTAGTTTTTCCGCTCCAGGAAAGTACTGGATGACAAAGGGTACCACAGAGCCTCCATCAAATGGTAGCTTATGTTACTAGCAATAACATAACACAACACTGAACAGGAGTGACTACTCAATCTCCTTGTTCAACTCAGAAAGGTTAGAGACAGCCAGCAACCGAATCTAGGCACAATGAACAAGATTCAGGCTCCTCATCAACTCAGGACCACCGGTAATCTTAGTGCTAGCTGGTGTTCGTTCAAACAAAAATTCCAACTATATGTGGAAGCATCCGACCTGAATGGCGCGACCGATGCTCGGAAGATAGCTCTTCTACTGACCATTGTGGGTGAACATGCGATAGAGATCTTCAACTCGTTTCAATACTCCGAAGGGCAGGACACAACGAAATACCAAACCATCCTGGACAAATTCGACAGCCACTGCGAGGTGGACACAAACGAAATCGGTAAAAATGGCACGAATACTCACCACGAGGCAGAGGTAGGGTTGAAACAGAAGAAGACGGCAGTTTTGAATGGCAGCCATCTTGCGTGTGTGCAGTCTGACCAGTCTGCACATGTGCACTTCCCTAAAAGACGCAAACCAGTGTTTTGCGCATGCGCAGTTGCGAAAAGAGTGCACAGTAAAGGAACCTCGGTGTGCGCATGGTCGAGAGCATGCGCAATTGAGTCCTACAAATGGCGTCATGAGCGCCATGACATCAGAGGCCCCGGACCACGCCCACTTACAGGGGAAATGTCCGAAAATTAAAAAGAAGCGTTTTAAAGCCACAAAACACAATTCTTTCACCTCGAAAGACAGAATAATGCCTGTATCTCTACCAGCTGTTGAAAATAACCTCCGCAGCACCCTGGCCCTGGAACAAGCAGTTTGCACCACCCGAAGTGAAGAGCACAGTGACAAATCCGAAACCAAAGAAGATGATTTGATCATTGAACAGGAAGAAAACGATGCCACACAGCGAGTACTGAACGACTCCGTTGGCATCAGGAGTGTGCGACACCAAACGCATGACTCTGTTCAAGGCAGTGCTACAGATCCAGACCAGTACCTGGATAACGCATACCGAGTAGGCATCATCACAAAGTGCGAATACGCCACACCGGGCACATTGCAAGTCCCGTCAATCCTTGCCGTGGATTTTGAGGACGAATGGAATGCAGTGATGGATGTCAACCAATGCCCCACCCAGTTCAAACTGCACACAGGTGCCTCTGCCAACCTGATCTCGCAGTCGGACGTCACGAGAATCAAGAAGGCTCCCAAGCTCCTTCCAGCTGCCTGCAAACACCAGGACTACACTGGCAATGCAATTCAGGCACTGGGGTCCTGCCACCTGACAGTGTCCAACCGACACATACAGACAAGCCTACGCTTCCAGATTGTTCAGCCAAACAGGGCGTTCCTGCTCGGTTTGCACGTCTGCAAGCAACTGAACCTCATCCGACGGGTCTACACCATGACGCCATCTCATCTGGATCCTCAGGCTAGCATCGATGCCATCCTGACCCAGTACCCAGATGTCTTCAGCGGGATGGGCACACTTCCGTACGAGTGCAGGATTCTACTACGGCCTGACGCCAAACCAGTGGTCCACGCACCACAAAGTGTCCCCGACTCCACACACAGAGCTATGAAAAACTTCACAGCGAGACCACTGCACGACTCCACACAGAGAGTGATGAAAGACTCCACAGAGAGAGCGATACAAGCCTCCACAGAGAGCTCGTTGACAGACTCCATAATGGAAGCAACTCAAGACTCCATAGCGAAGTCCATGCATGAACAAGACCATGAAGGTCTATCAACCTTATCTGAGCAACCAGAGGCAGACTATGAAAGTCTACCCAGCTCATTTAACCAACAAGAAGACACAATGTCTACCCACTGTATATGAGACTAGAGATGAAGAAATCACAATTCCCATACAAGATGTGCAAGATCACAGCGAGACTGACAGATCGCAACTCGTATGTACAGAGGCACTCACCAATCAAAGTGAACCTACTCTTGAGTCCAGTGAGACACGTCAATTAAAACCTCATCCACTCGAGCCTATCCACAAGAAAATAAAAACTTGAAGATTTTGACTCCAGACGAGGAGCTTCAAGAAAGCAATGATGATTCAAGTGAACCAGAAATGACTCCAGAAGAGAAGCACCAAGGAATCAAAGAGGAATCACATCAAGCACAAAGGAGTGATGTCACCAAGATCAATGCAACATCCGGTCATTCTCACAATCCTCAAGAAGAAATGCTCAATGAAGTATCAGACACCACAAAGCACACTGACGCAAGTAACTTTGAGAATGACTCGAATTATCCACACGGAACAGTCATTGAGCGCGACAAGCATGACAAAAACAAGAAAAACAACAACAATGAAACAACAACTTGTACGACATGGTACAACTCTGCACATGAAGGACAATGTAACAGCACAGCTCAAAACAATGGCAAGCGTACAAGCATGACAACGAATCTCACCAATTCACGTTTGCTCCACTACAAACAAGCAAACCAGCTTTCAAGAAAGATGGCATACAGAATCGCTGCCACAAGCATTAAAAAAAAGACGAAATCAGACAACGAATTGATTCGACAATTCAAACACCTCATGATGACTTCTTGGTTACTTAAACACAAGAACACTGTCGACGTTCACAAAGAAATGACAACATCAACATCACCACTTCAACACCAGAAGACGAAAACAACTCAACCGTACAAATTCATAAGATTGGACTCATAGATATTAATTGGTATTGTATAATCATCAATATCATCACAACTTGCACATGTCATCATTCATCTACCTGTTTTCTACAATTTTCTTTAACAAAGTACAGAAAATATGTAACACGAAAAAAGGGGTATGCAGTGATATGCATCACTATATACACAAGGGGTTAATGTAAATACACTACAACTAAGAAACCACTAGAGGGAGCACCAGAGATGTCATGACATGCAGACACGCAACCAATGGGTCATTGGAACAGGACACAACCAATGGGTAATCAGGATACCCAGAGGTGGCATTACCACAAGGGGGCACTACACGACCCATATAAAAAGGACAAGGCACACAGGCTCTGCCTCTTCCACTGGCAGAAACCAAGAGATCAGGACAGGGTTGATTATCAGCAACATCGCACCCTACTACATGGTCAAGAGCAAGCTTGTATAGTTAGCAGAATAGACTGAGTTACTAGAGGCAGATTAGTAGAGTGTCAAACTAATTTAAGAGCATTGTTAATCGTTCAATAAATACGTTAAACTTATCTCTGAGTCTGGAGCATCTTTCAGCAAAGCCGACATCAAGTGGCAGCTTGTTACTAGCAATAACATAATACAACACTGAACAGAGCACAGGTTTCTTGTCAACCTGTGGTTTCCGAATTTTAAAAAAAATTTAAGAGTACCCAATTTTTTTCCAATGAAGGGGCAATTTAGCGTGGCCAACCCACCTACCCTGCACATCGTTTTGGGTGCAGACACAGGAAGAATGCGCAAACTCCACCTTCAGTTGATTGCGAAACCAGTTCAGTGCAGCTTGTATAATTCCAATGTGATGTTTAGATTAACTCACTCCGAATATATACAAAGTCCCTGAACCTCTTGATTGCATTCCACCCTGTAACTTGCTCCCGGATTCTGTTGTTCTAATTAGTGTTTGGTCACATGCCCTTATTTTGGTACAGTGACAATTTTTTTCTGATTGGGCTCCCGCGAAGCACTGTCGGGCCTCTTACTGTGTTAAATGCTTCCAATAAATGTAAGTTTTTGCTGCAAAGCTGCAGGTTGCAATAATGAGTCAGGCACTGGTTAATCATTGGTAGTGCTCTGACGTATCGCCGCCACCTTGCCTGACTGGGTATCAGATTACTGAATGCGTTCCAGGGAAAGAGTGCTGGATATTTCAGCATTTGTGTGTAAGGTTCAACCTGCTTGCACCTCAAAAGCCCCAGCATTCAGGGCATTTCCGTATGAAGTAAAAGTATCATGCCGTCTTAATTTTGCTTCTCATGAGCTTAATTCATTTTATTCGTGCAAATCTTAAATTATGGAATTTTTCTTCTGTTTGATTTTAATTCTTGGCCCTCACCAGGGACATACTTCAGCTGAACTAGACCGTGCACAGTCTTGACCCTGAGTTGAGCTTCAATCCACATACAATTAACCCTCAGCGTTATTCCTTCCTCTCACTCCATCACATTGTCTGCCTCAATCCCTCGGGCCCTAAAACCCTAATATGTATTTCTCTGCCAACACACTCCTGTCTCCCCACCCTCAACAAACTCTAGCTATGTCCAAAGTGCAGTATTGCAAGTTTGGGAGTGCCAGGCTTCTTTCTCCTTTGTTTTAGGGACACACACACACACACACACACACGCCATAATCATTTTCTTATTTCTTGGAAGAATCCCTTTGGGATGAACATTAGTCTGCATCTGAACAGGAAGAGGAACCTGGGCAGTATGTTCATCTTGATGGTGTGCACCGTCCCCACCAGGGCAAGTGAGGGTGCGTCCAATCTATGTAGGTGCTTTTTATCTTCCTCTGCCAGACTGGTGAGATTCCACTTGTGGATCTGTGTCCAGTTGTGGGCGATCTGGATCCCCAGGTAGCGGAATTTGCTTCAGGCTATTTTCAGTGGTAGACTCTCCAGCTCTGCCCCTCCCCCTTTTGGGTTAATTGGGAAAACTTTGCTTTTTTCCAGGTTGAATTTGTAGCTCGAGAAAACTCCGAACTCTTCCAGAAGCTTTCATGCTGTTTTGCAGGTCATCCGCATAGACTGAGACTCTGTACTCTCTGCCTCTTCTTCGGATACCCCTCCAGCCTCTCGCATCTCTCAGGGTTATCACAAGCGGCTCAATTGCCAGGGGGAATGGGTCAACAGGGACAATGGGTATCCCTGCCTTGTGCCTGTGTGCTACTGGAAATATTCAGAGCTGGTGGTGTTGGTCCGAATGCTCGGCTTGGGGATGCGGTGCAGGAGTTTCACCCATGAAGTGAACCCTGCCCCCAGCCTAAACTGCAGCAGTAACTCAATGAGGTATTTCCACTCGACCCTGTCGAAGGCCTTTTCTGCGTCCAGGGAGACGATCACCTCTGATGTTCTCTCCCCAGATGGGGTCAGTATCACATTCAGCAGCTAACTGATGGTCCTCTGCGACCACCTCTGGTATGCAGTTCTCCAATCTCTTGGCCAGGATCTTTGTGAGTATTGAGCAGCGAAATGGGTTTGAATGATCAATGCTCTGTTGGGTCCTTGTCTTTTCTGGGTGCCAGCGATATGGTGGCCTGTGTTAATGTTGGACGGAGGGTGCCCCTTGCTCGTGAGTCTGCGATATGGTGGCCTGTGTTAGTGTTGGAGGGAGGGTGCCCCTTGCTCGAGAGTCTGCGATATGGTGGCCTGTGTTAGTGTTGGAGGGAGGGTGCCCCTTGCTAGTGAGTCTGTGATATGGTGGCCTGTGTTAGTGTTGGACGGAGGGTGCCCCTTGCTCATGAGTCTGCGATATGGTGGCCAGTGTTAGTGTTGGAGACAGGGTGCCCCTTGCTCGAGAGTCTGCGATATGTTGGCCTGTGTTAGTGTTGGAGGGAGGGTGCCCCTTGCTCGTGAGTCTGCGATATGGTGGCCTGTGTTAGTGTTGGAGACAGGGTGCCCCTTGCTCGAGAGTCTGCGATATGGTGGCCAGTGTTAGTGTTGGAGACAGGGTGCCCCTTGCTCGAGAGTCTGCGATATGGTGGCCTGTGTTAGTGTTGGAGACAGGGTGCCCCTTGCTCGAGAGTCTGCGATATGGTGGCCTGTGTTAGTGTTGGCGGCTGGGTGCCCCTTGCTCGAGAGTCTGCGATATGGTGGCCTGTGTTAGTGTTGGAGGGAGGGTGCCCCTTGCTCGAGAGTCTGCGATATGGTGGCCTGTGTTAGTGTTGGAGGGAGGGTGCCCCTTGCTCGAGAGTCTGCGATATGGTGGCCTGTGTTAGTGTTGGAGGGAGGGTGCCCCTTGCTCGAGAGTCTGCGATATGGTGGCCTGTGTTAGTGTTGGAGACAGGGTGCCCCTTGCTCGCGAGTCTGCGATATGGTGGCCTGTGTTAGTGTTGGAGACAGGGTGCCCCTTGCTCGCGAGTCTGCGATATGGTGGCCTGTGTTAGTGTTGGAGGGAGGGTGCCCCTTGCTCGAGAGTCTGCGATATGGTGGCCTGTGTTAGTGTTGGAGGGAGGGTGCCCCTTGCTCGAGAGTCTGCGATATGTTGGCCTGTGTTAGTGTTGGAGGGAGGGTGCCCCTTGCTCGAGAGTTTGCGATATGGTGGCCTGTGTTAGTGTTGGAGGGAGGGTGCCCCTTGCTCGAGAGTCTGCGATATGGTGGCCTGTGTTAGTGTTGGACGGAGGGTGCCCCTTGCTCGAGAGTCTGCGATATGGTGGCCTGTGTTAGTTTTGGAGGCTGGGTGCCCGTCACTAATGAGTCTGGACACCTCCCGCAGGTGCGGAGCGAGAACCAATGCAAATTGTTTATAGAAGTCCGTCAGGAACCCATCAGGTCCCGGAGACTTCCCTGCCTGCATGGAGTTGATGCTCTCCATGACCTCCTCCAGTTCTGTTGGTGCTTCCAGCTCCCTCTGTCTATCTCCAGTGGATGTAAAAGACCTTGTGGCCCTATATCAAAGAGCAGGGAAGTTCTCCCATTTGCTCTGGCTGACTGATATTTTCCCTCTATCAACATCACTAAAAACAGATGAAATGAAAATGAAATTAAATGAAAATCGCTTATTGTCACAAGTAGGCTTCAAATGAAGTTACTGTGAAAAGCCCCTAGTCACTACATTCTGGCGCCTGTTCGGGGAGGCTGATATGGGAAGATTATCTGCTCATTATTCCATTGCTGTTTGTGGGAGCTTGTGTGTAAATTGGCTTCATTTAATTCTACATTGCAACAGTGGCTACACTTCAAACGTATAAAGTACTTTGAGACATCAGGTGGTCATGAAAAACGCTGTATAAATGCAAGCCTTTTTCGTTTTCAATTCAATTACTGTTCTCGTCAATTAATTGTTTCCCCTATTTTTCCTCCTGATGATTCTGACCCTTTATGGTCTGGATAATGGCAGCTACCCCTCCTGTACCTCAGCCACATTCTACTTTAAGGTAACATCCATTGCTTGATGCCCACCCACTCGAGGTAACTTCTAAGGTGGCTCCTTCTAAGGTCATCCTGCCCATGGTCACCTAATTCGCCACCGACTCCGGAACGGACATGAGCTGGGAGTGCCCTGCTTTTATGTGACTGTGAATTTTAATGACAAAGCCATTGGGAGGCGTTTGCTTCGCAGGAATTTAAAGCAACTCGTGAAGTGCCCGATGACTGATTTCACTTTGTCTGCCTTTGGACATTTTACACGGGTGGAATTTGTTTTTTGGTATTGGTCCATTTAGCAGTCGCCACCAGAGCCATACCAATGAGACACCTCCTTGTTAGCGTTGTCTATGGTTGCAACCTGTTGTGAATACCTAATCCAGCCTAATACCTAATACAAGAGAAATAGCTCTGGGGGGGGAAATACACTGTTCCTGTATTCTACTTGGGCTAGTTCCAGCAAATAGAACCACACCCATGAGTGTCCCTCTACTGTACTGAATCTCTACTCATTCCAGATTGACAGATTCTCAGAAAGAGCAAATATTGAGTTTGGGAGGACTGCTTATGTTAATTCTGGTTCTCTGGTTTGATCGCAGCACCACCCAATCACACCTGCTGGGGAATTCACACTCTTCTGATTTGGAGGAAATTTAACTGTTTAACCCGTTAACAAATTGAAGTTATGAAATGAAATGAAAATCGCTTATTGTCACAAGTAGGCTTCAAATGAAGTTACTGTGAAAAGCCCCTAGTCACCACATTCCGGCGCCTGTTCGGGGCGGCTGGTACCCGCGCTGCTGGCCATGGTCTGCTTTACAAGCCAGCTGTTTAGCCCACTGTGCTAAACCAGCCTAGTGTAGTACTGGATTTGAATTTTTGCTATTTAAATAACAAATTATCCCAAGGCACTTCACAGAATGGCTGAAGAAGAATTAAGAAGAGGTGGGAAGGGAAAATAGCAAACTAAAAAGCTTTCCAACGTCCAAAGACTTTGTCGTGCTGGGAACGGGGGATGTGCGAGATCCAGAGGAGGTTGCGTTGGAGTTCCTTCTGGCAGCTCCTGAGGTACTAGTGCCACAAGCACTCCACCTACACCAGTGGAAAGACAACCTGATATTGGCAAGCCCAGCTCTGCATGGCTGTGTGGCACTGATATTGACACTGGGTAGATCAGTGAGGATAGCAGTGGGTAGCGAGCAGTGTGGGTTGGAATACAAACCACTGAGTTTTAGATGAGCTGAAGTTTATGACTGTTCAGACCAGCATGACCCTCCCCTCCCGTTTTTTAAACAGTAGCAGAAAATCATTACATTTCTGTCTCTCTCCAGTTCAGAAGTCACATTGGACTCGAAATGTTAACTGTTGTTATCTCGAGGACAGCACGGTGGCGCATTGCTGCTTCCTCATGGCGCCGAGGTCCCGGGTTCGATCCTGGCTCTGGGTCACTGTCTGTGTAGAGTTTGCACATTCTCCCCGTGTTTGTGTGGGTTTTGCCCCCACAACCCAAAGATGTGCAGGGTGGGTGGATTGGCCACGCTAAATTACCCGTTAATTGGAAAAAATGAATTGGGTACTCTTAATTTCTAAAAAAAAACCTCTGTTGTTATCTCCACAGATGCTGTCAGACCTGTTGCGTTTTTCCAATGCTTTTGTTTTTCATTACAGTAGTCGAGTTCTGGGGCGGCTCGTGGCACAGTGGTTAGCACTGGAACTGTGGCGCTGAGGACCCGGGTTCAAAGCCCGGCTCTGGGTCACTGTCTGTGTGGAGTTTGCACATTCTCCCCCTGTCTGCGTGGGTTTCACCTCCACAACCCAAAGATGTGCAAGTTGTGCCACGCTAAATTGCCCCTTAATAAGGAAATAAATAATTGGTTACTCTAAATTTATTTTAAAAAACAATAGTTGGGGCATCACAGTGGTACAGTGGGTTAGCCCTGCTCCCTCGCGCAGCCGAGGTCCCAGGTTCGATCCCGGCTCTGAGTCACTGTCTGTGTGGAGTTTGCACATTCTCCCCAGGTTGGTGTGGGTTTCGCCCCCACAGCCCAAAGATGTGCCGGCTAGGTGGATTGGCCATGCTAAATTGCCCCTTAATTGGAAGAAATGAATTGGGTACTCTAAATTTAAAAAAAATAAAAAAAAAACAATAGTCGAGTTCTGGAGGTGAGGATTTCAGCAGCAGTTGGAGCTGATCCAGCTTCCCACACACCCGCCCCTCTCATTTTGAAGGAAGTACTGGTTTTAACATTGATACTTCTTAACTAGAAGCATAGTATGCACTGCTCTTTTGACAATGGACCAGCATCAGTAAAGTCATTATGCAGACATTGTGCACATCAAACCATTAGCACCTCTGTGTTCACCCTTGTATTAGCAGAACAATGGTATCTGCTACTCATCGAATGTGAATAGAGTGGCTAATGTACAGCCATTACAAAAACATTGTGAAACAGGAAGGAACGTATGCCTCAAAGTATGAATTTTTAAGCATGTTAGTGATTTAATGCCTCCTTAATGCTACAGTACTTAGGTTCTATTCATTTGGACATTCATAATTTATTGTTGGTTCTCTTCTTTCCTGATATGAGTGTCTGCTGTATACCCTGTCGGAGATTCCTGAACTTTGCTCCTGTCCAATGTTAAACTTTGGACGAAAACTGGCCATTTGGCCCAACAGCACCTCATCAGTGTTTATGTTCCACATGCGCTTTCTCCCACCCTACCTCTAACCCCATCAGCACATTCTTCCAGCATCACCATATCCTTCTTCGGCAAACGAAGAGTGCACAGGCGAGTATTCACTGTCTACCTGGAAAACATAAACTCCAGTGGTGTAGAGTCAGAAGCAACGTGTTTTTGGAGATTCCTGAGCTTGATGATAGGTTAGTGAATACCGTAGGCACTTGAAAGCATGAGTTCAGGTTGTGTCTGATATTTTCCAGACCCCAAATCCTCTGGGAGCCAACTGGGGCCTTGCTGGTATGTACATGTCTCATCCCTCTTCAGTATCTGGCTAAGCCTGCAGCTTTGTAAGAACTGCCTCAGCTTGCTGGATTGGCTTCTGTTTCACATATTCCACACTTGTATTTCTGCTGTTGATGCTGAACCAGTTTTGCATGTTCGCATTGCTTCATTGTTGCCTTCAGCAGCCTGGGCCCCAACCTATGGAATTCTCTCCCTAAATTGTTCCATCTTCCTTTCCTCCTTTAAGAGGCTGCTACCAAACCTTTGGACACATTCTAATATCTCCTCAAGTGGCTCAATGTCAGATTTTATTTGATAGTGCCCCTATAAAGTCTTGTGACGTTCCACTATGCTATAGGCCCTTTATAAATACAAAAAACAAAGAAAATTACAGCACAGGAACAGGCCCTTCGGCCCTCCCAGCCTGCGCCGATCCAGATCCTTTATCTAAACCTGTTGCCTAAAGAACAAAGAAAATTACAGCACAGGAACAGGCCCTTCGGCCCTCCCAGCCTGCGCCGATCCAGATCCTTTATCTAAACCTGTTGCCGAAGGAACAAAGAAAATTACAGCACAGAAACAGGCCCTAAACTAGTTTCTGTGTTCTGTCCTTTATGGCGCCTGGATATCGCTCTCATTCTTTAGTATTGTGTTATTTTGTAATTGGTAGCTACTTCTGACTCAGAGGAGCGTAGTTCTGGCCTGCAGTAGCACCTGGGCACAATTGCAACGACATAAAAGTTAACTGGGAGTTGCACAGCCCACATAAGTGTATACTATTTCTACCCTGGAGTGGAGGAGGGATACCACTTCACTTTCCCTTTCCTGCTCCTTATATCAGCAGTGCTGTTCTGAGGGGATTTGGTGCAAGGTGGAGCAAAGTTTATAGTGGACAGCTTTCAGATAGCTAACTGGCGATAAATATTGAAAGTGCTTTGGGAGAAGGAGATTCTGCAAAACAAATACTGGGGATGTTACTCCTTTCTCTCTCACTCCCCTGTCCCCAGGTTGTAATTTTTTTTTTACGTGACCCAGATCTTTGTTTCTTACTTGGTAATGGAAAAGTCCAAAGGGCCAAGTTTGATCCTGAATGCTGAGTTAACTATTCTACCTACTGGTGGATCAGTTGGGAAAATTGCATTTAGCCTCGGGGTCAGGGAGGGGTAGATTTGTCCAGAGCAACCCTTGTGTCATGTCTACTGAACAGTGGTTATATGTGGATGGTGTCTGTGTGGCCGTGATGCACTCATATTACTGCACGGTAGCACAGTGGTTAGCATTGCTGCTTCACAGCAGCAGGGAGCCGGGTTAGATTCCCGGCTTGGGTCACTGTGTGGAGTCTGCACGTTCTCCCCATGTCTGCGTGGGTTTCCTCCGGGTCCTCCGGTTTCCTCCCACAGTCCAAAGATGTGCAGGTTAGGTGGATTGGCCATGCTAAATTGCCCAGTGTCCAAAATTGCCCTTAGTGTTGGGTGGAGCTACTGGGTTCTGGGGATAGGGTGGGGGTGTGGGCTTGGCTGGGGTGCTCTTTCCAAGGGCCGGTGCAGACTCGATGGGCCGAATGGCCTCCTTCTGCACTGTAAATTCTATGAACTCCCAAAAGACGTGCTGTTAGGTGAATTGGACATTCTGAATTCTCCCTCTGTGTACCCGAACAGGCGGTGCAATGTGGCGACTAGGGGCTTTTCACAGTTTCACAGAAACTTAGTGTTAATGTAAGCCTACTTGTGACAATAAAGATTATTATTATTCACTAAATCTTATCTCCAGCTATTTGCTCAGGTGAGATAACAGAGGGTGTCTGTAAAACGGTAACTCAATATGTGCAGGGCAGCATTTTAAAATAACATTCAAATATCAAATACCCTGCTGACAAATATCCTGCGATTTTGATTTTCTTTAAAAAATGATTCTATATTGCGATCCGGTGTCTGGAAGGAGCAAGGCTGCCCTGGCATCATCTATCTGCCTGCAGCTAATTCTCACTGTCGAGCTGATGATTCAGAGTGCACGCACATGGTGCTTGTGACTGTGTTGTCTACACTGACGCTGAAGGGTTTATTTTGGCAATCTTCTCTCTTCCACTCCTGCAGATGCTGACCCAATGCTGGGGTATGGATCACTGGGCCCCAGCAACTCCGCAGTCCTCCACCAAGGGCTCGTCCTTTGTGTTTATGGGAGGGTCTTCAAAAGAAGCCACGTGGGCATATATATGAGCTCACAACCTCAGGGTGTACAAAAGCACTTCACAGCCAATGACGTCTCTTTGGGAGTGTTGTCACTGGGCTAATGTGAAAGACATGTTGACAATCTGTACACAGCAAGGTCCCATAAAGAGCAATGTGACAGTGACCAGATCATGGTTTTTTTTTTCCAGTTTCCTGACAAAAGGGCCCAGATCTGAAATGTTAACACTCTTTCGCTCTCCACAGATGCTGCCAGACCTGTTGAATATTTCCAGTATTTTCATTTTATTTTTTGTTTTCTTTCAGTGATCTGGGTTGAGGAATAATGCTGACTTGGGTCCCAGAGAGAGTGCTTCTTTCCTGCTGTTCTTCTAAATAGTGTTGTTGGGACTTTTGCATCCGCCTGAGGGAGAACTGCGGGTCTTTGTTTAACAGCACATTTAAACAATGGTATCTCAAACTGTGCAGCATTTCCCCAGTCGAGCACAGGAGTGCCATCCTAGATTTCAAACTCAATTCCTGGAGTCATAGAGTTTTTACTGCACGGAAAGAGGCCCTTCGGCCCATTGAATCCGCACTAGCCATCAAGCACCTTTTTATGCTAATTCCATTTCCAGCACTTGGTCCGTAGCCTATGGGGCTGGTTTAGCACAGTGGGCTAAATAGCTGGATTGCAATGCAGAACAAGGCCAGCAGCGCGGGTTCAATTCCCGTACCGGCCTCCCCGAACAGGTGTCGGAATGTGGCGACCAGGGGCTTTTCACAGTTTTTCATTGAAGCCTACTTGTGATAATGAGCGATTATTATTATTATTATTATTATTATTATTATTATTATTATTATTATTAGCTATGGATTTCTAGTGCTCTTCTAACTACTACTGAAATGTTGTGGGAGTTCCCACCTCTACCACCCTTTCAGGCGGTGAGTTCCAGACTCCCACCACCCTCTGGGTGAAAAGGATTTTCCTCATATCCACTCTAAACCTCCTGCCCATTACTGTAAATCTATGCCCCATGGTTATTGACCCCGCTGCTTCGGGGAAAAGTTCCTTCCTATCCACCCTATCTATGGAGTGGGACGTGAACCCACAACCTTCTGACTCGAGGCGAGAGTTTGACCACTGAACAGTGGCTAGCAGGAACATGGGACCCTGGAGCTGTGAAGCAATCGTGCTAACCACTGTGCTACCGTGCTGCCTTCATCATCCATCACTCAAAGTAGATTGATTGGTGTCTCGCATTGCTATTCGTAGGAGCTTGCTGCACATGAGAAAAATATATTGCTGGGATTTAGTTTGGATATGTGTATTGTCACGTGTACTGAGATACAGTGAAAAGTTTTGCTCTGCGTACACTTTGCTGGTGAGCCCAACATTTGCTGCCCTTGAACGGAGTGGCTTGCGAGGCCATTTCAGAGGGCAATTAAGATCCAGCCACATTATTGTGGATCTGCAGTCTCATGTAGTAATAATAATAATCTTTATTGTCACAAGTAGGCTTACATTAACACTGCAATGACGTTACTGCGAAAATCCCCTAGTCGCCAGATTCCGGCACATGTTCGAGTACACAGAGAGAGAATTTAGAATGTCCAATTCACCCGACAAGCATGTCTTTCGGGACATGTGGGAGGAAACCGGAGCACCCGGAGGAAACCCACGCAGATACGGTGAGAACGTGCAGACTCCGCACAGACAATGGCCCAAGCCGGGAATCGAACCCGGGACCCTGACACTGTGAAGCAACAAAGCTAACCACTGTGCTACCATGCTGCCTGGTGTAAACCATACTGGGAAAGGTTGGCAGAAAATGAAGCAGACGTGTTTTTATGTTAATTGATGAGACTAGCTTTCAATTCCAGATTGTTGTGAATTGAATTTAAATTCTAACAGCTGTTACGATGGGATTTGAACCTATGTCCCCAGTGCATTGGTCTGGGTCTCTGCCTTAATTGTCCAGTGGTATTACCACGATGTGACTGTCTCCCCCAGGTATGCAGTCAAAGTTGTGCTGGTTCTTTAACTGCCGTGGATGTTACACTCTACCCACTGTGATGTTGGATGCTTGACCTTTATTATACCTTGCAGCAGAGAAACTGTCAGATCAGCAGTTTCACCTTGCATCATTTCCCTGCTACCTATTTTCACCATCCAGTCAAGAGCAATGTTTGTGATCATTCGAGTTTAGAGACTGGAGGTTTGTTGACACATGCACACTTGAATATGTAGGAGGGAATAACAAACGCAACTGAGGTGATCAATTGGGATATCCTCTTTTGTTTTGAATACAGATATTGTCATTTCCCTCTTACCTTCCTGTTCAGTAAAGTTGTTGTCTTAAGAACTTGTTGCTGAAATTGAACATCTCAGAAGTATCACCCAGAAGCTTGGGGTTTCTGGATATGCACAAATGAAACCTGGCTCCATCAACCAAAATCTACTTTAAAGCTTAATCTCTGACATAAAGACTTGGTTGAGGAAAAGTTTCTTCTGGCTTAATGTTGCTAGACTGAAGCCACCTCCATGAATCCGACCAGTAGCAACTTGTCTTTGATTTTGACACACTCTCCCCAGCTGCCACCTCATGTTAAGTCACTGGTTGCAAAATGTAAGCATATATGCTGAATTTCAAGCTCAGGTATATCTGTCCCGTCTGTTCTAACCACCAAAACTGCTCTCTTCTACCTCCACGATGGCCTCTTTTTATTCTTGTCTTTTCCAAAACCCAGTGTTTAATTCCATGTTTATCACCTCATGGCTTAACTTTTCTAATGCTGCTCCTAGCTAGTCTCGTTGCTTCTTCCTGAAATAATTACACCTCATTCAGAATAGCATAGACCATGCCCACATTGAACCCATCCTCCCCAAACACCATTAACTTGAGGTACCTTAATTTCCAAATCCTGCCATCCTATCGTAATTTCATTTAATCCTATCTCTCCACCCTTCTGACACTGAGTTTTTGACTTCTGGTTCGAGTTATTGAATCTTTGGTGGCTAGTCCATGGGTCAGTGTGTCTTGCTTTCTGGAGCTCCAATCTGTAGTATCTCCCTCATGGTTATCAACATGGCCTACTTGCCATTGTCTCTGTTATCTGGCTATTACCATAACTTTCCCTTTCTGTTAAACTCGCATAGAAGTTTAAATTCTAGTTTTGTTCTCATTTGAAGGGCTTGTGCGGTATCTTGCTGTTGGTGCAGAGCTAAGTCGAAGTGGTTGTTAAATACCAAAGGTATGATGGGTTGAGCATTTTTTCTCTAAGTTCCCCCCTCTCGCTGTCTCTTTTTCTTTTTCTCCTCTTTTTCCCAAGATGCACCAATTGGAACTTTTTTTTGCCCTAAATGGTATTGCAGTATCTGTAGCGGTTCAAGAAGGTTTACTGCCACCCAACTGTGGGTGGGCATTAAGTCGTCCGTGCAGTTTGACCACCCATCCCCTTCCCGCTAGCACAAGAGCAAAGTTTTTGAACAAGACAGACCAGGAATTGAACCAAAACACATCCTTGTATGACAATCACACGCAATGTAAAGTCAGTGTAGTTTCAGTATAAATGTTAGTGGTTGTCCAGGAGTTAACAGTTATTTCATTAAGTGCATTGAATTTAGTAGATAAGAATGGAGAAATGATTTAATCGAGGTCCTTTAGAATAGATTGAACTGTACAACATGTAATTTGGTTCAGTTTGTACATTATTAGAAATGTAACATTGCTGCAGAAACTTCTCTCCCTAACCTCATTCTAAACAATCATTCTGTGCTAGTAATCCCCACTAGATTACATGGCAGTCATCTTGCAGCAATTGCCCACAGGTGTGATAGTTGACTGTCACAAACTAATTTGTTTATGAAAGAAAACTTGCTATGCAATAGATGCTTGTTCATTTCAGTGTAAATGTCACTGTGATTGGCTCTTCATTGAGCTTTTCCCTTTTGTTCCTCTGAAATTTTGAATACCTCATTTTACACATTCTTCCTCTCTAGGCTTACTCCAATAAATTGTTTAACATAGAACTGTACAGCACAGTACAGGCCCTGTTTCTCATTGAACATTTCCTATTTTTCTTCTCCCCCGGGACCACAAACTGGGGAATACCTCCCTTCCTACAGTCTATGCTTTCCTCAAGTCTGTTAAATGCTTAAACTTGACATTCCTAATCACTACTTTCTGATTTGTCCTGACTTCTGTCCCCTGCCTTTAGGGGACATAGGTTTGACGTGTGAGGGAAGTTTTTTTACACAGAGGGTAGTGGGTGCCTGGAACCCACTGCTGGAGGAGGTGGTGGAAGCAGATACAATAGTGACGTTTAAGGGGCATCTTGACAAATACATGAGTAGGATGAGAATAGAGGGATAAGGTCCCCGGAAGTGTAGAAGATTAGACGGCCAGTATGGTTGACGCAGGCTTGGAGGGCCGAAGGGCCAATTCCTGTGCTGTACTTTTCTTTGTTCTTGTTTGTTGTTTTCTCCAGCTGTTAACCTGGTGGTGTCCCACACTCTCGGCCTCAAAAACGTTGCTCCCTCCATAGCACAGTCACTAACTCATCTCCTGCTTTTATATTGAGTCAATTTACCAATGGTACAAAGCTAAGGGGACGTGGATTTAAAGTTTGGGGCAAGAGGCGGAGAGAGGGAAAGGTGAAGCACTGTTTTACACAGTGAGTAGTCATGTCCTGGAACATGCTGCCCACAAATGTGGTGGAAGCGGTGTTAATCAATGGTTTCTTTTTTTTTCTTTTTATAAATTTAGAGTACCCAATTGTTTTCCCAATTAAGGGGCAATTTAGCATGGCGAATCCACCTAGCCTGCACATCTTTGGGTTGTGGGAGTGAGACCCATGCAGACATGGGAAGAATGTGCAAACTCCACACAGACAGTGACCCAGGGCCGGCATCAAACCCAGGTCTTCGGTGTTAATCCGTGTTTTCAAAAGGAAACTTGGTCGGCACTTGAGGGAAATAACTTCCAAGTCTACAGAGTGGGGAAATGGAACCAATTTCATTGCTCCACACAAAGCTGGAATAGACTCAATGGGTGGAATGGCCTCCTGTGCTGCAATCACTCTGTGGCCAAGAACAAGCATAATCAAACCTTCAGCATGTGTTTGTGTATGTTATATGAGAATAGGGAGTTGTTTGAAGTCTATGTAATAATTTGGAGGTTTCTAAACCCCCAAGGGTCATTACATGAACATAAAACCCAGGAAAAAATTGAACGGTCAGCGATACCAGAAATTTAAAATGGAGAATTAATCATCTTTCTTTCTCCTCGCGTGGAAGTTTTGTACAGGTACTGGCCTCTGTTTAAAACCTCACACGCATATCCATTCTCCAAATGTGAATGTTTGTGACCTATTCACAGCCAATTCCAATTCTTCATTCACGCTATTCACTTTCCAGGAACCTGACATACTTGTACAGCCTCCAGTGAGGGACACGGCGTTTAGCGAGTCTCAACTCGCCTTAGAATACTCTAGTGTCCTGGGGCTGAGAGCAGTTAATGAAACACAAGACTTGGGCTTTTGGGATCACACAACACAATGTTGGGGTCATTGGGAGGTCCAGCTGAATCTGCTTTTAGTTAGGATGCAGAAAGTAATGAGAAAATTGTAGTGATCAGCAAAAACCACACTTGGATGAATGTTCATGTCTTCAATGACCTGTCGTATTAATCCCAATACAATTAACACTGAAATAAAATTACTGCTTGCAGCAAACAGCAGGTCTATCAGCAGCAAATGAACTCCTGCTTAATTGAGGGGCACAATAAAAGCAAAATTATTGAGTCCATCAGCCCTCACCCCATCCATTAAACTGTGAAACCCCAACACGACCGTCGTACCCGGAATTTCTGGGGAAGGGAATGAAAAAGGCAGAAAAATTGTAACTAATCTCAAGATCTTTAGTGAAGCCCTTTCCCAACATCCTGTGGTTATGAAGCATGCTCCAGGGAGCAATGTTTTTTAAAATTATTATTTTGTCACGGTGGCACAGTGGTTAGCATTGCTGCCTACGGCGCTGAGGACCTGGGTTCGAATCCCGGCTCTGGGTCACTGTCCGTGCGGAGTTTGCACATTCTCCCCGTGTTTGTGTGGGTTTCGCCCTCACAACCCAAAGATGTGCAGGATAGGTGGATTGGCCACGTTAAATTGCCCCTTAATTGGAAAAAATAATTGGGTACTCTAAATTTATTTAAAATAAAAAATAAAAAAATTATTATTTTGTGGGTTGTGAGGCAAGCGCCTGTCCCAAATTGAGTGGCTTGCTGGCTCACTTCAGAGGACAAGTAACAGTAAAATGACATTGCTGTCGGGCTGGGTAAGGACGACAGATTTCTTTCCCTGAAGAGCATTGATGAACCTATTGATGATGCTGCCTTGGATTTGAACCAGTGCCTCTATTAACCTGGGCAATTGGGTTTCTTGTCCAGAGTCATTGCCAGCATCCCCCCAGCAATGGTCTTTTCAGCAATAAACTCGAACAGTGTTGTTGTTAATGATGTTCATTTAAATGCACGTTCCTGATCATGAATCTGTCAATCTAGTGAACAAAATGAAAAATGAAAATCGCTTATTGTCACGAGTAGGCTTCAATGAAGTTACTGTGAAAAGCCCCTAGTCGCCACATTCCGGCGCCTGTCCGGGGAGGCTGGTACGGGAATTGAACCGTGCTGCTGGCCTGCTTGGTCTGCTGTAAAAGCCAGCGATGTAGCCGAGTGAGCTAAACCAGCCGCATACATACATGTGTTACATCTAAACCTGCGATCTCTAGCACCGAGAAGAGCAAGGGCAGCACAGGCATGAGAACACCATCATCCGCAGGCTCCCCTCCAATTCATGCCCCATCCTGACTTGGAATTATATCGCCGTTCCTTCACTGTAGCTGGGTCAAAACCCTGGAACCTAGTGGGAGTATCTACGCACGGACTACAGCAGTTCAAGAAGGTGGTTGACCATCACCATCTCAGTGGCAATTAGGGATGGGCAATAAATGATAGCCTTACCTATGACACCCGTGCCCAGAGAATGGAGAAAAATACTGACCATCTTTTAAAGAAGAATTTTTTTCTGTCTGCTTTTCTCCCAACGTTTCCTGAAGAGGCTGACTGTTACTGGGGTTTGAAGCCAGCAGCCTTCCCAAGCATTCATTTTGTGTAGGCTGTTTATTATAGAGGAAATCACAGCATTGCCCAGCATCAGCTTCCAGCAGGTGTCCTGGGTGGTGATCAAGAATTAACGCCTTGATTATCAGTGGATATGGTAATCAGGCTGGTTTCCAGAAATAGGGCCGCCCTGCTGACCAGGTTATGACATCCAATTGGTAAGTTTAAACTATGCCCGTGGTCTGCTGTAAGCAGCAAAAACATTTCCTAGTTAAGAAAGAAAAGAGAGCGTGTGGAGTTTGCATATTCTTCCCGTGTTTCCGTGGGTTTCGCCTCCACAACCCAAAGATGTGCAGGGTAGATGGATTGGCCACGCTAAATTACCCCTTAATTGGAAAAAACAAATTGGATAATAGAAATTCATTTTTTTTTAAAGGAAGAAAAGAGAAAACTCTCATTTACAGCCCACCCTTCACAGCTTTAGCAACTTCTCAAGAGCAGACACTGTTGCAAGATAGGAAACGTGGCAGCTAATTTGTGCACAGCAAGATGCAACGCACAGCAATGTGATAATGAACAAATCCATTATTTTTAATGATGCTGTTTGAGAGGAGCATATTAGCCAATACTTGGGGGAGAGCTTCCTTATTCCAGTAGAGGCCATGGCATCTTTAACATCAGGCTTTTGGTTTAATGTATAATCTGTCAGCTAGCAGTTTCCACATTGCAGCCGTTCCTCAGTACCACACTGTAAGGGGCAGCACGGTGGTGCAGTGGTTAGCGCTGCTGCCTCACGGCGCCAAGGTCCCAGGTTCAATCCCAGCTCTGGGTCACTGTCCGTGTGGAGTTTGCACATTCTCCCCGTCTTTGCGTGGATTTTGCCCCCAGAACCCAAAGATGTACAGGGTACGTGGATTGGCCACGCTAAATTGCCTCTTAATTGGAAAAAAATGAATTGGGTATTCTAAATTTTAAAAAAAAGAGTACCACTAAGTGTCGGCCTAAATTTTGTGCTCGTGTCTTTAAGAGAGGTACTTGAAGCCACAACTCATGGTGAGTCAGATGGGAATGCGGCATAACAGCCACTGCAAACATGATGCCCATTTGGATTGACTGGTTGCTGTCTTCCGTTTGTCAGGAGCAATACGGCAGTTCACATAACACTCCAACCAGGTATAATTTCCCACCAGTAAGTGGGTGAAATGGGAGAGTTGTTTAGGTTTAAATGGTTGGTTTATTCTGCTCCTACTTGAATGAAAGCCCAACTCAGTCTTGCGGCCTCTTTTCCTTTCATTCTCCGGTGGGTTTGAAGTTTTAAGATTTGGGCTATTTTAAGCTTGATGAAGCCTGTTATCACTGCTTGGAATCCTGGTGATTGTGGTTATGGAGCTTGAACAAATGGAAGCCATTAGGTTAATCTCATCAATGAATTCCCAGTTTAGAATGCAGAGCTACAGTGAAGAGCATGATTTGTACTCTGCCATCGTGCTGGTGAAACTGCCCTGTTGCTCTCTGGATACAACTGCTCATTTTAATTCCGATTCCAGGACACCATTTCATGCTGTCTTGCGCTGCAAAACCCTTCGGCAGAACCACAGGTTCATTGATTCCAAAGGTCTGTGCCTCTCCTCCTGGGATAAGGAGTTGGATCTAGAACGGTGAATGTGAAAATCCAGTCTGAATGTCTCATCCTCTCGGAATCTGGCAGATTTTGTAGCAGTTCCAATGTAAAACAAAACTGTATTATGTTTTTTTTTCTCCTTTTCCACTTGAGGGTGCTAACTTTCACCTGGTATACTGTTCCAGAGATCAGGACTATCTCCGGTACCTTTTGTTCATTTGGTTCAGTTGATGCCACATATTCTCTTCTTTTTTTTAAGTAAATTTAGAGAACCCAATTATTTTTTTTCCAATGAAGGGGCAATTTAGTGCGGCCAATTCACCTACCCTGCACATCTTTGGGTTGTGGGGGTGAAACCCACGCAGACACGGGGAGAATGTGCAAACTCCACAAGGGCAGTGACCCAGGGCCGGAATCTAATCTGGGTCCTCAGCCTCGTAGCCAACATTGCGAACCACCGTGCTGCCCCCACTTATTCTCTTCTGAGCCAGAAGATGCCGACTCAAGCCCCAATCCGCAGATTGAGCATATGGTGTGGGCTGACTCTCCGGTGCAGTAATGAAGGAGTGCTACACTGTTGAAGGCGCCCTCTATCGATGATACTTGAATTTGACACCACAGAGACGTGTTGGGGGCAGATGTAAAAGATCCCACAGTGCTAATCACAGAACAAAAGGGAGTTCTCACGTTCTAACCAGCACTTGCCCCTCCATCAGTTAAGACCAATGAGTTACCTGGACGTTCACCGCCATAGAAAATGAATGAATTTAATAGTCACGATGGGCTGTGGGTCCCTGTAAAAGCATAATGTGCGATATCCCTGCAAATTCTTTACTCCCTCTACTTCAATTTTGCTTGGCATATTGACAGATCTTGGTGCTGACTGACACTTTACATTGAACGGTAAATTCTGTGCTTTAAATTTATTGTATATTAAAAGCTCCTTGAGTGAGCTGGGCCATCTGGTGCTGGCTGTTAACAGCCCACTGCACAGGTGTGGCCGCTCCATTGTGTTGGGATGAGTGAAGTATGCTCTTCTGTCTAATAATGAGTTGTCCGCTTTCTGGGGAAACCAAAGACTTCAGTTCTTGTGCTGTGACATGAAAAGCACCTCAGGAATTATCAAAGAGATTTCAAGTTGGCAAAGCTTCTGAAAAGCAATTTTTTTCAAGGGAGTCTGCAAGTCTTTTTATATTACCCCACTCCTTTTTTTTTAATGTATTGAGTTTTTTTGAAGTATCTACTGAAATAAATGTCAGTGGGATTGTGGTCCCTTCACATCCATTCAAGAAAGAAGTAATTAATGATGCTTGTACATTTCTATAAATATGACACAAAGCCAAGTATTTTCTAACCCCTACTCCCCACTCCCTCTCTTCCTGAAAGCATTAACTTCTTGCGGGGCTTTTCTTGCTTGCGTAGGCACCCTGTAGTCCCTCAGTTACTCCCCACGAGCCCAGATGAAAGAAAGAAAGACATATATTTCTGCAGTACTGTTCACCATTTCAGGATGAACAAAGTGATTTTCAGCCAATGAAGCAGTTTGGGCAGTGTGTTCACTGTTGTAATTTAGATGCCAAATGCTGTCCAGCTATTCAGCCACAGCATCTGAACCTAATTCTGACCTTGACCACTAATTTGGATCAGGACCCCGGGTTGAATTTTCCCCCCTCCTCCCCTCTTCACTACCCTTGGCTCCCCTCCCTCTTTCAGGGAGGTCGAGAGCCAAGTTCCAGGCTTATTTCCCGCCTTCCAAAAAATATTAGTGAAATAACAGCCCTCAAATTTGACAGAACTCCAGTCCTTTGCCCAATGCTTTCCGCTAAAAGTGCACATCATCAGTGGGTATCTGGTGTAAACGGGCTGTGATGCCACTGTGGTCAAATATCCTGGCGTTCACTGCTGAGTTTGATGTGTAAATGCTGACCACTCGGGTGAGTTCTGAGGGAGCATTGAGCAGCTGTTAGCTGTACCCCAGCAAAGAGTCAACCTTCAGCAGGCGAGAGAGGGAGGAAATGTGATCGAATTGCAGTGCTGTTTCTGGTTTTCTGTCTGATTTGCCCACCGTACTTGAGAGTAAACATAGCACAGAGTGGCTCTTGTTCCTCACAAAGGCAAGTACAGAGTACTCCTGTTAAACATAGAACTGATTTATCTGCAATCTGTGGCGATTTGTCCCGAGTGTAGGAGTCGATGGCGGGTGAAGGACGGTACGGGAACAGAAGCCTGTTTTCATTCAGAAACAGCCAAGGAGTTATGTTTACAGTGATGGAGCTGTGCAGTACTGCTTCAGACACTCAGTCTGTGAAGATTTCTTCCCCGATTTTCAAAATATGACCTGTTGTAAACGCGTGTCACTCTTAAAATAGTGTGCAGCACTGAAGGAAGAATAAATATACAAAGAAAGACTTGAAAAAATTGGGACAGTTTTTAGTTAGACCAACGCAGATTACAGGGCAATATGACAGAAATACTTATTATGGAGGTCTCGGAGAAGGTAGATAAACAGACTGTCTAATAGTTGAGGAGGACTCCATATGGGGTATGCTGACACAAGATTGTCAGAAGTGTAGAACAGGAAGCTTCAGACTCGAGAGGATGTCAAATTCAGTTTCAGGTAGAAAGTGTCTACATTCAAGATTAGATTGGTTTGGGGGATGAAGGGATACAGGAGCAGGGTGGCTAAATTTGCTTAAGGCTATAGGATACATATGCACATGGGCTCTTTGGGCTTGGACAGCCTGTTTCTATGCTTCTGCGTATAAAGCAAATAGACAGCTCCATGTGTTGGGATAGGTTTGCAGGCAGTGTCACTGAACCTAAATGTCACTCTTGCGATGTATCACCAGCATTGACAGCTCAGATATATGCCACTATCCACACTAATAAACAAATCTGGCTCACCAGACCATTGATTGTAATGCTTTTGTTGGAAGGAGCAATTGGTGTTTGAATTGTCTGGGCGTCTCCATTTTGATCTCATTGCGTTGTCACTGGACTGTGTCATCTTCTTTCTTTACATCTTCCTTGACTAAATCCTCAAGACATGTTATTGGATCTCAGTGACTTATTGCAGGTACGTACAATGCGCTGACTGAAAATAGTTTACTTGTCCTGATTTTTTTCTTCATTAAATCTGTGGCACCTGTCTGCATTTCCTGACGCTATCAACTTCATATTTTTATGTTAAATTTGGACAAAAATAAGCTGACAGTGAGTGAGCAGCAGGTTATATGTGACTTTTTTTTTACAAACTACACTCCTTGACATCTCTATTTGTTGCAATATGCCCCAAACCATGGCTGGTGTCCACAGGAAACTGTTGTCCTCGCCTTTCCACCCCCAATGTTCTACTGTCCTGGAATGCTAAATCTTGCTGGGGTCACCAACTCATGCTAGTGGTCACTAAAGAGATGAATTCAGATGAAGGAAGGCCATGTGGTCCATTTCGATAATCCGTATGCAAACAACTCTGCAGTTCCCAAGTGTAAAATCCAATTATTTCTTAAACACTGTCAAGAGAATTTTGCCTCCGCCTCCTGTGTCCAGGTGAATTCATAGTTAGTGTCAGAATAACCTCCTATTTGATACCTGATTATGCTTTAACAGTTTATTAGTTTGAGCATGTATTTCACGTAATATAAGATTCTGAGGGTTATTAACAGGATGGACATGGCGAGAGTGACTTCCCTTGTGGGAGAATCCAGACTAGTGGTCATTGTTTAAAAATAAAGACAGAGATCAGGAGAAACGGGCAGCACGGTGGCACAGTGGTCACTGGCTATGTGGAGTTTGTACATTCTCCTTGTGTCTGTGTGGGTCTCACCCCCACAACCCAAAAGATGTGCAGGTTAGGTCCATTGGCCACGCTAAATTGCCCCTGAATTGGAAAAAAAATAATTGGGTACTCTGAATTCATGAAACAAAAGAGATGAGAAGAAACCTTTTCCCTCGGACGGCTGTGAGTCTTTGGCCCTCTTCTTAAAAGGCGGTGGTATCAGAGATGATTGAGGTGAAAATTATGAGGGGCCTAGATAGAGGAGACAGAAAGAAACTTTTCCCCTTGGTGGAGGGGTCAATGACCAGGAGGCAGAGATTTAAGGTGAGGGGCAGGAGGTTCAGAGGGAACGTGAGGAAAAAGCTTTTCACCCAGAGGGTGTGGAAGTCTGGAACTCGCTGCCTGAAAGGGTTGTGGAGGCAGAGACCCTCAACATGTAGGAAGTATTTAGATGTCCATTTGCGATGCCAAGGCACACAAGGTAATGGGCCAAGTGCTGGAAAATGGGATTAGAGTGGTTAAGTGGTTGTTTTGGACTAGTGCAGACGCGATGGGCCGAAGGGCCTTTTCTGTGTTGTAGACCTCTATGACTCTAAAGCAGAGCTGGGTGGATTCTTGGATCGATGGGGTGAATCGTGGGTTGGGAGGAATGCAGAGTTGAGGTTGCAATCAGATCAGCCTCGATCTTAATGAATGGCGGCGCAGGCTCGAGGGGCCGAGTGGACTACTCTTAATTCATTTGTTCTTCTGTCTTTTTCTTGCAATTCAGTTTGCTATCTATATGGAATACAATTATTCTAAAAGGATTAAATTATGGCAACAACCCTGTCTATATTAGACTCATTCTCTTGAATATAAAACTTCATGACGTGATCTAAGGTACTTAAGACGATCAAAGCAGAGGACATCTGGTGGTGGCATGGAGGAGAGGGTCGCACAGAAGGTTGCTCCCGCAAAGGTCCTTGCTTTTTGGTCCCTTTTGCCCTGTTCCCAGTGGAAATTCATGGATAAACCTGACCCATCTAATTGTACTCAATAAAAGGGTATTGAAAACTGCGAAAAAGTCTGTTTGAAAGGAGGGCACGAGTGGAAGTCTTTCGCCGGAGCCAGAGAGAGTGCGGAGCTCATTGGAAGAAAGGAAGCCGGTGGTGAGCTCGGCGAGTGTGACTGCTCCTACCACAGTGGAAACGCTGACTGGGGTAATGGCACTCTAGTTCGAAAAACAATTTGGTATGCTAATTGAAATGCAAGGAAGGGAGTTGATGGAGACCCTCAAAATATCTATTGAAGAGACGCTGAGCCCAGTCGGAGAGAAGTTGGGAAGGACTTCGGAGGCCGTTAAAGAGCATGGAGAGTTACTGTAGGGGGTGGCGGCATAGCGACCAGATTGCCTCTCTGGAAGCCGGGATGCTGATGGTGGAGGAGAGGAATAAGGTCCCGAGGACAAAGGTCGAGGAGACAGAACCTCAGGATCGTTGCCGGAGAGGGTAGAGGGCCCGAGGCAAACCAAGTACTGTTCCCAGATGTTTGCAATGTTTTTGAGGGTGGATGAACAGATGTCGTCCCCCCCGAGCTGGATAGGGCCCACCTGACTCTCCAGCACTGATCTCGGGTGAATGAGTCTCCATGGAGGGTGATAGTTTGTTTTCACAGCTTCCGGAAGAAGGAGTGACTCCTGAAATGGGCCAAAGAAAACCGGGACTGAGGTGGGAAGGAAGCAGCATCCAAATTTATCAAGATCTTTGGGGCAGAGCTCACAAAGAGTCGTCTGGCCTTTAATAGAGTCGGCACTGTACAGAAGTGAGTGCGTTTTGGAGTGGTGTACCCGTCAAGGGATTGAGAGTTACGTATAACTAGAAGATCACTTTTTCGAGATGTCGAAGATGGAGGCTTTTGTTAAGGAACAAGGACTTGGACTTAATTGAAAGGGTTTGAATGGCACTTTAATGGGATTGCTTGGGGATGTTTCATTATTGTGTATATAGTTTTGGTTATTTGGGGTTTATTGTTCTGTGTTGGAGTGTATATGCTGTAGGAGCAGGGACAAGGGGGCCAAACTAGTCGGGAGTATTGGTTAGGGCAACAATATGGACAATACATGGCCAAAGGGTACCTCACTGTCAGTTAGGTCTTAGCTAATGAATGAGAGTGAGGTGGGGGGAGGGGCTGCGGACAAGTTTCAATGTGCGTAGTGTGTTTGGTGGGGGGGGGGGGGGGGGGTTGGAGAGGAGGGAGCATTGTTCTCTGGTAGTTAGTTTGCAGGTTTTTGAGTTGGGGGGGGGGGGGGGGGGGGGCGATAGAGTGCTGACGGTGACCAGGGAGTTTTCTTTGTCTCACCTTCTGGATGGGGTTGGTGGACATCTTGGGTGGGCTTTTACTCCAGGAACTTGGAGTAAGGAGGGATAATCCTTCCATGGAAATGGCTGACTTTTAGAGGGAGGGGGGTGAGGTGAGAGACCCCCCAATCAGACTGGTCACTTGGAACGTTAGAGGTCTGGGAGGCCCGGTAAAACGCTTGAGAGTTTTCTGTCAATTGAAGAAAAGCGGTGCTTTTGCAGGAGACCCACCTGCGGGTGAGGGGTCAGTCCCGACTCTGAAAGGATTGGGTGAGCCAGGTGATTCACTCTCTGCCTTTGATAGTAGGGCCAGGATGGGGACAATCTTAATTCACCAAAGGGTTTGTTTTCTTGTGCGAAGGGTCGTGGCGGATCGTGCGTAGGTATGTGATAGTCACTGGGATGCTGGAAGGTAAGTTGTTATGTTGGTGAATGTTTATGCCCCAAAATGGGATGATGTAACACTTATGAGGAGATTGTTGACTGCAATGCTGGATTTGGACATGCGGCAGTTGATTCTGAGGGAGATTTGTGTTTTCAATCTGAAACTGGTCGAAGCTAAAGTCGTTGGCACCTTCGGGCCAATGTTGGAATTTTTGGATGGCTTCGAGTTTCTCGAGGTGGGGGAGTAAGAGTGTGAGGATCTCGATGAGCCATTGGGCCCAGTGGAGGTCTTGGCATCGAGAGGGCGGATGCGAATGGGTAAGGTTCCCTGTGGAGCCAGAGGGGTTCCCGGTGGAGTTTTGCAAGAGGTTTACTGGACAGCTGGTGCCGATTATTTTAAGGGGAAATTTAGCGTGGCCAACCCACCTAATTTATACATCTTTGGGTTGTGGGGGTGGAACCCAGTTAGACACGGGAAGAATGTGCAAACTCCACACGGACAGTGACCCGGGGCCGGGATCGAACCCGGGTCCTCAGCGCCATGAAGCAGCGTTGCTAATCACTGTGCCACCGTGCCCCCCCATCTTTGAATATTTTAAAGCAGAGGTTGACAGATTCTTGATTAACAAGGGGGGCTGAAAGGTTATCGGGGGTCCTCGGCCCTGTGAGGCAGCAGTGCTTAACAGCCTTTCAATATGTGGATCTGGAGGAGGTCTAAATGGTTACAATGAAACCATTACCAGGACCTGATACCTGAGAAAAAGGGAGCTGTGGTTTATGAACTCAAGTTGTTGAAGTCATTGAGGCTAGAGGCTGTAAAAATGTGTGCATGAAGGCTGTACGAATCTGTTGATGAGCAGAGTTTGGCCCGTGCCCCCATATTGAGATTTTATAGTATAGCCAACGAAAATGTTGCCAAGTGATGGTGATAGTTTCCCAGGTGAGAGTTGTGAGCCTAGATGAGGGGTTCGGAAGATTATATACTGCAGCATCATAAACACAACCTGCTGTTGTTTGCCGTGGACGGTGATGGCATGCAGGAGGGAAAGCCTATTTGTCTTAGACCATAAAACATAGGCCATTCGGCCCATCCAGTCTGCTCCGCCATTCAATTGCGGCTGATCATTTTCTCATCTCCATTCTCCTGCCTTCTCCCCATAACCTTAACTTGCTTTTGAAGAATGTGCCCTTGCAGAAGGCACTGAGAAGCTTTATCAAAGATTCATGCTTTCGATGTGGGCATCATTAGCAAAATCAGCTTTGTTTAAAAACCCATTCCTAATTGTCCTTGGTAAGGTGGCGAGTTGCCAACTTGAACGACTGCAGTCTGGTGTAGGTGCATTCGCTGTGCTGTTAGGAAGGCTGTCCCAGGATTTTGAGTTAGCGTTGATTTGGAAATGATAAATTTCCCAAGTCAGGGTGGTGTGTGACTTGGAGGGGAATTTAATGGTGTTGGTGTTGTGCATCTGCCACCTTTGGCCTTGTTGATGGTAGAGAGCAGGGGTTTGGAAAGCACTGTGAAGATGCCCGTGTTGCTGCAGTGCATCTTTGCCACAAGCTTCAGCCACAGTATGTCAGTGGTTGAGGGAGGAGATGATTAAGCCGGTACAGTGAACTGGCTGGCATTTGACATTGTAACACCCCGTGGCACCCCCTCCTCATGCGGGCACACACTTGTGACAACCCTTTTAGCAAGGTTGCAATTTGTAATCGGTGTGAGGATTTGCCCTTTCGAGCCCTCTTGAAGTCACATTTTTGCTGATTGCTTTGCCGCAGCCAGCAACAGCTGTGGAGGACTAATTTAGATTGCCGTTTGTTTGCATTTTAACCTGGCCAAGCGACATTGGTAAATTTTGCCCAAATGCAGCTGGTGCCTGGTTTATTTTAGTCATTCCAGCTGCTCTGTTTGAGTGAGCTGTTTGCTTGCTTTCCCCATAGCAGGGAGATGAGTTTTCCTTTTTTATGTTTCTGATTGGCAACTGCTCAATATCGGATCAAATACTGGACGGCACGGTGGCGCAGTGGTTCGCACTGCTGCCTCATGATACTGAGGACCCAGGTTCCATCCATGCCCCGGGTCACTGTTCGTGTGGAGTTCGTATATTCTCCCTGTGTCCGCGTGAGTCTCACCCCCACAACCCAAAAGGATGTACAGGGCAGGCAGATTGGCCACGTTAAATTGCTGCTGAATTGGAATTTTTTTTACAATTATGCTGCTCTATTATGTTATACTTTTGTGGGACAATATTCCATGTATGCCCTGTGGCCTGTTTTTATCAGGTTATGTATTTTTGTAGTGGTGGTTGAGGAATAAATGTTGGCCAGGGCTCTGAGATGAACACTTTTGAAACATTATCATGGGATCTTTTGCATTCACCAAGAAGATGCTTCAACTGAAAACCGATATATCTTTTCCCCAAAGCTGCTCACTCTTTCAGGGGTATGATTTCACAGGAACAGGCCAACAGTCCCTATCGTAGGCCTCAGTTGTGTCTCCGTGGGTATCACTTTCACCGCTGAATCTGAAGGTTGCAAGTTCCAGTGTCACTCCAGAGACTTGAGCCTATAATCCAGGCTCGCACTTCAGGTCAGGACTGAGAGAATGCTACACCCTGAGATTTACCATCTTTCAGATGAGGTCCCCACTCTGGTGGATTCACCTCATTGGGTAAATTGTTGTTTGGCACCATGTGGAAGAAGAGCTCTCCTTGGTGTCCTGACCAATATTTATCCCTCAACCATCATCAGGAAAGAGCATGATCTAGTCATGATTGCATTGTCCTTTTATTACCATTGTCCTTCAGCCCATTGCACCTGTTCTAACTTCTGAACATGAGCTATCTCCTGTAATCCCATTTCTTTATCCACTCCTTGTATTCTTTGTTTTTGTATTGATATCCAACCTCGAATGAGGTTCAGTTTCCTCCAGCAAGATATTGGGAAGACCAAAGAGTCCTTATCATCCATGACACAAACTCATTCCCATCGCTGTCCACTCTCGGGATGAACCAGACTGTCTGCAATCTGTGCATCATATTCAACCTCCAGCTGAAATTTCAATTCTATATCCTGTCCATCCACCTACTTTCTCCTCTGTAACTTTGCCTTATCCACCCTTACTTGGTTCACCTGCAGCTAAAAGCCTCACCATGGTCCTTGGCACCCCGGAATCTACAGACAGAATCCACCTTCTACGCTCTGTAAAATTAAGTTTGTCCAAAACTACTATATGTATCTTACCCCACTCGCCTATCATTCCTGTCCTTGCTAGATCTGGCTCTAAGTCCTCCAGTGTCTTCAGTATAAAATTCTCAACTTCATGTTTCAATCCCTCCATGTTCTTGTCTCTCCCCATTTCTCCAACTAACCTCCTCCACCTCTCCAATGCTCCCTTAAGTTATCCAATCCCAGCCTCGAACATTTTGTGAATTCCTCCAACCCTTCACCCCAGCACTGATGGCCATAGCCATATGGACAGCACGGTGACACAGTGATTAGCACTGCTGCCTCAGTGCCAGGGAATCCGGGTTTGATTCCGGCCTTGGGTGACTGTGGGGTTGCACGTTCTCCCTGTGTCCGTGTGTGTTTCCTCCGGGTGCTCCGGTTTCCTCTCTCAGTCCAAAGTTGTGCAGGTTAAGTGGATTGGCCATGCTAACTTGCCCCTTTAGTGTCCAACGGTGTGCAGGTTAGGTTGGGTTATGGGGATAGGGTGGTGGAAGTGGGCCTAGGTCGGGTATTCTTTCAGAGGGTCAGTGCAGACTCAATGGACGGAATGACGGCCTCCTGCACTGTGTTAGGGATTCTATGGATATTGTATGACTAGCTGCAGCCAACCAGGCCCCTGTCACTCTGGGACGCTTCTGAGGCATTTTTCTACTTTATAAGGGCTGCATAATTGCAAGTTATTTTTAACACTGTATTCTGTTCCCCGTTAAATGATATTCTAAATTTTGTGAAACAAATACCCCTTTGTGTTAAAGCAGTTCTTCAACTTCTTCCATAGTCTCCAACAACTCTTTGAAATAGTTGATGGGAGGGCGGCACGGTGGTGCAGTGGGTTAGCACTGCTGCCATATGGCGCCAAGGACCCGGGTTTGATCCCGGCCCCTGGGTCACTGTCCGTGTGGAGTTTGCACATTCTCCCCGTGCGTGCGTGGGTCTCGCCCCCACAACCCAAAGATGTGCTGGTTAGGTGGATTGGCCACTCTAAATTACCCCTTAATTGGGAAAACAAGAATTGGGTACATTTAAAAAAAGAATAATAATTGATGGGCTGAATGGTCATTATTCCCTGAATTTTGGTCTTCAATCAAAGCCAATTTTATTCATGGTCTGTCAACCAATAGAATCAATTTTTCAAAGTTTGCTCGCTTTCCATTCCTTTCACCCCCCCACAACACGTGCCAGTCTCAGCCTGATACAATTCAAGGTCGTTCATTGGGCTCGTGTGACAGTGGCCCGGATGAGCAGGTTCTTTGGGGTGGAAGATGGTGTGTGAAATGTGCGGGAGGACCAGCGAACCATGTCCACATGTTCTGGACATGTCCGAAGCTGAGGGGATTTTGGCAGGGGTTTGCAGATGTCATGTCCACGGTGTTAAGAACAAGGGTGGCGCTGAGTCCAGAGGTGCCGATTTTCGGGGTGTCGGAAGACCCGGGAATCCAGGAGGAGAAAGAGGCAGACATTCTGGCCTTTGCTTTTCTGGTAGCCCGGAGACGGATACTATTAGCTTGGAGGGACTCAAAGCACCCGAAGTTGGAGACCTGGCTATCGGACATGGCTAGCTTTCTCTGTTGGCCTTGAGAGAGTCACTGTTAGGGTTCGCCCAGAGGTGGCAGCCGTTCGTCGACTTCTTTGTGGAAAATTAATCGTCAACAGAAGGGGTGGGGTTAGTTTAGCTTAGAGTAGGGGGTTAATAAAGGTGGGACCTGTAAGGGAGGAAGCAGGCTTTTGTACTATCTTTATAGATTCTTGCACATTGTTTATTTTGTTGTTGTTGTAAACCCAAAAATACCTCAATAAAATGTTTATTAAAAAAAAACGATGAGTCCAGGCACTGAGCAGGGTCGAAATGCTGCTGTCGTAGATTGTTGTGTTCTTTTTTTCCGCTCCATTTCATGTCCTTGCTGCGTTACATTTGGTGGCTGGACGCCAAAGCTATCCTGGCTGTTTCTAAGGTAACAGACTCAAAATTTAACCAGACGTTTTCGAGGGTAAAGAAATTTTAGCAGGGAAGGGGGTGGTGGTGGGGGAGGGGTGACGGGACGGAAAGGGGGTGGTCGGTGGGGGGGGGGGGGGGGGGGGGTGTGAAGATGGGATGGAAAGGGGGTAGTCGGTGGGGGGGGGAAAGATGTGACGGGGAGGGGGTGGTTGGTGGGGGGGGAAGATGGGACGGAAAGGGGGTGGTTGGTGGGGGGGGAAGATGGGACGGAAAGGGGGTGGTCGGTGGGGGGGAAGATGGGACGGAAAGGGGGTGGTCGGTGGGGGGGGGGGGGGAAGATGGGAAGGGGTGGTGGTGGGGACGGGGAGGGGGTGGTGGGGGCGGAAGATGGGACGGGAAGGGAGTGCTGGTGGGGGCAGGGGAGAAAGGAATGGAAAGGGGGTGCCGGTGGGGGGGGGGGAGAAAGGAATGGAAAGGGGCTGCTGGTGGGTGGGTGGGGGGGGGGGGTGAAAGGAATGGAAAGGGGGTGCTGGTGGGGGGGAGAAAGGAATGGAAAGGGGCTGCTGGTGTGGGGGGGTGAAAGGAATGGAAAGGATGCTTGTGGGGGGAAGATGGACGGGAAGGGGGTGGTGATGGAGGGAAGACATGAAGGTGGGAGGGGGCTGGTGGGGAAGGAGGGAGAGGGGTGGCAACTCCATCCAGTCAGTAACATTGCCTGGATGGCTCTGGAAAGGAGGTGGATGGGAAATTACACCCCAGTTAGCTCAGTGAATTTGAAATTTAAGGGTGACAAATGCCTTGGTGATCCTTCACACTTACCTTGGTGACCTTCCATATTGGCCTTAGTGGGACACATTCAGTACTCCCTCTAGATTGCACTCTCCCAGAGGTTTGTTTGGGTTCAGTAATTCCTACTGCCTCCCCAAACAGATTGGGTATATCCTTTACTGAAGATACTTACTCCTGGATTGCAGTTCCACACAGATCAACCTGGACCGAATGGCTGCTATTCGTACCTGAGCCCAAACAACTGTCAACAGGTTATTCGACCACGTGGACCACCAAGTCAAAGATGAGGTTTCGTCTTCATCCAAAGACCACCTATAGGAATACGGGAACATAGGAATTAGGAGCAGAAGTAGGCAATTCAGCCTCTCGAGTCTGTTCTGCCGATCAATCAGATCATGGGTGGCACAGTGGTTAGCACTGCTGCCTCACCGCTCCAGAGACCCGGGTTCAATTCTGCCTTCCTCCGGGTGCTCCGGTTTCCTCCCACAGTCCAAAGAAGTGCAGGTTAGGTGGATTGGCAATGCTAAATTGCCCTTAGTTGGGCTACCTGGTTACGGGGATAGTGTTGAGGTGTGGGCTGAAGTAGGGTGCTCTTTTGAAGGGTGGGTGCAGACTCAATGGGCTGAATGGCCTAATTCTGCACTATAATGCTATGACTCTTCCTGATCTCAAATCCACCTCCCTGTCTTTTTTTTATTAAATCAGAAATATATCTATCTCCTTCTTGAAACATTTAATGATTCAGATTCCACCGCACTATGGGGCAGCGAGTTCCACAAATTCACCACCCTCTGCGAGAAGTAGTTCCTCCTCATCTCAGTTCTAAATCTACCGCCTCTCAACCCATATCTGTGACCTCTCGTTCTAGATTGCCCCACAAGGGAGAACATTTGGTCTACATTTGCTTTATCAATCCCTCAATATTTTATATACCTCTATCAGATCCCCTCTCATCCTTCTAAACTCCAGCGAGTATAAGCCCAACCTGTTTAATTGCTCCTCATACATCAACCCTTTCATCACCGGAATCAATCTGGTGACCTTCCTCTGAACTGCCTCCAATGCCACCACATCCTTCCTCAAATAAGGAGACCAAAACTGGACACAGTACTCCAGATGTGGTCTCACCTGCTTATGCAACAATGTTCCATCCTCCCATCACCCACCCCACCCCACTCCACTTGTTTGTATCCCTTACAGATTCGCCATCTAGGCTCACTTGTAGAGTGGTTACTTTGATGAGGTACAGAAAGGTGGAAAAGTATAATATAGAACATTACAGCGCAGTACAGGCCCTTTGTGTTGCGCCGACCTGTGAAACCAATCTAAAACCCATCTACACTATTCCATTATCATCCCGATGTTTATCCAATGACCATTTAAATGCCCTTAATGTTGGCGAGTCCACTACTGATAATCTTTATTGTCACAAGTAGGTTTACATCAACACTGCAATGAAGTTACTGTGAAAATCCCCTAGTCGCCACACTCCGACGCCTGTTCGGGTACACAGAGGGAGAATTCAGAATGTCCAATTCACCTAACAACCACGTCTTTCAGGGCTTGTGGGAGGAAACTGGAGCACCCGGAGGAAATCCACGCAGACACGGGAAGAATGTGCAGACTCCGCACAGACAGTGACCCAAGTGGGAATCGAACCTGGGACCCTGGCGCTGTGAAGCAACAGTGGAGTTATAGACACATTATGGAACAGAAGGAAGCTATTTCGCGCTTTGGAGTCCATGCTGGCTCTTGGAGTAATCAGTCCCTTTCCCCTGCTCTATCCCCCTACCATTGTAACTTTATTTCCCTCAAGTTTATTTCTCTCTCTCTCAGCTGAGGACCCTGGTTCAATCCTGGCCCCAGGTCACTGTCCGTGTGGAGTTTACACATTCTCCGTGGGTCTCATCCCCACAACCTGAAGATGTGCAGGGTAGGTGGGTTGGCCACGCTAAATTGCCCCTTAATTGGAAAAAGTTTTAAAAGTGTATTTCTCTCAAGTTTATTTCACTCCATGTTTATTTGCCGGTCTAATTTCCTTTTGAAATTGTTGCTTGCTCCTCCTTCCGTCACGCTCACAGGCAGTGAGTTCCAGGTGATTACTCGCTGTGTAAAACAACGCTTCTTCACATTTCTTCTGTATCTCTCACCCAAACTCCCCTCATTTTTGTACCATTAACTTTTTTTTGTCTACCTTCTCTAAACTGGTCATAAAACTTGTACCACCTAGGGACTCGTGGAACAGCAGCCAATAGCCTAAGGACAGTGTGGGAGGAGGAATTTGTTAGGTGGGGTGGATGGGCAGCAGCTCACAAAAATAGGGGGGAAGAAGTTAAATCCTGGGCAAAGATGACAATTTGGCCCTGAGATATTCTTTTGTGGCAGTACGGTAAAGTCACCACAGTCCCAGATGACCATAGGCTGTTTTCCCCTTTGAGGGGGAGAGCTGACTGGTGGTGATTTTTCACCTCATCTCGGGCGAGGGGCAAGGTTGAGAAGGCGGAGCCTTCATGAATAATATCAGCCAGTACGGGAATTGAACCCACGCTGCTGGCCTCGATCTGCATCACAAACCAACTGTCCAGTCAAATGAGCCAAACCGGCCCTTTTTGTGGCAGCAGGTTACTGAAAGATATTCAACCGCTAAAAACAGCTGAGGGCTCAGTTTAAAAGAAAGGATAGAGGATGTATATTTTAAAGATTTAAGCTTACAGTTTTAAAATGTTCTTAAACTTTCTTGCAGGTGAATGTCTACGTATTGGGAAAGACTTTTCTTCTCCTGGCCAGAGAGCTTTGTATAAATGCTCCAGCAATAGGTCTGTAAGCAATAATTCCTTTCATACACTGTAGCTAATAAGTGCACCGTTGTTTATTTTCAGTTTACATTAGTGAGCATAGCCTACCTCGGCTGCATAAAATCCGGTGAAGTTTTGAGGTGAACACACTGTCTCTGATCTAGAGATAGACTTTTGGTCTCTCTGGAATAAGGGATATTGGCGTCGCTGGCTATGTCATTGCTTATTACCCTTCCCTAATTGCCCTTATGAAGGTGGTGGTGAGCCATCATCTTGAACTGTTGCAGTCCATGTTGTGTAGGTACAGCCTCAGTGCTGTCCTGAGGGTCTCCTGCAGCATCCTGGGACAGAGCCTAAACTGAGTGTTAGTGAGCAGGTTATTGCTGAGGTTAGTGCCGCTTGATAACACTGTCAGCGAGTCCTTCCATCACTCTGCTGATGATCGAGGATGGACTGATGGAGCAGTTATTGGTTTGGTTGGATTTATCCTCTTTTTTTGTGGACAGGACATTCTTTGACAATTTTTCGCATTGCCAGGTTGTAGCTGTGCTGGAACAGCTTGGCTAGGGGTTTGACAAGTTCTGGAGCACAAGTCTTCAGTACTATTGCCAGAATATTGTCAGGGCCCGTAGTCTTTGCAGAATCCAGTGTCTTCAGCCGTTTCTTGATATCATGTAAAGTGAATTGAATTAGCTGAAGACTGGCATCTGGGACGTTGAAGACTTTGGGAGCAGGCCTAAATGGATAATCCACTCAACATTTCTAGCTTGGTGAAGCAAATGCTTGAGCCTTGTCTTTTGCACTGATGTGCTGTGCTCCCTCATCATTGTGGATGGGGACATTTACAGAGCCTTCTCATCCAGTTGGTTGTTAAATTGTCCACCACCATTCACAACTGAGATATGGCAGGAATGCAAAGCTTAGATCTGATCCGTTGGTTGTGGGATTGCTTCACTCTGTCTAACGCATGCTGAATTTGGCTTTTGGCATGCAAGTAGTCCTGAGTTGTCGCTTTACCAGGTTGAAACCTAATTTACGTACATCTGGATATGGAGAGACGGTGGGAAAGTGGAGTTGAGGCTGAAGATCGTTCATGATTGTGTTGAAATGCAGAGTAGGTTTGATGGACCATTTGGTCTACTTGTGGTCCCCACCTTATGTGCCCATGCGTACCAGGAAGATTCAATCCTGGTCTGTATTGAGGTAGCTAATCTTTTCCACAGGCAGAGGAAAGGGTGCTGCAGATAGTTGAAGGAAAAATAATTATTCCCCTGTGCTTGAATGTTCACAATTGAACAGTGACCATGTATCAAGACGCAAAGACTAATATCGGTCTGCAGAGTGCATGATGGGCAAGAGAAAATAATGGAGGAAAATGCTAATTAGTTATTTATATCTTGAAGGGCATTGAAAAAAAAGGACTTTGACTTTTACCATCTTGTAGTATCAGAGTGCTTTTATGACCAGTGAAGTACTTTCGAAGTGTAGTCACTGTTGTAATAAAGGAAGCGTGACAGTAATTTGTGCACTGCAAGTTCTCATTAACGGCAAAGTGATGACCACATAATCTATTTTTGCAATATTGATGGATAAATATCAGATCAAGGCACTGGGGAGAACTCCTCTGCTCTTCTTTGAAATACGGCTTTATTTCACGTCCACTTAAGTGGGCAAACAGGGCCCTCATTTTAATGATTCACCCGAAAGATAACACCTTCAACAGTGCCGCACTCCCTCAGTACTGATTGACGGTAGGTGTGCACACACATGGAGTCCGTTCAAGGTTCTCTGTAGAACATAAAGGAAATCTCCCGGTGTCTTGGCATGAAGTGTTACAGGGGCCCAGTTTATACTGAGCTAGTGGTTAATAGGCATGTTGCATTTGGCTTACGGCTGTAGAGCAAGTTGACCCCATTTCTGCTTCTAGTTATCAAACAAACTATGCTGAAAGCGAGTTGCAAGGATGTTTGTTTTAATTATTCATCCACAGGGTGTGACCATTTCTGGCAATGTCAGTGTTTATTATCTTTAATTTTACTGAGATACACGCAAAGTGATTTGCTCGGCCATTTCAGAGGAAAAAGTCAACCACATTGCTGTGGATTTGGAGTCGCATGTAGGCCAGCCAGGTTAGAAATGGCAGATTTTCTTCACTAAAGCAGGGTTTTTCAAACTTTAAAAAAAGAAATTATTGGAAATTTAGAGCACCCAATTCTTTTTTCCAATTAAGGGGCAATTTAGCGTGGCCAATCCACCTACCCTGCACATCTTTGGGTTGTGGGGATGAGACCTACGCAGACACGGGGAGAGGGTTTTTCAAACTGAGGGTGGGCTGCAGGCTGGTGTCGGAGGGTTACGGAGCAATCGGCCATTGCATTCCTGACCATGGGATAAGTGTCCAACGGCCGCGACCGGCTTTTAGATTGAGAATGCTGGACAATGGAATCTTCCTGCCAGAAGCGGCGGCAGAGAGCAGGTCATGTTCCCGACATGTACACTAACGTCACGCACCCTGTATGTCGTGCTTTGGGCATGAAATCGTGGAGGAGAGATTCGTCCATTTTGTAGCTGCCCAGCAAGCAGCAACAAGACTGTGACGAACTGAAGATAGATTGTTTTGTAATAAGGAAGAGAGGGCCAGAGACACAACCAGACCAGGATCTCACAACTGAATCTGCTGGAAATTGAAAAATTGAAATTGAAAATCGCTTATTGTCATGAGTAGGCTTCAATGAAGTTACTGTGAAAAGCCCCTAGTCGCCACATTCCGGCGCCTGTCCGGGGAGGCTGGTACGGGAGAGAGCTGCACAGGAGAGTCCACAGCAGGATAAAGCTGTGCTGGTATGAGCTGTATACAGTTCGCCAGGGCCTCTGGTGAACAACCCATTAAAAAGAAACTGAAACCGGGAACAAAGCAGTATAAAGATGATTTCTTGAGGTATGGCTTTGAAAAATGTGCCAATGCAAATCAGTATACAAAGCTCTTGTGTTATATGCAGGGAAGTACTGGCAAATGAGAGTTTAAAACCCTCAAACTTTCAAAGGTATTTGAAGATAAAGCATGAAGTGTGAGGACAAACCTCTTGATTTTTTTTTCAAAGGGTGCAGCGAGAACTTGTATCATCAGCTAACATCCTTATCAGAAATGTTGTTTTAAAATTTAAAGTACCCAATTCTTTTTTGTGAATGTGCAAACTCCACACGGACAGTGACCCAGGGCTGGGATTCGAACCCGGATCCGCAGCGATAATCCAAGTTATTTTAATAACATTGCTACAATAGACATATAATACAGTATATATACAAATTTCCTCCATTCATCAGTGCACAGTATTGGTCACCTTATTTAAGGAAGGATAAAAATGTGTTCGAAGCAGTTCAGAGAGGGTTTACTAGACTAATACCTGGAACGGATGGGTTGTCTTGGGGGCAAAGGTTGGACAGGCTTGGCCTGCATCCACTGGCGTTTAGAAGAGTGAGAGGCAACTTGATTGAAACATAAAAGATTGTGATGGGTATTGACAGGGTGAATGTGGAAAGGATGTTTCCGCTTGTGGGAGAATCTAGAACTAGGGGTCACGGTTTAAAAATAAGGGGTTGCCCATTTAAGAGAGAGATGAGGAGAATTATTTTCTCTGGTCATGAATCTTTGGAACTCTCTTCCTGAAAACACAGTGGATGCAGATTCTTTGAATTTTTTTCCTAAATTTTATTTTACGAATTTGGAGTACCCAATTCTTTTTCTTTTCTGTGCATCTTTTGGGTTGTGGGGTGAGACCCATGCAGATACAGGGAGAATGTGCAAACTCCACACAGACAGTGACCCAGAGCCGGGATCGAACCTGGGTCCTCAGCGCCGTGAGGCAGCGGTGTTAATCATTGTGTCCCCGTGCCGCCCATCTTTGAATATTTTTAAGGCAGAAGTGGACTAACGAGGGGGTGAAAGGTTATTGGAGGTCGGCAGGAATGTTGAGCTGAGGTTCCAATCAGATCAACCGTGATCTTACCGAATTGTGGAGCAGGTGCGGGGGCTGAGTGGACCCCTGCTGCTGCTGCTTGGTCCTATGTTCTGCTTGAATGGTCAAAGAGTTACAGGAAGATGAGGCGGTGAAGATGGGGGTTGGCAGCGATGGGGAATTCCAGTTTTTTTTTAGAACAGTACAGCACAGAACAGCCCCTTCGGCCCTCAATGTTGTGCCGAGCCATGATCACCCTACTCAAACCCACGTATCCACCCTATACCTGTAACCCAACAACCCCCCCTTAACCTTACTTTTATTAGGACACTACGGGCAATTTAGCATGGCCAATCCACCTAACCCGCACATCTTTGGACTGTGGGAGGAAACCGGAGCACCCGGAGGAAACCCACGCACACAGGGGGAGGACGTGCAGACTCCACACAGACAGTGACCCAGCCGGGAATCGAACCTGGGACCCTGGAGCTGTGAAGCATTTATGCTAACCACCATGCTACCCTGCTGCCCGAGTTCTTGGGACTTGGGCTCAGCCGCCAAAGGTGAGGTGAAGGTTGGGCGGGGTGCACAAGAGGGAAGAATTGGAGGAACGTGGAAACCTTTGTGTGTTGTCGATCTGGCTCAGATAGGCAAAGACATGGAGGGATTTAGAGAATTTGAATTTCAAACTAGTGATGTTGGAAACTGAGGGCCAATATAGCTCAGCCAGGACTGGGGTGGTGGCTGACCAGTAATTGGTGTGGGTTATGATACATGCAGCAGAGTTTTGGATGAGCAGAAATTTATGGAAGGTGAAAAATATTGAGGTCATCCAGGAGAGCACTGGACTGGTTGCGTCTGGAAAGAAAAAGAGGGCATCCAGGAGCCAGGTGAGCTATGGCAGAAGACTCTGAGTGATGGAGAGGATGTGGGTGATAGTTTAGCCAGAGATAATGACTGCGTGAGATATTAGTACAGGTTCCAAGGGTTTGCCTTTTGCGATAGAAACCAAAGATGTGACAATCTTGCCTACTGGCTGAATTTGTGTCTTGTCCAGGAGCAGTGCAAATTGAATGACACAACAGTCAAAGAATTAAGAGAGCTCTTGGCGAAGTAGGAGTTGATGGGCTGGGGCTTGCTGGTGGGAGAGAAAGCCTGGCACAGCTGGACTTGGCATTTTCCAGCAACGCCACCCCCAGGGGACTGAGACCAGTGGCGGATTACGCAGCTCACCACACACCAGGGAAAGAACCTCACAACCTGTGGGGCAAATATTTCCTCCTTTTGAAAAACATGATCTGCCTTCCACAATGTGCACCTTACCGAAAAGGTCTGATGTGACGATCAAGTTCCACCCTGGGATTAATCGAGAACTGGGAAATAACTTCTTTGGACTGAGGTTAATGCACACTGAATTTATGGAAAAAAGTTGCATGTCTCTTTTTGATTTTAAGATTGATGAGGATGAAGGTTGCGACTGTTGATGGCCAGTGGAATAAACAGTTCTTTTATTTTGGTGGTTTAAACCTTCAGACAAGGAAACTGCTCAATTAGGTCACATTTGCTGTTTTGCTTGGGCGTCTGAATGAACAGTGCTGGCCCTGTCCACACAGAGAATGTGAGCGCAGAGAATTCAGGGTTTTGTATCAGTGATTGTTTTCCATGGTAAAACAGCTGGACAAAACTCTTCACCGTCGAAAGCTATCTTATTTTATAAATACAAGAGATATGGTGAGAGAGAGAGAAAAAAAGCACAAGACACAAATCCAGAGAGAATGGCATTTACAGAGCAAGGTAGTGGGATCCTGAGTGTAAGGAGACCTTTTCGTCAGTTGTCAGCTATAGGTAGGTCAGTGCAAAGTCATGTTGAGACCAGATTTGAAAATAAAGGGACGGTGAATGCGTGTTATCGGTATGAGGTGATGGTGCGTGTCAAAATTGTTAAGACATTATATATGCTTTACATGCAGATGGCAAACTCCTGAAAATAATTGTGTAGTGGTATGTCTTTGAAAAGGAATTGAATTCTTCTACTTGTTCTTACGCTGATGTTTCTTTTTCCGCTGTGTCCTGTGACAGTAGTTGATGATCCTCCATAAAATGGTAATCATCTGCTGACGTGAATGGGTTACTGTTTGGCCATGAGTATAACACAACCAAACTCAGTTCTCCCGTGCAATTTCAGTAGGAGTCAGGGAATGCTTGTCTTGTGTGTTGTCTTTGTCTGTCACATACACGCCTGTGCATTCTTTTATCTTCCATCTGTCATCTGTACCTTTCTTTTCTGTGTGCGCCCCACTCTCCCTTTCCTCTTGCTTTCTCTACCCTTCGATCTTGGTGTCTGTCCCTTTTTGTCTTGAACGGCCTGTTTTCTTTCTCTGTGTCTCACGGCAATGCTCAAATTGTATAAAACAGCATTTCGACCACAACTGGAGTACTTCACACGATGCTGGTAATCATGCCACAGGAAGGAGGTGATTGCACTGGAGTATACAGGACCTTGATGAGAGTGTTGTCAGGAATGCAGAATTTTAGTTGGAAAGGTTGGAGTTGTTTCCTATAAAACCAAGAAGGCTGAGGGAAGATTTAATTGAGATGCAAAATTATGGACCTCGATAGTGGATAGGAAGGAACTATCTCTCTTAGAGGCGACTAACCAGGGATAATAAAGAAGTTAGCAGAACGATTACTGAGGAGTTGAGAGAAAAATTCTGGTGGGAATTCTTTTTACCCTGATTACTGGTAAGCATCGCATTTAAAAAATACTTTGATGTGCACTTGATGTGACATAACCTGCACGCTACGGACCAAGAGCAGCAAAGTAGGTTCTACTGGATGTTTCTTCATTGGCTGCTACAAACAATACTCCGAATGGGCTTCTGCGTTATCAATTTCTTTAAATGGGCGGCAGGGTAGCACAGTGGTTAGCACAGTTGCTTCACAGCACCAGGGACCCAGGTTCGATTCCTGGCTTGGGTCAGTGTGCGGACTCTGCACATTCTCCCTGTGTCTGCGTAGATTTCCTCCGGGTGCTCCGGTTTCCTCCCACAAGTCCCGAAAGATGTGCTGTTAGGTGAATTAGACATTCTGAATTTTCCTCCCTGTACCCATGCAGGTGCTGGAGTGTGGCGACTAGGGGATTTTCACAGTAACTTCATTGCCGTGTTAATGTAAGCCAACTTGTGACAATAATAAAGATTATTGTGAATTCTCTCCTGTCTTTCTGCTGTGTGTCCGTCTCTCATCGCTGCTTCTCTCCCCGTGTGTTTGTCTCTGTATTTTGTGTCTTGTCTCTATCCTCCTCTCTCTTCTCTATTTATGTCTCTCTCTGTATTTACGTGTCTCTCTCCTGTGTGTGTCTCTCGCTCTCTCCTCTTGTGTTCATCCTGTTCTGTGTCCCGTTCTCTCTTCTCACTAGTTTTCACTGGCTTTTTGTTATTGCTCTTAAGTCAATTAGTCTTGCTTTTCCTTGTTGACTGATCCCACCGTCACTGCAGCTTCCTTACCAGAATAGATTCTGGGATTTTTCTTGCATTTTGTGTGTCTGTAACCTTTTGTTTTTAATTAGAAACAAGGGGGTGGGGGGGGAGGATCTTTCTTTGACTGGTCTGGTTCCCACATGACATTCTGGGTGAACCCCATTTCTTGATCAGGATTTAGTTTCGACTCCTGTCCCAGCCTCAGCACTGGGTTCTGAGGCCAATCTCGCGTCTGCTCTGCTGAATTTAGCTATTTCAGCAAGATTGAAAAATTAAACATAATATTGTGTATATTCTGTCTGGGAATGTGACACTAATTGACTGAAGTTTGTGGACAATTGTTCTTTGGCTAGACTGTATCTGCCAAAGTGTTTATCTGCCACAGAACTCCTCAAGAGGATCTGTATAAAGCGTGCAATGTGCTGAAAAACTTCTTGCGTGAGTAAATGGTGTATTGTGCTTAAAAACCTTTCAACAATGTAAACACTTTCAGCTCAGAGTGGTAATACTACACATCTGTTGGTGGCGTCCCATCTAACCTAAAGGATAGGAGCATCTGAGTGTGGAATTAATGATGATATTTATCTTTTTTGTGTCTTTTTAATGCATAGCTGTGTTTCCCTGCCTCCAGTTGGTTTATTGCAGTCTGCTTATTTTAATAGCTTTGTTTCCCACGGAAAGCACTTTGATAACCTGTTACCAACCAGGCCTCTACATCAATGTGAGGAGCTGCCTCCTGTGAGCTACACGCTTGTATATTGCAGCACCAAGTCATGGTGTACCTTGTACTTGCTTCTCTCTGCCTTAACTGGGTTTGGCAAGCAGACCAGAAGAAAATTCCAAGCGGTATTTTAGGCCTTTTGATAACTGCTGCTTTCGCAAAAAAAATTGTCTAGATTTATCTAGCCAACAAAGTATTTCAGATCTGGCTAATTCCAAGTTGGAAGGATAAATTTGATTAATCTGTCACAGCTTTGAAAAAAGCCTACAAACTATAGTTCATGAAGGTGCAGCATGTCAGTGGCAGGGGAGAGCACTTTTAATTTACTTTCAGCATTGAATGCCCCAGTTCAGAAGTGGCACGGTTTGACGCAGAGTGAAGCTCCCTCTGCACATCCCTGACGAATGTATTTGCCCTAACTTCAGAACAGCGTCCCTGTGTTACCTGTCCTCATTTCCCACCCACGTTAGCCGCTTTGTCATTGCTGCACGAGTGTTCTGCTGTAGGGGCCAGGTTATTGGGGTAGCGACTACCAGTCTCTTCACATGGAACTCCAGCTGTTACATGGATAGTATTATCGATGTCGGCTGTATTTGAACCATGGGCCCGGGGGAGGGATTCAGCTGTTGAATTCAACATTGATGAATAAACATTTAAGGATTATTCCAAAATGTTAACTGGTTTTTTGGCGCAGTCCTGTTTGTAGATGAACACCTAACTATGTTTTAATGCTCATTCAGGTTCTGCTCCATGCATTGCTCTGCATACACACACACACAGACTTTTTAAAGAAGCTTTATCTCAAAACACCGCATCACCCATTTCGACCATGGTAGTGAGATGGAAAGGTGCTGTGCAGCACTAATATTGGAAAGTCAATGAGCTAGTTGTTTCTCCACATGTGTTCTGTAGTCTGCTGGTGTGGACTAATGATCAGCATTTTATTCAAGCAAGGCACTTGGCTGATGGAGACTTTCATAGAATAGAATCCCTGCAGTGCAGAAAGAGGCTATCGGCCCATTGAGTCTGCTTCAAACCTCCGAAAGAGCACCCTTACCCAGACCCACCCACTCTCTCTCTTTTCCCTCCATTCCTGTAACCCCACCTAACTGTTGGACACTTAAGGGACAATTTATCATGGCCACTCCACCTAACCTGCATATCTTTGAACTGTGGGAGGAAACCCACGCAGACATAGGGAGAAAGTGAAAACTCCACAAGTCAACCAAGGTCTGAACCCGGGTCCTTGGCACTGTGAGACAGCAGTGTTAACCCGGGTCCCTGGCACTGTGAGACAGCAGTGCTAACCCGGGTCCCTGGCACTGTGAGACAGCAGTGTTAACCCGGGTCCCTGACAATGTAAGACAGCAGTGCTAACCCGGGTCCCTGGCACTGTGAGACAGCAGTGCTAACCCGGGTCCCTGGCTCTGTGAGACAGCAGCGTTAACCCGGGTCCCTGGCACTGTGAGACAGCAGCGTTAACCTGGGTCCCTGGCACTGTGAGACAGCAGCGTTAACCCAGGTCCCTGGCACTGTGAGACAGCAGTGTTAACCCGGGTCCTTGGCACTTGTGAGGCAGCAGTGCTAACCCGGGTCCGTGGCACTGAGACAGCAGCGTTAACCCGGGTCCCTGGCGCTGTGAGGCAGCAATGCTAACCGCTGTCACTGCTAATTGAAGAAAGGTAGGAAATATAGTAATAACTACTCACAATTTGGAAGAGAAATTTGGTTGGGCTTCTAACCTAATACTTTCATAGAGAAAGGAATATGCAGCAGTAGCAGATGGCAGTCTTAGCACTTTGAAGCAAAAACTGGACAGCACTTTGGCAAAGGTGGGTGTCAAGAGGCAGGAGGTAACAGATTCACCACATTTGGAATTTAATCACTTGGATTACAGTAAACTTTTCTGATTCTGTACCTTCCTAAACTTCAATAAAGACAACTGGATAAAATATAACCATGTAAAAATCTTTATACTGTACAGGTTCATCACTTACAAGTACACTGAGGTGTTAAAACATGTCATTCGTTGGTCAGCTTCAAGCCACTTTAAACAGATAGCACATTTGTACAAAAGTACGGCACAAAAGGAGTGCACTACTGAATACTGCCCATTGCAGCTTCAGTGAGTCAAAAAACAATACTCTCTATTCATTATAAATAAATAAAATTAATTTACAATCAAACATTCCTTCAATTTTTAAAGATCGTTTGACTCTGTAGTTGATGTAATCGGGACCACGGTGTGGAGTTTAATATATTATCGCTTGAAGCAGCAAGCAGTCTGGTACCTTGCAGTCTTCTGTTAGCAGCAGTTGGATGCAAAACATTGTTTTTTGTTTTAGTTTCAGGGAGGCAGATGTAAGCATTTTTCGCTCATGCATAGAAAATAAGTTCGGGGATCTGCCCCCCTTGTACCCCCGTACCATTGGTGCTGTCAGAGGAACACTGGAACTGAAATGTCACTTTCCCGCACTGCACTTCCGTCATGCCCTCCTGGCCAAAGTAACTCAGCTCATTGCCGTCCAAGATGGCACTGGCAGTGTAAAATGTGTCCTGCTCTACCTGCACCGGGTGTTCAAACCAGACTGAGAATGTGGTGCTGGAGCCGTCTGATATGAACTTGGTAAAGTTCTGGGCCAAGACCACCCCCTGCCGCTTCAGTTCAATCTTGACACTGTACTCTGCCTTGCCGCAGCTCGAGCCATATAGCCCAAGCCCGCCGATGAAGATGCGCTTATCCACTGCGAATTGGATACTGTCACACCGGCCCCGGTACCTCCACTGGTTGCTGCGGTAGGCGGAAGACTGAAAGCGGTGACACCGCTGAGACGCCAGGCCCTTTCTCTGGGTGGTGGGGAATTCCAATTGGGGCTTCTTCAGCGCGGTGTACCACAGGAATATGTCATGGGTCTGCTCCAGGGTCAGCAGATCACACTGCGCAGCCCCATTGGCAAACTCCTCCAGTGTCATGGTCGGAATGCGAACGATGTAGAGGGCCTTGCCCAGCACGCTCCTCTTGTTCCGGGCAGTGGGAGAGAGGCCTTGCCGTTTGCATTCAGCCTCCGCCCAATTCAGGATGGCCTCAAACACCACAACCTCTTTGGTGTTGAGCGTCTCCCGCGACAGGATGATCTCCAAAGTCTGCAGATCGATCTCGCAGAAGCCCTCTGACTTAAGGGCCAGCTCTGCCTGGGCATCGATCACCTCCCAGCACCGCTGGGTGAGTTCAGGCTCCTCAAACAGCCGACTCTGGGACAGCAGGACACAAGCATTCTTTGCCTCCAGGCTGGTTTCCAGGAAGTTAACACAAGCCTTTGCCAGATAAGGGACAATGTACTTCTTGGCAGCGTACAGAGAAGCCAGTACTGTGTCTGCTTCCAAATCAATCTCGTCACTGTACAAATACCTGCAGGAAGGGCAATAGAAACTTGTTGAAATTGCCACTAACGATTAAGTCCATTTAAACATCCCATGCAGAAAAAAACATTTAAATCTCATACAAAAATCAGATTCACTTTAAAATCCGAGGCACAAAAAAAAACAATTAAAGCCAGCTGAAAATCTCACACAGAAGTTTTAGGCACTATCCAAAAATTATTCTAGCTTTGCTTTAGTGATTAATAAAATGATATCCGCTCTTTAGCTCCCCACACTGCACCCCCTCCCCTTCCAGGCCACACACACAAAAATCCCCTTACTTCAGCAGAATGAGGAAAGCTGCGGGTTCCACATCTGGAATAGGAATGTCGGATTTCTCCTCGGCGAGTTCTCCATAAAACATGGCATAGAAAACGGAGCTGCCGACTGCCAGGATGTACTGCAAGGCAACAAGACCAGTTCAAAACAAACAAAAGATTAGATAGAACGCGGCGCACACACACAGCAACGCCTCTCCATGCAGGACCTTACATGCAAAAAAAAAAATCATCCCTTTATAATTAGAAAAAAAAAACAATAATCACAGTTGCCAAGGAATCGCTCCCAGTCACGCAACCTTTCAGTCACACCATACTTAAAATACTGTCCCTGCACTACTTGCAATTTTCTTAATTTACACACACACACCAATCATTTACAAGGATCTTAAAATATTCCCAACCAAGAGTTGAGAAAAGTCCCCTGATTATTTACACACCTTATGAGCTGGAACTCTCTGTGTAGATCCCGGGGAACCCACGATAAAATGTACGTCTGCCATCAGTTCGTTGTTGTACATCATCGCATTCCTGGAGGGAGGCAAGCAACAAAACTTTTAAACTGTTTTGCAAAAGTTGCTTTCCTTTTCTGTGGCAAACGCTGCAAAATGGAAACGCTGGAGTTAGGAGGAGGTGGGCTTACCTTTCCCGGAGAGTAGGGTAGAAGGACTGCCAGTTAGTGTTGTGGATGTGGTTGTTGTTGAGGTTTTGGTGCTGGCCTGGGCGGAGTAGGAGGCCACGCTTGGAGCTGCTCACTGTGCTGGGACTGCTGCTGCTGCTGCTGCTGTCGCTGGGCTGCAGGCTGCCGCTGTGTTTGGAGGGATACAACTCTGCAGCCATCTTCTTACCAAGCGAAAGCGTCACGATCTCATAGCAAGCTGGTAGCTTGCTGCCGCTGCCTTCCTTCTTCACCGCTTTGGACTTTTTTAGAGTTTCTGAAAAGCAATCGTGGGGGGGACACACAAGTCAGACAGCAATTAAACCCGACCCCCTCTCCCAGCTTTCTCTCTCTCACACACACACACAAAACAAACTTCAGCCTCCGAGTTACTGACCCTGGATGTATTTCACGAGCAACATAAATATCCTGGATTGCTTTAGTTTGATCTTCCACCAGTGGATGCGAGCCAGCTTTGCAGACAAAAGTTTCTTCCCCCCCCTCCTTCCTCGATCAGATTCTCAAAAAAAAACTGCGATTGCGGTTTTTGTTGTTTCCTCCTCCCTCTCCACGTCCTCCGACTCCAATCCCAGAGATAAAAATAGTCCAGTAAATATCCGGGCAGGGCAAAACACAAACAAAAAAGAACACTAATTCTTGGCGATACTGTTGCGCTTTGCGTTCCCTCTCTGTGGCCACAATGCAGCGAATGGCAACACTGGAGAAGAGGTGTTCAATTCCGATCTCACCCTCCCTGCACACACAGACTAACTCCAAAGCTCCCTGTAAATCCACAAACTATCCAATACTGCTGCTGCCCTCTTTTACCAACAGCAGGTGTTCACGTGATGCCAACCTAACCCAAACATCAGGCTCCAATAATACAGGAGGAAGGAGGGGAGGAATCAGCAGGGGGAGGAGGGAGAAATCTCAGCCAGCTCAGCAAACGATTGATTGGAATATTTAAACTGGAAAGGCAAAAAGGGGGCTGGCACACACACTGAGATTAGCATGTCAATCTGCAGTCAGCCCACCCACAGCACACACATTATCTACTTAGTCCACATCAATATTGCATGTTTATGCCCTCATTCTGGCGCTCCTGTTATCATCTATCGACTGAACCCCCCCCCCCCCCCCCCCAAAAATAAAAAGTTGTCTCCACTGGAAGTTGACTGGGTGAATGGCAGTTCTGTTTGAGAATCGCCCGGTCCGCTTCACCGATCATGCCCATTAATCGTGCCTGCGAACGGTTTTTGTTTGGGAAATGCTAACCCGTGGCTGAGTAATTGCGAACGCCGGAAGGGGAGACAGACCCACTCTCTCACACACACACACACACACAGCTCTTTCTCCCCGCCCGGCTGCATTCACAGGCCACAATGGCACAGCAGCAGCATTGCTGCTCCACACGCCATTGGGGCCGGCCACACAGCTTTGTCCTGCACTCTACCTGGGCTGCTGCTCGGCCGAGGCGAGGGAAGGCGCTGCAAGTTTCTCTTCTGCAGCAGCGAGCCATGATCCGAGCTCCCGAGTCCTCCAAACCCATCACCACCCCCGCCTTTCCCGGCAAACCACCGACTCAGGAATCAGCAATGAGAGAGGCGCTGGGGGGCTGGGCTTCCTCACAAACCATCTGCTTCCTCCAAACCTCAGCCAGCAGAGGGACTCCGAGCTCCCAAATAAACCAGGCTGCCAAATAAAATGTCAGATGCGCGCTCCTCTGCAGGGTGTAGCGTTTAAAGGGCACTTGTTATATAGAAAAGCATCAGAGCTTTGTTTATCAAACAATGGACACCAGGCCACATCAGGCAAATGTACCGGTGGGGGCTTGCAGCTAGTCTGGCTCCTGTGGTCAACATTATTCCCAATTTAACCCTTGGATTTGGATTTTGTTTATTGTCACGAATAACGAGGTACAGTGAAAAGTACTTTTATGCGAGAAGCTCAACAGATCATTAAGTACATGAAAAGGAAATAAAATAAAATACATAATAAGGCAACACAAGGTATACAATGTAACTACATAAGCACCGGCATCGGATGATGCATAAAGGGGTGTAGTGTTAATGAGGTCAGTCCATAAGAGGGTCATTTAGGAGTCTGGTAACAGCAGGGAAGAAGATGTTTTTGAGTCTGTTTATGCGTGTTCTCAGAGTTTTGTATCTCCTGCCCGATGGAAGAAGTTGGAAGAGTGAGTAAGCCGGGTGGGAGGGATCCTTGATTATGCTGCCCGCTTTCCCCAGGCAGCGGGAGGTGTAAATAGAGTCAATGGATGGGAGGCAGGTTCGTGTGATGGACTGGGCGGTGTTCACGACTCTCTGAAGTTGCCATACCAACTTTCTATAGTGCATCTGTAAAAGTTGGTAAGAATAATGTGGACATGCCAAATTTCCTTAGTTTCCTGAGGAAGTATAGGCGCTGTTGTGCTTTCTTGGTGGTCGTGTCGACGTGGGTGGACCAGGACAGATTTTTGGAGATGTGTACCCCTAGAAATGTGAAACTGCTCACCATCTCCACATCGGTGCCATTGATGCTGACAAGGGTGTGTACAGTACTTTGCTTCCTGAAGTCAATGACCAGCTCTTCAGAAAATTTGCAGTGCCACAATTAAAACCTTCCAGTTTTGGGTTTTAAATACTTGCAGGTGAAAGGAGTAACAAAGTTCCGATGGCAATGTGTAACATGCAAGAAAGAATACTTTTCACTGTATAACTAATACATGTGACAATAATAAATCAAATCTGATCAAAAACGTGGCCTTCAATCTAAAATGTGGAGATGCCGGCGTTGGACTGGGGTGAGCACAGTAAGAAGCCTTACAGCACCAGGTTAAAGTCCAACAGGTTTGTTTCAAACACCAGCTTTCGGAGCGCGGCTCCGAAAGCTCGTGTTTGAATCAAACCTATTGGACTTTAGCCTGGTGTTGTAAGACTTCTTACTTCAATCTAAAAGAATGAATTAAAGTAGTCTCTGTACTGAACTTTCTTTTGTGTGTATAGATATATATCTTTATTGTCATAAGTAGGCTTACATTAACACTGCAATGAAGTTACTGTGAAAAGCCCCGAGTCGCCACATTCCGGCGCCTGTCCGGGTACACTGAGGGAGAATTCAGAATGTCCAAATTACCAAACTGCACGTTTTTCAGGACTTGTGGGAGAAACCCCACGCAGTCACAGGGAGAACATACAGACTCCGCACAGACAGTGACCCAAGCCGGGAATCGAACCTGGAATCCTGGTGCTGTGAAGCAACAGTGCTACCGTGCGTCTCGTGCAGGGGTGGCTTAGAGCAAGTGTGTCCAGATTTGGGAGGAAAATTCAAGCTTTGCTGGAAGTTGGACTTGGGCTTTATAGCAAGCTCAGGCTTGAAAGGAAAACTGGCAAAAAAAATGTTTCTTGACTAGAGCTTCATTAATTTTTTAAAATATAAATTTAGTGTACCCAATTCTTTTTTTTCCAATTAAGGGGCAATTTAGCGTGTTCAATCCACCCACCCTGCACATCTTTGGGTTGTGGGGGCGAAACCCACGCAAACACAGGGAGAATGTGCAAACTCCACACGGATAGTGACCCAGAGCCGGGATCGAACCTGGCGCCATGAGGCAACAGGGCTAACCCACTGCGCCACTGTGCTGCCCTAGAGCTTCATTAATATAGAATGGAAGTTTAATTGAAGATGAGAGAAAGGCAGATACCAGCCTTATTGGTAAATGAAGAGACGTGATTGAATTAATCAAAGTGAAGAACAGGTTGGTACTGATCATTCAGCTGAAAGACCAAATTAACTTCCTCAAAGAATTGAAAGACAGATTTTCGATACTTTCTTGAGGGATGTGGAAGCTTTCAGGATATGATTCAGCCCTTGCACTGAGGGAGGACTGATGATGTGTAATCTGCACGACAGTGATGAACATCGAATGAAATAATCAAGTCATAGAGCATGCGATGATGAGCAGAGTTAGTCATTGATGCACAGAAAGAGCAGATGGGTGAAAACCGAGACTTGGGGAAGATATAACTCTGATAGAATGAGACATCAATAGGTAATTTGTGTTCTGAACTTAACTGGCAATGCTGACAATCTCCTTTGAAGCCTGGACATATCCGTCCAGAGTTATCGTTTGATTTGCGTAGTTTGAATTTTGTGAATGGAGATTGTCCATAGTCTCATTAATGGCTTAATCCTGAATCAGAATGCTCAAGATTGGTTAGTATCAGAAACTTTTTTAAAAATTTAGAGTACCCAATTAATTTTTTCCAAGTAAGGGGCGATTTAGCGTGGCCAATCCACCTACCCTGCACATCTTTGGGTTGTGGGGGCGAAATCCACGCAGACACGGGGAGAATGTGCAAACTCCACACGGACAGTGATCCAGAACCGGGATCGAACCTGGGACCTCGGCGCCGTGAGGCAGCAGGGCTAACCCACTGCACCACCATGCTGCCCAGCAGTTGTTATTAGCTCTCTTGTGGGTATCCCAATTATTTGAAGATCACAGAGATGAAAAGCCCCTCCACACCCCTCCCCCAGCAGTGGGCCAGCAGCTCCGCTGCCCTTGAGCTGCATGCCGGAAAATGGAAGTGGCTACTCACCTCCTCACTTCCTCTCAGCAACGTCCGAACACTTGCCACGGGCCCTGATACAGCAGCCTGACCCAGTCAATGAAGCCCCACCCAAATTCAAACCACCCCAGTACCTCCCACAGACTTCCACCCGGTCAAATGCCTTCTCTGCGTCCATTGCGACCATTACCACTACGTCCCTACCCTCTGGGGGCACCATGATAACATTCAACAGCTTTCTTACATTGGCCGCCAACTGTCTCCCCTTAACAAATCCCTTCTGGTCCTCCCCAATCACATCCGGATCGCGGTCTTCAATCCTCGAGGACAAGATCTTAGCCAACCATTTGTCATCTACGTTTAGTAGGGAGATCGGTCTGCAGAACCCGCATAACTCCGGGCCCTTATCCCGCTTCAGGATCAATGAGATAGTGGCCTGTGACTTTGTTGGGGGCAGCCCCCCCTCTCTCCCTTACCTCATTAAATGTCCTCATCAGCAGCGACCCCAGTATCCCAGAGAACTTTTTGTAAATCTCCATGGGGTACCCATCCGGTCCCAGGGCTTTACCTGACTGCATGGCCTTCAGCTCATCTGCTATCTCTTCCAACTCTATTGGGGCCCCCAGCCCTTCTACCAAGTCTTCTTCAACCTTCGGGAACTTCAGCCTCCCTAAGAATTGCCTCATCCCCTCCTGCCCAGCTGGGGCTTCCGACTCATACAGCCTGCTGTAGAATTCCTTGAACGCCTTATTGACCCCAGCTGCATCTCCGACCAGGTTCCCATCCCTGTCCCTTACTTTCCCAATCTCCCTGGCCACCTCCTGCTTTCTAAGCTGCTGCACAAGCATTCTACTGGCCTGCTCCCCATATTCATAGATCACTCCCCCCCCCCCCCCCCCCCCCTCGCCTTCCTCAGCTGCTCCACTGCCTTCCCTGTAGTTAACAAGCCAAACTCCGCCTGTAGCCTCCGCCATTCCCTTAGAAGCCCTGCCTCTGGGGTCTCCGCATACCTCCTGTCAACCTGCAATATCTCCTTTATCTGTCGGTCCGTCTCTGCTCTGCTCTGCCTTCTCCCTGTGGACCCATATCGAGATCAGCTCCCCTCTAACCACTGCCTTCAGCGTCTCCCAGACCACCGCTGCCGAAACTTCACCCATGTCGTTGACTTCCAGATAGTACTGGATACATTTCGTCAGCTGCCCACACACCACATCAGCTAAAAGTCCCATGTCCAGCCTCCAGTGCGGGCGCTGGCTACCCTCCTTGCTCACCTGTAGGTCAACCCAGTGCAGGGCATGATCCAAGATCGTGATCACTGAATACTCAGTGTCCACTACCCCTGTGAGTAAAGCCCTATTCAGGAAAAAAAAAGTCAATCCGGGAGTACATTTTATGCACCTGTGAGTAGAAGGAAAACGCTTTCACTCTTGGCCGCCCAAATCTCCATGGGTCGTCCCGGCCCCCCCCCCCCCCCCCCCCCCCCCCCCCCCCTCTCCTCTCCTCTCTCTCTCTCTCTCTTTCTCTCTCTCTCTCTCTCTCTCTCTCTCTCTCTCTCTCTCTCTCTCTCTCTCTCTCTCTCTCTCTCTCTCTCTCTCTCTCTCTCTCTCTCTCTCCCCCCCCCCCCCCCCCCCCCCCCCATCTGCTCCATAAACCCCTTTAGCTCCTTTGCCATTGCCGGCACCCTGCCTGTCCTTGAGCTAGATCGGTCTAGCCCTGGGTTAATGACCGTGTTGAAGTCTCCACCCCCCCTTCCCCCATGGCCAGCTTATGCAAATCCAGGTCCAGGATCTTCCCCAACATCCTCCTTATGAACTCCACATCATCCCAATTTGGCGAGTACACATTCACGAGTGCCACCGGCAGCCCCTCCAGCTTCCCACTGACCATAATGTACCGACCCCCCACGTCCGCAGCTATTTTTCCTATTGAATGACACTCACTTATTCATCAGGATTGTGACCCCTCTAGTCTTAGAGGATCTCCCTGTTGTCCCGCAGCAAAAATCCCTCCCCTGTCAGCAGAACATTTCCTCCCCCTCCCCCCGCAGTAACAGCACTATACACACAGCCCCCTTCAACAAGCATACCATCTTCTCACCCCCCCCCCCCCCCCACTGCACTTCCGTGAGCTAGCCCGCCAAATCAAAAAACAGATCCAACATCTAACATTCACACCTCCATCCCCCATCAGTGCAAATGCAAATTTTAACTCAAACAGCTCGTTTATTCGCAGACTCCAAATCAATACAGAAGGCATTACAAGTAACGTCCAAAGACACAAACCTTTTTTATTAAATAGTAGAAATGCTGCTCTTCGTGAGTGACCCAAAGATGGGTCGGATACAGTAGTTCAAACTTTACCTTCTTAAAAAGGGTCGATTTTATCTGATTGAACCCTGCTCTTCTGGCCACGTCCGCGCTCAGATCCTGATATATACGCAGGGCGTTGTTCTTATATTTACACATCCATGTCTGCCTGGCCCACCATAGAATGCACTCCTTGTCCAGGTACCTGTGGAATCTCACCACCATTTCTCTCGGGGGTCACTTACATGCGGCTTCCTCGCTAGCGCTCTGTGCGCCCTGTCCACCTCCAAGGGTCGGGAGAATGTCCCATCCCCCATTAGCTTCTCAAACATACCCACATAGTATGCCCTGCGTCCGTTCCTTCGGAACCCTCTGGGTGACCCACAATTCCCAGGTTCTGCCGGCAGGACCTGGTCTCTAGGTCCTCCAACATCTGGAGCCTTTTCTGCTGGTCTCTTAGCATCCCCGCCTCCAACTCCACTGCAGCTTGGTATTCCTCCTGCTCAGTCAGTGCCTTCTCCACTTTCTGGATCGCCCAATCTTGAGCATCCAGTCTGAGTTCCAGCCGCTCAATTGACTCCTTAATCGGGTCCAAGCATTCCTGTTTCTGCTTGGCGAGGCTCTCCTCTGTGAACTGCATCAGCTGCTAGGTCGACAGCTGGGTCGTCAAGCCAGGACCCCGGTCGTCCGCCAAGCTTTCTCCTGCTGCAGCCTCAGCCCAAGCCTTCTCCGTTCGTCTATTTCTTGCTTTGCGAGCACTCCTTGTTTAAAAATGTTTAAAATAAATTTAGAGTGTCCAATTAATTTTTCCAATCGAGGGGCAATTTACCGTGGCCAATCCACCTATCCTGTACATCTTTGGGCTATGGGGGCAAAACCCACACAGACACGGGGAGAATGTGCAAACTCCACACGGACAGTGACCCAGAGCTGGGATCGAACCTGGGACCTCGGTGCCATGAGGCAGCAGTGCTAACCCACTGTGCCATCATGCTGCCCTCGAGCACTCCTGGTCCGCTTCTTCATGCACTGATGTAGGATTCCTCGTCACAGTTGCATCCAACATCAATTTTCCACTTCAGATCCGACAGAAAATCGGGGGAAAAGGTCCAAAGTTCCGACCCGAGCGGGAGCAACCAAATGTGCGACCTTCTCCATCATAGCCACCACCGGAAGTCCCCAAGTAGGGTGCTCTTTCAAGGGGCCGGTGCAGACTCGGATGTGCTGAATGGCCTCCTGCACTGTAAATTCTATGATTCTAGCATCTGTGGAGAGAGAAGGGAGCGAACTGGAAATAGGATGAGATTTATACTATTGTGGGGGTGGGGGGGGGGGGGGGTGGGGGTACGGGGGAGAGGGGAGAGGGTGTGGAGCTGGATACAGGACCAGCGATATGTGGAGATCCACACACATGTTGTGGACAGAAAAACAAAGGGAATGTAAATGAGGATGAATAAGGCTAGGAAGGGTGCTGATAGTGGCACATCAAGAGATTAGAATGTGTTACTGGCAGCACAGAGGTAAGCAGTGTGTCAAAGGGCAACTAGGAACAGGAAGCGGATGGCCCAAGTGGGGGAGGGTGTTACAATGGTGAGGGAAAATGGAAGAAATGAAAATAGATTGACAGAAATAAAAATGGGTGAAGGTGAAGAGTTCACAGTCTGAAGTTGTTGAACTCGATGTTATGTCCGGAAGGCTGTAACGTGCCTGTCCGGAAGATGAATTACTGTTCCTCCAGCTTACATTGGGTTTGACTGGAACGTTGCAGCAGGCCAAGGATTGACGTGTGGGTGTGAGAGCAGGACGGTGAGTTGAAATAGCAGCGACAGGAAGGTCTGGGTCCTGCATGCGGACGGACCGGAGGTGTTCTGCAAAGCGGTCACCCAGTCCGTGTTTAGTCTCTCCAATGTAGAGTAGACTGCACTGGGAGCAGTGAATGCAATAGACCAGATTGAAGGAGGTGCACGGTAAGTGCTGCCTAATCTGAAAAGATTGTTTTTGGCCTGGGATGGTGAGCAGGGAGGAGGTAAAGGGGCATTGTTACACCTGCGATTGAATAGGAAGGTGCCATGGGAAGAGGGTGAGGTGTTGGGGGTGATGTAGGAGTGGGCCAGGGTATCCCGGAGGAAACGGTCTCTGCGGAATGCTGATGGGTGTGGACAAAATGCCAGCCTGAAAACTTGGCACAGCCACCTGGGCACACTGGCAGGACCAGGCTGTCACCCGGGTGGCATTCCAGGGTGTTGACCAGCCCTGAGGCAGACCAATCAGGGGCCCCCAATCGCCTGGGAGATCCCCCAAGTACCATTCCGCCTGATCCCCATTTGTGCGCCTGGCTGAGATCTCCTCGGCGAGGCCGGTGAATGGCGAATAGCTGTCCAATCCGGTGTCAGCAGAGTTAAATGGGTTTCTAAACTCACTAAACTCTTAAATCTGTGTGGGATCCAAACCACACCACTCGTGGGGTGTAGCAACCACCGGGAATCCCGGGAGAGGCCTCTCCTGGAATCTACCGGTCATGTCTTGCCCTGATTCCGGTGGAACGGGGCCGGTAAATCGTAGATCATATCTCTGTGACCATTGCCGATCATTTCTTCAGCTGCCAAGGCCCAAGGCTTTGGAATTTCCTTGGTCAACACACTCTACCACTCCAGGACCTGAGCACAAAGATCAAGTCGTAGTGAGAGAATACTGCACTATCGGAGGTACTGTCTCTCAGAGGAGACATTAAACTGGGCCTGTCTCCGTGCTGTAGATTCTATGGTACCCCATCTGCCCTCTTTTGGACGTAAAAGGCCCCACGATTCTCTTTTAAACAACAGCACGGGAATTCTCCCCAGTCTCCGAGCAAATATTTATCCCTCAATCAACATCTCAACATTATCTGGTCATGTTGGTGGGAGCTTGCTATGTATGAGCAAGTTGGCTGCCGTGTTTTATACACTACAACAATGACCACGCTTCAAAAGCATGTAATTGGTTGCTCAGTTTGAGATATTATGTGATCAAAAAACAGGCGATATACATTCAAGCTTTTTTCAAACTCTCTTCCCTCTTTGAGAAACTCTTCAACATTTACCACTGACTGAGCTTTTGACCATCTGCCTTTGCATCTCCTTGTGTGTCTCAGTGTCCCATTTTATTTGGTAATATTTCTGTGAAGATGCTTTAATACCTGATATAAATACTTTTCCCTTGATTCCCTTATTTCCCATTTCTTTATTTTTGCTGTTATTATTGATCCATGGATGCTTACTGGACATCTACCTTAAGTCGAGCAGGGTTATTAAGTAATTTATAAATTATAAATAAGAACACACTGCTATTTTGTGGACAGCACAACTCAGACGTTTCGAAACCTGAGGGATCGGTGGGACTGATTTTGATTGGTTGGCTGGTGCCCCCCCCCCCTCGGGGGTGTGGACTCTTGAGGTTGAATATCTCAAACACAGGCTGTCTCTGGTGCCTCGGGCCATGCTCTGAGCGTAAACCCAAGTCAATGAGTGTGTTGGCCATTAAAGACTTTGCTGCACCTGTCTCAAGGTGATCCTTGGCATAATTATTCCCACACACCTTTCCAACCAAGGGCACTGGGCGCTGCCTCGGTAGCCCATCTGTGATCTATTAATTTGACAGTCTGGGGATTGAAACAGTGTCGGGTGTGGGCAGCAGACCAGGCATATTATCTATGGAGTAGGCACTGAACTAGCAACACTGAGACGCAGTCACTTAAACAAAATCAAGAGTATTATTATGGAGATAAGCATTTGGAATGGTGAGTACTCAAGAGATAAAACGCAGTTTACTCTTATACCATCATTAGTAAAACAATCGTATTTGCAGGGCTCGAAAACCACTTCAGAGGAACAGATGTGTTTGAGTACAAAGGAATAAGGCTCTTCGGTGAGCTCAACTGTCTGATAGAAAGAAGGGAAGGAACATGCATTTATCGATATCACACCTTTCATGTCCCAAAGTGGTTTTCAGCCAAATAGTACTTGTTAAGTTTAGTCACTGCAGAGGGCACAGCAGTCAAATTGCACTCCCAGTGTCCCACAGAAAGCAATGAGGTAAATGACCAGATGATCTGTTTTGACATTAATCAAGGTTTAAATGTTGACCAGGACTCCAGTGACTCTCTTGTCACAGGGTGTTGTATTTTTATTTAAATTTAGAGTACCCAATTCAATTTTTCCAATTGAGGGGCAATTTAGTGTGGCCAATCCAACTACCTTGCACATCTTTGGGTTGTTGGGGGGGGGGGGGGGGGGGGTTGCGGTGCGTGCAAACGCAGGGAGAATGTGCAAACTCCACACGGACAGTGACCCAGAACTGGGATCGGAACTGGGACCTCAGTGCCATGAGGCAGCAGTGCTATCCACTGCACCACATTGCTGCCCCTTCATGGGATGTTTTATGTCCACCTGCGAGAACAGATGGGGGCCTCGGTTTAACTTTGTGCTTCTGAGGGATGGTACCTCTGTCAGCGCGGAACTCCCTCAGTGCTGTATTGGAGCGATAGCATGGATTGCCTGCTCAAGTCTTTGAAATGGAGGTTCAATCCCAAAACCTTCTGACTGGGAGTCAAGAATATAGATTCATTGAGCCACCTTTAATATATGCTGCTTCCCCTATTTCGTTTTTTTCAAACTAATATTGTGTAGGATTTTCAAAATTACTTATTTCACTTACTCATGTCCACTGTCTCCTTATGCTGAGTACTTTCTCCATTCTTCATGCAGGATCTCAGCAGGCATTTGGCCATCAGTACGAGCATGCATCAGTCTATATGGAGCAGGATGTGCACGCAGTCAGGGATTACGGAGTTAAATTCTGGAGTCGGAATCTCTCCATGTTCGCTCAGTGCAGAGCAGGGACTGAATCTGAGACTTGCTCCATCGTTCTGGCTGTCATTCATTGAGTCTTGTTGTTTTTTTGTACCTAGGACTGTGTGTTACCGGTTACCGAGTTTCGCTGTAGTTTCCTACATAATTGAAATCTAATAATACCAAGAATTTGTTCATTTTTAGTCAGTTTTGTTGTTATTCGTAACACAATTCCGTTACTGTTGTGAATTTATCTTTGCTGTGGTGATGTAGCAGTTTCTATGAGAGGAGAGGAGGAGGCAGTGATTTAGGCCTTTCCACCCCTTGTAATTACACACTTGTTTAAATTGTAGCTATGCACCCAACACTTTTCCCAGAATCATGCCTTGCCTTCTCATCTCACCAGAGAGATACAGAAGAGAAATCCTGCTCAGTTCCTCCTAGCTCATCGACCAGCACCAACTTGCATATATATAACCTTTAATGTAATGAATTGTCCCAAGGTGCTTCACAGGGAATCTATCAAACACAGTTTGACACCAAACAACACAAAGTAATATTAGGGCAGATAACCAAGAGCTTGGTGGAAGAGGTAGGTTTTAAGGAGCTTCCTAAAAGAAGAAAGAGAGGTAGAGGAATTTGGGGAGGGAATTTCACAGCTTGGGAACTCTAGAACCAGAGGCCATACTTTTAGATTTAAAACAAATAAGGAAGAATCATAGAATCATAGAAGTTACAGTGCAGAAGGAGACCATTAATCCCATCAAGTCTGCACCAGCCCTTGGAAAGAACATTCCATTTAAGCCCACACTTCCAACCTATCCCCGTAACCCAGTAACCCTACCTCACCTTTTTAAAAAAAATTTAAATAAATTTAGAGTACCCAATTAATTTTCTTTTCCAATTAAAGGGCAATTTAGCGTGGCCAATCCACCTACCCTGCACATCTTTGCGTTGTGGGGGCGAAACCCACGCAAACACGGGGAGAATGTGCAAACTCCACATGGACAGTGACCCAGAGCCGGGATCGAACTTGGGCCCTCGGCGCCGTGAGGCATCAGGGCTAACCCACTGCGCCACCGTGCTGCCCGTACACCTAACCCTTTTGGACACTAAGGGAAATTTAGCATGGCCAATCCACCGAACCTTCACATCTTTGGACTGCAGCAGGAAACCAGAGCACCGGGAGGGAGGAAACCGGAGCATCCGGAGGAAACCCACGCAGACACGGGAGAACGTGCAGACTCTGCACAGGCAGTAACCCAAGCCGGGAATCGAACCTGGGACCCTGGAGCTGTGAAGCAATTGTGCTAATCACTGTGCTACCATGTTGCCAATGACTTCACTCAAACGGTGTTGAATCCAGAGCAGTGGACACTGGAACACTAAACAAATTTGAGGAAGCAATCGATCAGTTTTAATTAGTAGCGGGGTGACTGGTTATGGGGAGCGGGCGGTGGCAATGAGGCTGAAATGAGATCAGCCATGATCGTATTGAATGGCGGATCGGGTTCGAGGGGCTGAATTGCTGGCTCCTGCTCCTAATTCTTCTGAGCCAGAAGTGAAGGCATGGGGACTAAAGATGGAGCAATCAAATCAGGGATACTTAAGAGGCCAGAATTGGATACGTGCGGATACCTCAGTCTTGTGGGAGTGGAGGAGATGGCGAAGGGTGAGACCATGGAGGATTTTGAAAACAAAGATGAAAATTTTAAAATCTATTAATAATAATCTTTATTGTCAAAAGTAGGCTTACATTAACGCTGCAATGAAGTTACTGTGAAAAGCCCCTAGTTGCCACACTCCGGCGCCTGTTCGGGTACACAGAGGGAGAATTCAGAATGTCCAGTTCACCTAACAAGCACGTCTTTCGGAACTTGTGGGAGGAAACCGGAGCACCCGGAGGAAACCCACGCAGACACGGGGAGAACGTGCAGACTCCGCACAGACAGTGATCCAAACCGGGAATCGAACCCGGGACCCTGGCACTGTGAAGCAGCAGTGCCAATCACTGTGCTGCAGTGTCCCAGGGGTCAGGCTGGGCCAGTGAGGGATGATGAGTGAAGGAAAGTTGGTGCAAGTATGTACATGGGAAACAATGCTTAGGAATGCATTGGAATCGGCAAGTCTAGAGGTAACAAAGATCTGCATGAGGGTTTCAGCAGCAGTTGACTGAGGAAAAGGCAAAGTCAGTGATGTTGCAGATATGGAAACTTGTGATTGTGACGAAGTGTTACATCATCTTTGGGTCGACAATGACACCAACCTTGCGAATAGACTGGTTCAGCTTCAGACAGTTGCCAGGAGAGGAATAGACTCAATGGCTTGGGAATGCAGTTTGTGGTGGGGACCAAATCTTTTGTTGTCCCAATATTTAAATAGAGGAGATTTTTGGTCATCTACTGCTGGATGTCAGATAAGCAGTCTGATAATTTACAAGCAGTGGGGGAGTTGAGAGAGGTGGTGGTGAGGTAGAGCTGGTTGTTATCAGAGTCCATGTGAAAGCTATCCCGAAAGACCCAACTGTCTGCTTCTCATGGTATCCCTTCCTCAGTCCCAGGTTTTCATCTCCGTGAACCTACCTGGGTGACACTTGCATTGCGTGCCAGCCTCATTTTCCTGACTCTTTAGTTTTTACTTGCTTTGATCTGTGTCCCATTGCCCTGTGTCCCATTGTCCCACTGTGACTTAAATTGAAGTAGTGTTTTAATCATTGACCAAAAACTGAACTGGACGGGTGGCACGGTGGCGCAGTGGTTAGCACTTTAAAAAGAAACACCTGGGACTAGCCATATATATACTTTGGTTACAAGAGCAGATCAGAGACTGGGAATTTCAGCAAGTAGCTCACTTCCTGACTCATAAGGCACAAGTCAGGAGTGTGATAGAATACTCTCCACTTGCCTGATTCAGTGCAACTTGAACAATAAAATAGAATCATGCAGCACAGCAAAGGCCCTTTGGCCCATCGCGTGTGTGCTGGTTAAAAACAACCACCTATCCATTCTAATCCTGTTTTCCAGCACTTGGCCCATAGCCCTGGGATCGTAAATCAGGATGTGTGTGTGTGACTTGGAAAGTAATTTGCAGGTGGTGGCTATCCCACACTTCTCTTGCCCTTGTTCTAGGACCGGTGGAGGTCATGGATTTGGACGGAATGTCGAAGGAGCCTTACCGAGTCGTTGAATAGACTTTGAAGAGGCCGAGTTCCCCATTTCAGCTAAGAGCAGTGTGTGGGAGAGATGACTCCTGAAGAGAGGACAGTTTCATTCATGTCCTTCTGTACGAGTAGGGAGCCAAGAGGCGTCTCTTTTTTTGAGTTCAACTATATGTGCTTTCTCTTCATCAGCTACAGCACAAGATCAGGAGAGGTCGGGCCATCTTCTGAGGAATTAATCTAGTAAAGGGATAGAGAACATATTTGGATTCTAAAACAAAAATTCCCGTATCAGCCTCCCCGAATGTGGCAACTAGGGTCTTTTCACAGTAACTTCATTTGAAGTCTACTTGTGACAAGAAGCGATTTTCATTTCATTTTCATTTCATTTCATTTCAAATTAAATACTGCAGATTCTGAAAATCTGATATAAAAACAATAAATGCTGTAAGTACTGAGCAGGTCAGGCAGCATCTGTGGAGCTGCGAAACAAAGTTAATGATTCAGGCTGATACATCCTGTTTTTGTAACCTATTTTGTAACCCGTTTGGAGCATCCAGAGGCCCGTTTGGGGCTGGAGCACCACCGTTGTGCTCGGGGGGGGGGGGGACAGGCCGGCGATCAGTGCCCACCGATCGTCGGGGCTGCGTCCAAAAGGGACGCACTATTTCCCCTCCGCCGCCCGACAAGATCAAGCCGCCACATCTTGTCGGGCGGCGGTGGAGAAATGCGGAACTGCGCATGCGCGGGTTCCGTCAATGACGTGATGACGTCACCCGCGCATGCGCGGGTTGGAGCTGGCCGCGCGTCATCTTGGCGTGCGGTCTTAACGACGGTCGCTAAGGCTGCAACGCCGTGATTCCTGGGGTCCCGCTCCTAGCCCCGATTGGGGGGGGGGGGGGGGGGGGAGAATCGGGTCCCGGGAACGGGCGTGAAGGCTGCCGTGAAACATGGCCAGTTTCACAGCCTTTACGACTCTCCGCATTTGCGGAGAATCTCGCCCTGTGTTTCTCCAGTTCTGGCCTCTTGCGCGTTTCCTAATTTCACCACTCTATCATTGGTGGCATTGCCTTCAGCCGTCTGCATGCTAAACTCTGGAATTACATCCCTAAACCACTTTGCCATCTTTTGCTCACCTGTCTGAATATCTCCTTGAGTAACTTGGTATTACATTTTCTTTAATAATGTTCCTGTGGGGCAGCACGGTGGCACAATGGTTAGCATTGTTGTCTACGGCGCTGAGGACCTGGGTTCGAATCCCGGCCCTGGGTCACTGTCCGTGTGGAGTTTGCACATTCTCCCCGTGTCTGCGTGGGTTTCGCCCCCACAACCCAAAAGATGTGCAGGATAGGTGGATCGGCCACACTAAATTGCCCCCCAATTGGAAAAAATAATTGGGTACTCTAAATTTATTTAAAAAAAAATAACATTCCTGTGAGGCACCTTGCAAACGTGTTATGTTATAGACATTATATAAACGCAAGTTGTTTGTTCCCTGAGTATGTTTACTCTTGGGGTGTAGATAGCATTGTTTCAGTGCCCATATCTAATGTTCCTGAGTGGCTGTCCGGGATATTGAGAGTTCACCATGTGTGGATCTGGAGCTAGGTGATAGTCCATTTGGAATAAGTGGAGTACCTCCCCTTCCCGAAGAACAACAGTGCGTCAGTTTTATTCTTGCATTTATCCAGCAGCTTTCCTGGTCATTTTCCTCGGCCGTGGCTCACAAATGATAAGATTTATCGATTTTCATTTTGTGGTTAGACAGTTTCCCTGGTTGGCATTTGGTTTGGAAGGGGTTGGCATGGGGTGCCATTGATGAGGAGACATCAATTTAAAATGTGGCTGGGAAAGATTTCTCCTCGGAGAGAATTTTGGAACATGGAATGTTTTGCCGCAATGGGTGATTGAGGCAAAGGCAACCTCTGCCTTTAATAGAAATGATTTTGAAGCAGGGGAAGATGCAGGCTATGCACAGAACACAGGATAGTGGATTTAGGTTTGGATTGCTCCAGCGCTGGTGTAGACATTCTGTGCTGAAGGCTCCTGTAGTTCCAGGCAGGATGACGCCGATTGTGTTACAATTGGCCTCAACCATTCCTGGGCCAGGGAAGTTAAAATTCAGCCAGAGTTCATGTCCTCGACCACTATCCAAATGACGTTCATTGGATACTGAGCTCCTGAGGGAGGAGGAAAAAAATAACTGGGAATGTTTTTTAAAACTGCTGCTGTACCATGGAAACCAAATACACAAAATGATATTCATGAAATGAAACAGGCCTTTCATTGAGGTGGGAGCTGAGCTTGAACTCCCAAGACTCCTTGTGTCGGAGCTGGCAGCAGGATTGACCTCAAAAATGTTTGAAAGGCAATATTATAGTGTCTGGAAGACGGAGGAAGCTAATGTGGCTTTACCAAAGATCGGTTGCAACTAGTGGCAACACGTCATTTGAAACCTTACATTGCAGTTTGACGGAGTTCTTGGACAAATCCAGGGTGTGATTTTGTACACCACAAACTCACATTTGTGAGGGCAGGTTTAGCTAGACAGTGGGTTTGTGATGCAGAGCAAGGCCAGCAGCCTGGGTTCGATTCCTGTACCGGCTGAGGTTATTCATGAAGGCCCCGCCTTCTCAACCCTGCCTCTCACTTGAGGTGTGGTGATCCTCAGGTTAAATCGCCACCAAGTCAGCTCTCCCACTTAAAGGGAAAGCAGCCTATAGTCACCTGAAACTCTGCCAACTTTTCTTGTAACTCACATTTGTTTTTCAAATATTTTTATTCTCCTTTTCCTAATTTTCTCCCAAATTTACACCCACCAACAATAAGCAGTAACGAATATAATGTCAATCCCCTATATCAACAACAACAATCCCATCCTCCCACCAAATCCCCACACAACTGCCCGCGTGTTAACATAAACAAACAAAATGTGATGATTTCTACAAGCGTGCCGGGTTTTCTGCCTCCCATTATTCCCCGCCCCCTCCCCACCCCCTATCTCCGAGGTTTGGGCCAGAGCTGCCTGCCCGTGTGGGTGTGAGCCTGTTTGTGCGCATGTCTGTGTGTGTGTGTATGGCTTCCTTCCTGTCTGTGAGTGTGTGTAGCTTCCTGCCTGTGTGTGTGTGTGTGTGTGTGTGTGTGTGTGTGTGCGCGCGCCTTCCTGCCTGTCTGAGTGTGCACCTTCCTCAGTTTGTGTGTGAGAGAGAGAGAGAGTGTGTGTGAGAGAGAGAGAGTGTGTGTAGCTTCCTGCCTGTCTGTGAGTGTGCGCCTTCCTGCCTGTCTGTGAGTGTGCGCCTTCCTGCCTTTCTGTGAGTGTGCGCCTTCCTGCCTGTCTGTGAGTGTGTGTGTGAGAGAGTGTGTGTAGCTTCCTGCCCATCTGAGCATGCGCCTTCTTTGTGTGTGTGTGTGTGTGTGTGTGTGTGTGAGAGAGAGAGTGTGTGTAGCTAGCTGCCCGTCTGTGAGGGTGCACCTTCCTGCCTGTCTGAGTGTGCGCCTTGCTGCCTGTCTGTGAGTGTGTGCCTTCCTGCCTGTCTGTGTGTGTGCGCCTTCCTGCCTGCCTGTGAGTGTGAAGCTTCCTGCCTGTCTGCGAGTGTGCGCCTTTCTGCCTGTCTGAGTGTGTGAAGCTTCCTGCCTGTCTGCGAGTGTGCGCCTTCCTGCCTGACTGTGTGTCTGTGAGTGTGCGCCTTCCTGCCTGTCTGTGAGTGTGTGCGCCTTCCTGCCTGACTGTGTGTGTGCGCGCCTTCCTGCCTGTCTGTGAGTGTGTGCGCCTTCCTGCCTGTGAGTGTGTGCGCCGTCCCTCCTGTCTGTGAGTGTGTGTGCCGTCCCTCCTGTCTGTGAGTGTGTGTGCCGTCCCTCCTGTCTGTGAGTGTGTGTGCCGTCCCTCCTGTCTGTGAGTGTGTGCCGTCCCTCCTGTCTGTGAGTGTGTGTGCCGTCCCTCCTGTCTGTGAGTGTGTGTGTAGCTTCCTGTGAGTGTGCGCCTTCCTGCCTGACTGTGTGCGCGCGCCTTCCTGCCTGTCTGTGAGTGTGTGGTAAACCCTCTTTTAATTTTTCCCTCTGTGGAGGGGGGATGTGACACATGGTCCCAGTGCTGGATGTTGGTGGGCATGCACCCCGCCTGTCCTGGCGAACGGGGGGGGGGGGGGGGGGGGGGGGGGGGGAGGGGGGGGAGGGGGGGGGGGGGGCCATGGGGGAGGGCAGCAACTGTTGAAAGGAATATTGTTTTTCTGAGAATAGACGATATTATCCTTTGGCTCGCAATCCTGCTCGTGTGATTTTTCTTTTTTGTATATCGGAGGGAGGGGGGATTATGTGGGTGGAGTAGGAAAGCCAAGGGAGTAAAGAGGGGTGGTATCCTGTCAAAGAGGCGGGTTCTGGCCCTGGTTACTGTAAGGCGGGGCGGGGAGGGCATCCAGTCCTGCCTCTCACAGACCCCAATCCCCCTCCACCCATCTGCTCTGGCCTCTCGTCCATCCCAATTGGGAGACAGCCTCTGGTCTGGGTCCATGTACCTCGCCTCGCCGCTCCTGGCTTTTACCCCCTTTCCCTGATTTTGTTCCCCCCCCCCTTCCAATTCTCTCCTTTTTTTGACTTGTCGTGACATTTCTTGCTGATTAAAGTACGATTTATATAAAACCAAAAAAAAAAAACATAAACAAACAACTGCTCTCCACCAGGAAAGCAGTGCACCAACTCCACCAGGCGCGCGGGACCCTGTACGAACACGGAGACAAAGCCAGCCGCCTGTTGGCACACCAGCTGAGAAAGCAGGCAGCCACCAGAGAAATTGTGCAAATCAGGGGTACGTTGGAAACAGAACCAGAGAGGATTAACAAAACCTTCAAGGCCTTCTACCAAGAGCTGTACACCTCAGAGCCCCCAACGGGGAAGGCTGGGATGAACCGGTTCCTTGATGGACTGGACATTCCAGTCATGGGGGAGGGCAGAAAACGGGACCTGGAAGCACCACTAGCACTGGGAGAGATCATGGACAGCATTAGCTCCATGCAGACGGGGAAGGCGCCGGGACCGGACAGATGCCCGGCGGACTTCTCCAAAAATTTTGCGACAGCGCTGGCCCCGCACCTGCGGGAGATGTTCACAGACTCGCTAGCTAGGGGAACACTGCCACCCACGTTAGCACAGGCCTCAATTTCGCTGATACCTAAGAAAGACAAAGACCCAACGGAATGTGGGCCATACAGATCCATCTCACTGCTGAACGCGGACGCCAAAATACTGGCCAAAATCCTAGCCAAAAGGCTAGAAGACTGTATACCTGAGGTGGTCACAGAGGACCAGACGGGCTTCGTCAAAGGTAGACAGCTTACCTCGAACATCAGGCGCCTGCTGAATGTGATAATCACCCCTCCGGGGAGAGAACACAAGAGGTGATTGTCTCCCTGGACGCAGAAAAGGCCTTCGACAGAGTCGAATGGAAATACCTCATAGAGGTACTGGAGAAGTTCGGGCTTGGAACAGGGTTCACCGCTTGGGTAAAGCTCCTATACAACACTCCTATGGCGAGTGTACGGACCAACAATACCAACTCCCAATACTTCCAGCTGCACAGGGGCACCAGACAAGGATGCCCACTGTCCCTGCTGCTGTTCGCACTAGCAATTGAACCGCTAGCAATCGCACTCAGGGCAGCAAAAAATTGGAGGGGGATCCGAAGGGGAGGCAGAGAGCACAGAGTCTCACTCTATGCAGATGACCTGCTCCTCTACATCTCGGAACCACAGAGCAGCATGGACGGAATCATTGCGCTCCTGAAAGAGTTTGGAGCCTTCTCGGGCTACAAACTCAACATGACCAAAAGCGAGATCTTCCCAGTACACCCGCAAGGGGGTGGGGGGGCGGGCGGGCTTGCGGCGGCGGCAGCAGCACTAAAGGGGCTGCCGTTCAAACACGCCCGACACAAATTCCGCTACCTGGGGATCCAAATAGCCCGTGACTGGAAAGGGATCCACAAATGGAACCTCACCAGTCTGACGGAGGAAGTAAAAAGGACCTGCAAAGATGGAACACACTCCCACTCTCACTCGCGGGGAGAGTCCAGACGATCAAAATGAACGTATTGCCCAGGTTCCTCTTCCTGTTTAGATCCATTCCGATCTACATCCCCAAGGCCTTTTTCAAAGCGCTGGACAAACTAATCATGGCGTTTGTATGGGGGGGTAAAAATGCTAGGATCCCAAAGAAGGTCCTACAAAAAACAAAACCAAGAGGGGGGCTAGCCCTCCCAAACCTACAATTCTACCACTGGGCGGCAACAGCCGAGCAAGTAAGGGGATGATGGATCCAGGAGCCAGAGGCCGAGTGGGTTCGTGCGGAGGAGGCCTCCTGCATGGGGACCTCCCTCCGGGCCCTCGCCACGGCAGCACTCCCATCCCCACCCAAAAAACACTCCAGCAGCCCAGTGGTGACAGCCACCCTCCAATCCTGGAACCAACTGCGGCAGCAATTTGGCCTGACCAAAATGTCGGACAAGGCTCCCATCTGCAACAACCATAGGTTCACACCAGCACTGACTGACGCCACCTTCAAAAGGTGGAGGCACGACGGAGGGACACTGACAGTCAGGGACCTATACACGGACGGCAGGAGAAATTTCGGCTAGCCAGGGGGAACGAGCTACGGTATCTGCAGCTCAAAAACTTATTATGAAAGGAGACAAGGACGCACCCACAACTGCCACGACAGACACTACTGGAAGACCTACTGGACGACGCAAGTATCCTAGAGAAGAGGAACTGTAGCGACATGTATGACCGACTGGTAGAAAGGGCCGACACCGTACTGGACGCAACAAGAAAGAAATGGGAGGATGACCTGGGGATTGAGATAGGATGGGGACTCTGGAGTGAAGCACTGCATAGGGTCAACTCCACCTCCACGTGCGCAAGGCTCTGACGCAACTAAAAGTGGTACAGAGAGCCCACTTAACGAGAAACCGTATGAGTAGGTTCTTCCTGGAGGTGGAGGACAGATGTGAACGGTGCCAAAGAGGCCCGGCCAACCACGCCCACATGTTCTGGTCTTGCCCCAGATATGTGGAGTACTGGACAGCCTTCTTCAAGGCTATGTCCAAAGTGGTGGGGGTGAGGGTGGAGCCATGCCCGATAGTGGCGGTCTTCGGGGTTTCAGACCAGCCAGATCTATTCCTGGGGAGGAGGGCGGACGCCCTTGCCTTTGCCTCCCTGATCGCCCGCCATAGAATCCTGTTTGGTTGGCGGTCAGCAGCACCACCCAGAGCTGCAGACTGGCTGTCCGACCTCTCGGAATCTCTCCAAATGGAGAAAATCAAATTCGCCATCCGAGGGTCAGACGACGGCTGACACAGAACGTGGGAGCCATTCATGCAATTGTTCCGGGACCTGTTTGTGGCCAACGTACAAGAGGAAGATTAGTCGGGCGGCCAAGAATCAGGGGAAAATGGACGGGAATCGGGGGAAGGTAGTGGGGGGGGGGGGGGGCTACGGGTTCGTTATGGGGGTTTGTTCTCATGGTTTTATGCTTATTTTGTTTTCTTGTTAATTTATTGTTTTTGTATTGGAGGGGAGGGGTTACTGTTTTTCTCTGTTGTGATAAAATTTGTTGTTGAAAACTTGAATAAAAATTATTCCAAAAAAAAGAGGAAGGACAAAGCCGCAAGCGACAGTCTGATGGCAAGCTAAGGCCCAAAACCAAATTGTAAATTAATGCCTATAAACATGTGCCTCGGCCATATTGGGGAATATAAAATATGTATGTCGGTTAAAGGGGGTGGCCACAGTTGTTATTATGAAGATGCTTGCCTGTAAATATACATGTTAATTTTTGCGTGTTTTTTTCTAATAATTTGTAATTTGTTGGATATAAAATATGAAAACTCAATAAAAAACATTTCCAAAAAACAAACATAAACAAACAAAAAGGAATCAGGAATCACCCTTAGTCACCATTAACACATACAGCCCCACTCCACCCAACCCTCCCAACACCCCCCACTAATGTTCGATGTTATCCGATTCTTGAAAGTGCATAATGAATAACGCCCATGAATTGTCGAACCCCTCCATCCTTCTCCTCAGTTCAAACTTAACCTTCTCAAGAGTCAAGAATTCCAGCAGGTCCCCCCGCCCCACGCCAGGGCACAGGGTGGAGAGGTTGCTCTCCATCCCAACAGGATCCGCCTTCAGGCGACCAACGAGGCGAAGGCTACAACATCTGCGTCCGCGCCCGTTTCCAACCCCGGCTGGTCCGACCCCCCGAATATGGCTTCCCGATGGCCTGGGTCCAGTTTTACATGCACCACATTAGAGATTAACCTAAAAACCTCCTTCTAGTATTCCTCCAGCTTTGGACAGGACCAAAACATACGAATGTGCTTCGCGGGACCCGCCCCTGCAATGTTCACACACGTCTTCTACCCCCTCAAAGAGCCGGCTCACGTGCTCTTCATACCACCTTCAGCTGTATCAGCCCCAGCCTCGCACACGAGGTGGAGGCATTCACTCTCCAGAGCACCTCACACCAGAACCCCCCCTCCATACCCTCTCCCAACTCTTCCTCCCATTTTGCTTTGATCCCTTCTAGTGGTGCCTTCTCTTCCAAAATAGCCCCGTAAACCTCTGACACTACCCCTTTCTCCAGTCCCCCTGTCGTCAGCACCTCCTCCAGCAACGTGGAAGCCGGCTCCACTGGGAAGCTCTGTATTTTCTTCCTGGCAAAATCTCAAACCTGCAAGTATCTAAACATTTCCTCCTGCTCCAGCCCATACTTCTCTCCCAGCTTCTTCAATCTTGGAAAATGACCCCCAAGAAACAAATCTTTTAGTGTCTTAATCCCCTTCTCTGCTAATTTTTAGGGGCTGGTTTATCACAGGGCTAAATCGCTGGCTTTGAAAGCAGACCAAGGCAGGCCAGCAGCACGGTTCAATTCCTGTATCAGCCTCCCCGAACAGGTGCCGGAATGTGGCGACTAGGGGCTTTTCACAGTAACTTCATTTGAAGCCTACTTGTGACAGTACGTGATTTTCTTTTCATTTCCTTTCATTTTTCCAAAAATTTCCGTCCCACTTCCCTGGCTCTTCTCCCTGTTTGCAGCAGTATCTGCAAGATTAATCTTCAAAGGGCAGGACGGTGGCACAGTGGGTTAGCCCTGTGGCCTCGTGGCGCCCAGGACCCAGGTTCGATCCCGGCTCTGGGTCACTGTCTGTGTGGAGTTTGCACATTCTCCCCGTGTTTGTGTGGGTTTCGCCCCAGAACCCAAAACTGTGCAGGCTAGGTGGATTGGCCATGCTAAATTGCCCCTTAATTGGAAAAAATGAATTGGGTACTCTAAATCTATTTTTTAAAAAGATTAATCTTGAATTGCTGGAGATTTCAAGTCAACCCTGGAAAGTTGGCGGCTCTCCTTGGAATAAACAGTGATCAGCCCAGTGTGCCATATGCCTGCATGGTGTGGCCATTACACTGACCCAGCTCAGCATACCTACATAGTGGCCTTAATTCCCTGATGATCCTGGCTGCCTCGTGCCAGCCGTTACACCACCATCTGTGAGAGGAACAAATTGCCATTGGCGAGTTGTGGCAGATAGTCAGTGATTGTGTGTTGATGTGCCATTTAGTCACAGGGTGCTAAGCCATGGAGTCACCTGGAGAGTTCTCGAATCTCACTGCCCCTTGTGCAGGAAAAATGTTTCCTGATTTCAACCCTAAAAGGCCTATTTTGAAGATGATGACTCTCAATTTGTATTCCCTGTCATATCTCTCTATCTATTCTAACTAATGCTTTATCATTTTATAAAGATCTTAATTAGCTCACCCTTCAGCCATCTAAACACAAGAGACAACAGAGCTAGTATAATTCTTGTGAATCTGCACTGTACTCCCTCCAAGGTCAATATGTCTTTCCTGAGGGTTGTTGTCTGAATCTCAACACACTGCTCCAGCTTGAGTCTGTCTCAGGCTCTGTGTAAGTGAAGCATCGTTTCCTCTTGAGATAAAGGCCAACGTTCCATTAACCGTTTTAATTACTCTTTCTACATGTTCACCAGCTTTTAGAGATTTGTGTACATGGTCACCTAAATCCCTGTGCTCCTCCACAGCTTTTAGTCTCTCACCATTAAGATAATGTTGCGATTCGTCTTTCTGCGATCCAAAGTGGATAACTTCACACTACCCCACAATTAAACTTCCTGCTCCCATTTACAGTGCTTCCTAACTTAAGTGTCATCTGCAAACTTGGATGCACAACTCTGTCTTCCCTCATCCAAGTCAGTTTATATGGTGAAAAGCTGAGATCCCAGTTGTAATTGCAGTTGTAATCCCAGTTGAGATCCCAGTGTAATTGCTGAGGAACATTACTTGTCAAATCCCCTCATCCCTTCTCTCTCTGTCTCCCACCTTCCAACCGTGTCGTAAAGTCACCTTCAATTCTGTGTGCTTTCAGTTTTGTTCATCTCTTACGTTGCACCTTTTCAAATGTCTTTTAGAGGTTAATATCCATAAACACTGCTGTGTTCACCATGATAGTGATCTAAATGGTGGCATAGTGGTTAGCACTGTTGCTTCACAGTGCCAGGGACCCGGGTTCGATTCCCGGCTTGGGTTGCTGCCTGTGCGAAGTCTGCACGTTCTCCCCGTGTCTGCGTGGGTTTCCTCCGGGTGCTCCGGTTTCCTCCTACAAGTCCCGAAAGACGTGCTGTTAGGTGAATTGGACATTCTGAATTCTCCCTCTGACCCGAACAGGCACCGGAGTGTGGCGACTAGGGGCTTTTTACAGTAACTTCATTGCAGTGTTAATGTAAGCCTACTTGTGACAATAATAAAAATTATTATTAAAATGGCATTAATCCATACTGACTCTCTGATCAGTTGGTACCTGTGTGGGAGCTCAGTCTCTTCTCTCTCAGCTCATGGATTCCAGTAACTTTATTATTCTGAAATAAATGACGTCTCCAGTTACCTGGGGCAGAATTCAATCCCGCCCCCGCCATGGCCCGAATTCTCCGCTACCCGGGAATTGGCAGGGGTGGGAATCACACCGGTCGGTGGGCCCCCCGTGGCGATCCCCGGCCCACGATGAGCCGAAGTCCCGCCGCTGACAGGCCTTTCCCACCGGTGGGAATCAAAGCACGTCTGGTGCCAGCGGGATTGGCGGCGCGGGCGGGCGCTGGGGGGGGGGGGGCGAACTGGCCCCGGGGGTGCCCTCACGGTGGCCTGGCACGCGATCGGGGCCCACCGATCGGCGGGCGGGCCTGTGCCGTGGGGGCACTCTTTTTCTTTGCATCCAGCCATGGTCTCCACCATGGCGGAGGCGGAAGAGACCCCCGTGCATGCGCCGGGATGACGTCGTCAGCAGCCGCTGACGCTCCGGCGCATGCGCGGACATCCGCCGGCTGGTGAAGGCCTTTCGGCCGTTCGCGCCAGCCGGCGGAGCGCAAACCACTCCGGCGCGGGCCTAGCCCCTAAAGGTGCGGAGAATTCTGCACCTTTGGGGAGGCCCGACGCCGGAGTGGTTCTTGCCACTCCACAACGCCAGGACCCCCCGCTCCGACGGGTAGGGGAGAATCCCGGCCCTAGATCCTCCTGGGGTTCCCAACTCTGAATAAAGCTATTCCGGGAGATTGTCTTTCCCTGATTGTGATGGTTTCATCAATTGACCTTTGGCCTGTCATTTCCAAATCAGTGCACCATAAAGCCCTCATTTTTAATTTAAGTGTGAGACTTCGATTACTCAAATCTCTTGATGGAAAGCCCTTCTGCTTCCAGCTTCTTGTTTTGCTGCTGTGCATTAAAAATTATATTGATTAAAAAGCCCTAAAAAAAGTTTGATTTTTAAGGCTTTTTAATCAATACAACTTTTAAAACCCAGCAGCAGAACAAGAAGCTGGAAGCAGAAGCGCTCCCTCTTAGCTTGAGTGAGTCTTGGCCTCTCTCGGGACTTCCTTTGGGGTCTGGGAGCCGTTTCTAGGCTGGGCTGGTGGGACCATGAACCGTGGGTAGGACCATGCATCGTGGGTATCAATTTTCTAGAAAATTCCAGGGTGTGGAATGGTGACTTGCAGCCAGGCGTAGTTGTGAAAGTTCAGACAGTTCGGCAGCCTTGCCCTGTCACTCGATGCTTTACCCTCCTGGCTGTACAGTCTCCTTTGTTCGTTCTTCTCTCTGAGTCTCGAGTAGACCACTCAACGACTTGTCTCCAGCCTTGCTCGTTCCGCCCAGTCTCAGACAGTTTCAGCACCAGCCCTCACGGGAAGAAACAGACAGGGCAGCAAGCAGTGACGTCCATGAGTGCAGTACGTGACGTAAAGGTCCCATGTCGTCACGCTGGCTGCCCCATGTACAGTCATGCTTCCATTCTGTTACATGGACTGTGAGAGGGCAGCACGGTGGCAACAGTGGTAGCACTGCAGTCTCACGGCACCGAGGTCTCAGGTTCGATCCCGGCGCTGGGTCACTGTCCGAGTTTGCACATTCTCCCCATGTCTGCGTGGGTTTCGCCCCCACAACCCAAAGATGTGCAGGATAGGTGGATTGAACACGCTAAATTGCCCCTTAATTGGAAAAGTGAATTGGGTACTCTAAATTTTAAAAATAAAATGGACTGTGAGCTGCCCAGAGTTGATCGGTTAACGGGGAGTATAAATCCTATTGTTTTAAAATGTCCCGGACTGCTTTTGATAGCCACTGGGAGATGGAGGGCGATTCTGGTATTCTCACTGCCATTCCTGGAGGATTAAATAATGGACTGGCATTTGCAATTTTTTAATCCAAAGGCACAGTTCCTGAATCTGTAGAGCTTTGAGAAAAATTATGCTTGTGGCATCTGCAATTCCCTCTGTAACAGAAACGATTAGGTTCCTGAAATGTGTCCACTCAGTATTTTCTGTATGACGTTTTTATTTGCTTATTAAATCTGCTAACTTTCATATTTTTCTTATTCCTTTGTTTTACTGGTATTAAATCCTTTTGCTCTATTTTACCACTTTCTCATTTAACTAACCTATGGTTTGCTTATTCTCCATTATTGTCTTCCCCACTTCTCTCCATTAATCCACGTTATCCTTCAACATTTCTTTTCTTTTAATATATTAATAAAGCTTTTGTTACCTTTCATAAACCCTGCAAGTTTCTTTCGTATTCTCTTTTTGTATTTTGAATCCCTTTGTTGCTTGTAATAGCTTTCCCAGCCTAATGGATTTGCACGTTGTGTCAACGAACCTTGTAAATGGTACACACGGTTGCTGCTGTGCATCGGTGGTGGAGGGAGCGAATGTTTAAGGTAGTGGATGGGGCGCTGAACAAGCAGGCTTCTTGTCTGGGAAGGTGTTGAGCTTCTTGAGTATTTTTGGAGCTGCATTCATCCAGGAATGTGGAGAGTATTCCATCACACTTCTGACTTGTGCCTTGTTGATGAGGCTTGAGAGAGTCAAGAGATGAGATACTTGTCACAGAATGTCCAGCTTCTGACTTGCTCTTGTAGCCGCGCTATTTCTGTGACTGATCTTATTCAGGTTCTGGTCCATGGTAATCCCCAGGATGTTGATGGTGGGAAATTCAGTAATGGTAAGCCCATTGAATATCATTTTTTTTTTTTCTCATTTTTTAAAATAAATTTAGATTACCCAATTATTTTTTCGATTAAGGGGCAATTTAGCATGGCCAATCCACCTACTCTGCACATTTTTTTTTTGGGTTGTGGGGGTGAAACCCACGCAGACACGGGGAGAATGTGCAAACTCCACACAGACAGTGACCCAGAGCCGGGATCGAACCTGGCCCATTGAATATCATGGGGAGATGACTAGATTACCTCTTGTTGGAGATGGTCATTGCCTCGCACTTGTCTGGTGCAAATGTTTCTTGCCACTTATTAGCCCAAGTCTGAATGTTGCCCAGACCTTGCTGCATATGGATGCAATCTGCTTCAGTATTTGGGGAGTTCCAAACGGTGCTGAGCATTGTGCAATCATCAGTGAACACCACCGCTTCTGACTTATGGAGGGAAGGTCATTGATGAAACAGCTGAAGATGGTTGGACCTAGGATCCTCCCCTGAGGAACTCATGGAGTGATTTGGGGCGGCACAGTAACACAGTGGTTTGCACAATTGCTTCACAGCTCCAGGGTCCCAGGTTCGATTCCCAGCTTGGGTCACTGTCTGTGCGGAGTCTGCACGTTTTCCCCGTGCCTGTGTGGGTTTCCTCCGGGTGTTCCGGTTCCCTTCCACAGTCCAAAGATGTGCAGGTTAGGTGGATTGGCCATGGTAAATTGCCCTTAGTGTCCAAAAAGGTTGGGTGGGATTGCGGGGATGTGGCGGAGGTAGGGTGCTCTTTCCAAGGTCCGGTGCAGACTCAATGGGCTGAATGGCCTCCTTCTGCACTGTAAATTCTATGAAAATATCCTGGGATTTGCCATTGCGGTACTGACACTGGACCAGAAGCCCAGACGAATGCTTTGGAAACATGGGTTCAAACCTAACCATGGCCGCAGCTAGGATTGAAATTCGGCAAGTAAATCTGGAATAACAACCTACACTCAGTAAACGGATTGTTGTGTCAATCCATCTGATTCACTAATACCCTTCAGAGAAGAGAAATCTGTCAACCCTGCCCAATCTGGCCAATGTGATTGTAGACTGGCAGTAATGTGGATGATCCATCTCGGCCTGCTTCTGAGGTCCTCATCATCACAGATCCCAGTCTTTAGATAATTTGATTCACTCGTTGTAATATCAAAATGACTGAAGGCAATTGGGATGTTGTAAAGACTACATGTCCTGCCAACATCCTGATAGTAGTTCTGAAGAGCTAGCCGCACTCCTAGGCAAGCTGTTCCAGTGCAGCCAGAGCAGCGGCATTAACCTGGCAATGTGGTAAATTGCCCAGGCATGTCTGTCCACAAAAAGCAGCAATCTAACCAACCCCGCACCACCCCTCCACCCTCAACTTCAGTCTGTTGATATCTTTCAGCACTTTGCTGATAATTATCATTGACAATGTTATCACGCAGCCACTTACTCAGCAATAATCTTTTTTTAAATTATAAATTTAGTGTTCCCAATTCATTTTTGTTTCCAATTAAGGGGCAATTTAGTGTGGCCAATCCACCTACCCCGCACTTCTTTGGGTTGTGGGGGTGAAACCCACCCAAACACGGGGAGAATGTGCAAACTCCACACGGACAGTGACCCAGAGCCGGGATCTAACCTGGGATCTCGGCGCTGTGAGGCTGCAGTGCTAACCACTGTGCCACCGTGCTACCCTACTCAGCAATAACCTGCTCACCAATTCTCAGTTTGGGTTCTGCCAGGGGCAATCAGCTCCATAACCCTTTGCAATCATAGATAAAAGAGCTGTTGTTGTTGAGAAGGATTCCAATATTTTTACTGGTGTTTGGAACTAGGTTTGCATTTTCCATTGAAAACATAGGTGGGAAATATAGCCCCTTATTATTCTCAGGATAGCCTAACACTTCACAACCAAGGGATTACTTTTGAAGTGTTGTTGATTGAGGGAAATTGACCAGGGCTTCAGAAAACACTCTGCTGCTTTTTGAATACCGCTGTTCAATCTTTAATAAAGATTATTATTATTAACACCTGCGCGAATAGTCAAGCAGAGCTTCAGTTTTAATGTGTTATCCAACAATCCCTCACTGCTGCTCTGCAATGTTAACTTGGTTACGTACGCCGCCCTGGAGATTATTCTGAGCCAAGAATGCTACCACTCAGTATTTGAATCAACAGAATACCTGATCCCTATTGGAGCTCCCCGGCCACCAGCTGATTGCAACCAGGTAACTCTGCGCGGAGCAGGCTTGAACTGAGACATGCTGCCTGCTGATAGTACCAAACTGGGAGCTAACTGTGAGACTTCCCATTGAAAGCTGGCAAAAGCCAGTTCATTTCACCGTTCGTGATAATGTGGCACTCTTGGGCTATTTGCCAATAATTTGAAACCGCTTTCGAAAGGATCGCCTGTCATTAGTTGTTGACCGTATTGTTGACTTTCTAGTATATTTTAGCTGAAACGAAATGTTCCAGCTCCTTGGGCATACCTGGAAAGAGTGACCACCTGAATGATGTATGGTGGGCTGGCTTCCACTGTACAGCAGTACCCCACTGGTGTTCAATGCCTTTAGAGGCAGGGCTGGGTGTTTGGGCAGGGGGTGGGGAGGGTGAGCTAAAAATTGCCTTTCTGGCAGCATCTGTGGTCAGGGAAACTGAGCTAACGTTTCAGGTCAATGACCTTTGATCAGAACTCCCATTTTGCTCTTTAAAAAATGGCATGCTGTTTTGTAGGATCATTTGAATTTCCAAACCTTTTTCAGAAGCTGTGCTTACAGCATCGTTATTCACATCTCCGCTCTTCCTGCTCCCACTACTGCCACAAGTATTTACTGTTTGTTTATCCTGTAGCTGTCTTCTTAATGTGCAGTTTGACGCACACTCCACTGCTGCAACAGTGTTGTGTGAGAGATGATGCTTATAATCCAGCACATAGCTCAGAATCTGCATTGCAGAGGCATGAAACTAAATGTTCAAACTCAGCCTGCTTCTGTGCTTGTTTTAACAGACCAGTGATGATGTATTGATTAGCAATAGGAAGGACATTAGGTCCAAAAGTTTAGTTTGTGTTTTCTCTTCTATCTCCAGTATGTCGCTTGCACTCCCTAATTCTCTGCCTTCATCTGATTTCTTGTGCAATGATTTCTGCCCCAGATAGGATTTGCTGTAATAAGCAGCTGGTACCAAAACTATTCTTATAATCTCCTTCCTTAACTACATTGGGAAGGTTTTGTGTGGAATTGTTCTCCACATGTATCCTGCCTCTTACTCTTGGTGAAGACTCATAGAAACAAAGAAAATAGGAGCAGGAGGAGGTCATTTGGCCCTTCGAGTCTGCTCTGCCATTCAACATGATCCCGGCGGATCATCCAACTCAGTAACCTGTCCCCATTTTCCTCCCATGTCCTTTCATCCCTTCTGCCCCAAAAGCTATATTTAACTTCCTCTTGAAACCATATTATGTTTTGCCCTCAACTGCTTTCTGTGGGAAAGCTCCAAGCTCACAACTCTCTGGGTGACGAAATATCTCCTCATCTCTGTGCTCAATGTCACTCACCTGAGGAAGAAGCTGCGCTCCGAAAGCTCGTGTTTGAAACAAACATGTTGAACTTTAACCTGGTGTTGTAAGACTTCTTACTGTGCCCATCCCAGTCCAACGCCGGCATCTCCACATCATGGCTGTCCTAAATGGTCTACCCCATATCCTCAGTCTGTGACCCCTGGGTCTGGACACACCAACCATCGGGAACATCCTTCCTGCATCTACCCTGCCCAGTCCTGTTAGAATTTTATGGGTTTATATGAGTTTCCCCCTCATTCTTCTAAACTCCAGCGAATATAATCCTTTTTTTACATTTAAATTTTTCCAATTAAGGGGCAATTTTTAGGTGGCCAATCCACCTAGCCTACACATCTTTGGGTTGTCAGGGTGAGACCCACACAGACACAGGGAGAATGTGCAAACTCCGCATAGACAGTGAACCCGGGGCTGGAATCGAACCTGAGTCCTCAGCGCCGTGAGGCAGCAGTGCTAACACTGTGCCACCGTGCTGCTCCTAAAAGCACACTGCATAATCCTATCTTGATATAGTATTTCGGATGTGCTAACCATTGTGCCGCCCCAGCGAATATAATCCGAACCAACTCAATCTCTCCTCATATGTCAGTCCTGCCATCTCAGCAATCAGTCTGATAAACCTTTGTTGCACTCCCTCTATAGCAAGAACATCCTTCCTCAGAGAAGGAGACCAAAACTGCGCCCAATACTCCAGGTGTGGCCTCACCAAGGCCCTGTATAATTGCAGCAAGACATCCCTGCTTCTATACTCAAAACCTCTCGCTATGAAGGCCAACATACCATTTGCCTTCTTTACCGCCTGCTGCACCTACAGCGACTGGTGTATGAGGACATCCAGGTCTCGATACACATTCCCCTCTCTCAATCTATAGCCATTCAGATAATCTGCCTTGCTGTTTTTGTTACCAAAGTGGATAACCTCACATTTATCCATATTATACTGCATCTGTCATGCATTTGTCCACTCACTCAACTTGTCCAAATAACACTGAAGCATCTCTGTTTCCTCCTCAAGCTCACCCTCCCACCCAACACTGTGTCGTCTGCAAATTTGGAGATATTACATTTTGTTCCCTCATCTAAATCATTAATATATATTGTGAATAGCTGGGGTCCCAGCACCGATCCCTGCGGTACTCCACTAGTCACTGCCTGCCAGTTGGAAAATGGCATTTATTCCTACTCTTTGTTTACTGTCTGCCAACCAGTTTTCTCAATGCACTACCTCCAATGCCATGTAAGAATTATGTCATACTATGGTCGCTCATCCCCAAGGAATCTCGCACAACTAGATTGCCAATTATTCTTTTCTCATTACACAACACCCAGTTTAGGATGGCCTGTTCTCTCGTTGGTCCTTCCTCTACGGTACTAATTTGGTTTGCCAAATCTATGTACTGATTAAAGTCACCCATAATTACAGATGTTTCTTGCCATTCCAACATCACCACTACAATTTGGGGCTCTATATACAACCGTCACTCACATTTTCTGCCCCTTGATGTATGTCAGCTCTACCCATATAGATTCCATATCGCCAGAGCTAATATCTTTCCTCACTATTGTGTTAATTTCCTCTTAACCAGCAATGCAACCCCACTGCCATTTATTTTTTGTCTGTCCTTCCAATATAGTGAATACCCCTGGATGTTCAGTTCCCATCTCCGGTCACCCTGCAGTCATGTCTCTGTAATCCCGACTATACCATGCCCATTATTCTATTTGCGTGATTAATTCATCCACTTTATTGCAAATACTCCGCACATTCCCCTGCTCTGACTCTTTGCATAGGCTCCCATCCTCCTGCCATTTTAGCTTAAACTCTCCCCAGCGGCTCTAGCAAATACTTCCCCAGGTCATCAGTCCCGGTCCTGCCCAGGTGTAACCTGTCCAGGTTGTACGGGTCCCACCTCCCCCAGAACTGATCACAATGTCCCAGGAATGTGAAACCCTTCCCCTCGCACCATCTCGTCAGCCACGCATTTATAATAGTAATAATCTTTATTGTCATAAGTAGGCTTACATTAACACTGCAAGGAAGTTAGTGTGAAAAGCCCCTAGTCACCACATTCTGGCGACTGTTCAGGTGCACAGAGGGAGGATTCAGAATGTCCAAATTGCCTAACAGCAGACTCCGCACAGACAGTGACCCAAGCTGGGAATCGAACCTGGGACCTTAGAGCTGTGAAGCAACAGTGCTAACCACTATGCTACCATGCCACCCATTTATCTGATAGATCCTGCTATTTCTACTCTGACTAACACATGGCACTGGTAATAATCATGAGACCACTACTGTTGAAGACCTACTTTTCAACTTACTTCCGAACTCCCTATATTCTGTTTATAGGAATTCGTCCCTTTTTTTTATCACTGTTTGTGCTGTTTGTACCGATGTGTACCACAACCACTGGCTATTCACCCTCCCCCTCCAAAATGTCCTGCAAACGCTCCAAGACATTCTTAACCGTAGCACCATACCATCCTGGAGTCTCATTTGCGGCCACAGAAATGCCTGTCTATTACCCTTCCAATTGAGTTCCCTATCGCTATTGCATTCCCACTGTCCGTGTGGAGTTTGCACATTCTCCTCGTGTCTGCGTGGCTCTCACCCCCACAACCCAAATGTTGTGCAGTGTAGGTGGATCGGCCACGATGAATTGCCCCTTAATTTGGAAAAAAAAGAAGTGGGCACCCTAAATTTATAGGAAAAAAACTATTGCTTTCCCAAACGTTTTACTCGTTTGCTCTGCAGCAGAGCCAACGTGGTGCAATGAGTTTGACAGTTACTGCTTTCCCCCGAGACGCCATTCCCCCAACAGTATCCAAAGTGGTATATCTGTTTTACAGGGGAATGTCCAGAGGAGATTCCTGAACTGCCTGCCTAGTCCTCTCGCTTACCTTGGCAGTCACCCATTCCGTTCCTGCCTGTGGAATCTTAGTCTGCTGTTCACCACCTCTCGATACATGCTATCCCTGATACTCTTCTCCTTGCAGCTACCATTCCAACTCTGAAATCTGTTTTCCAGGAGCTGCAGCTGGAGACACTTCATGCATGCCCTGGGTAATGGGAATGTACTTAGATTCCCACATAAAGCAGGAGGAGCACACCACAGCTTTGATCTCTTCTGCCATGACTTACGTTTTTGGAAGATACTTAAATAATATCAATTACTCTCGGGCTCTTCTTCCCTGGTCCTCGTTATGACAGAATGTAGCCCTTTCAAAGTATAGACAACAAAATATAGACCGTACAAACCATATGAGATAAAAGTAGTAAATACACACCCGACGTACTCACCCAATCAGCTGCTTCAACTTGCCGTGCGTCACTTTTTAATCCTGGAGGGCAGCATGGTGGTGCAGTGCTTAGCACTGCTGCCTTATAGCGCCAAGATCCCAGGTTCAATCGTGGCCCCGGGTCACTGTCTGTGTGGAGTTTGCATATTCTCCCTGTGTTTGCGTGGGTTTCGTCCCCACAACCCAAAGATGTGAAGGGTAGGTGGATTGGCCACGCTAAATTGCCCCTTAATTGGAAAAAATGAATTGGGTACTCTAAATGTAGATTTTAAAAAGTTTGAATCCTGGCGTCACCTCAGGAGCTCTAAGCTTGCATTCTGCTCTCCGTCACGCTCTTTCTCACGCCCTTTGTTCTCCCCGGCTCTGCTCTCCTGGTTATTTACACTCAATCAGATTGGGTTTGATCCCTCGACTATACCCCTTCACCTTTCACCTCAGCACCCTTGGCTTAGGATGAGGCAAACTCACTGGAGAGTATTCCTTCCGGAGTGTCACTGCTACACAATGTACTTGCCTGGATGCTGAGTGAAGACACAGATGGTGTTGGTCATGACGCTCCAGCTTCGTGGCTGAATGGCTTGTTGATGCTGACTCATGCTGACTCCTGTGATTGGTCATTATGGGAAGCTAGTCGGAGCAAGCACACGACTAAATGTTCAGGGAAAGAGGGGGAAAAAGTATTGTAAAGAACCTGCTCCAAAAGCAATGTTAACATTCCACCCTCTCCCAAAAACAAGATGCGAAAGGAGAATGGTATGGAGAGAGTTGATAATTACATCTTCTGTTAACCTTGTGCAGTATCCCCAATCTCATATGAGTGAGTTCTTGTTGCTTCTTACTGCTAGATACTGTTGCAGTTTTCTCATGTCAAAATGTTTGATCAATGTTGTACTGGACTGTGACATTCCAAATAAATGTTGCTAATATTGTAATCTCGAGCAAGGGAACAATGTGCTGTACTCCTTGCATTTTGAAGAAATTAAAATGTGAAGTAGGAAAAGTCCAACCTGACCAATAACTGCCCTTTCGGCCTATTCCCAACCATTAACAATGGGAAGGGTCATCGACAATGAGATCCCGTGACACTTGCTCACCAATAACCTCACAGGTGCTTGTTTGGGTTCTGCCAGGGCCACCCAGCTCCAGACCCCAATACAGCCTGGGTCCAAACATGGATACAAGCTGATTTGTTGAGGAGAGGTGAGAATGACTGCCCATGATGACATGGAAACATACGACTTGAGAGTGAAACAAAGAACTCTTGCAAAACCGAAGTTCAGATTTGGGGGTGGGAGGTGAACGGCTCCACTGACTGGAGGAGTGCCTGACGAAGCACGATGGTGGGTTGGGGGGGGGGGGGGGGGGGGGGGGGGGAGGGTGGGGGCTTGTCTTGTCCTCCAGGTCTTTGCTGCAGGCATTCCGAGGGTAGTGTCCTAGTCCCAACCTTCTCCCGGTGCTTGATGCACACTCCATCGTTACATCTGAAATGGGGCTTTCCACTGCCTGTTGCAAGTGAGCTCCATTTGTAATTGGTCAGATGATGAAGCAGTGTGTGCTCATGTACAACAAGGTTTGGGCTGATAAGTGACAGGAGCAGGAAGAGGAGCCTTTGCAGGGGAAGGCCTGACCACAATTAGATAAATCAGAAAGGAACCAAACAAGAGCACGCAGCTGGGTGACATTGGAGAGGTGCTGGAGTAGGATGGTGTGGTCAAGTTTGGGCAGCACGGTAGCATAGTGCTTCACAGTTGCTTCATAGCTCTCGGGTCCCAGGTTCGATTCCCAGCTTGGGTCACTGTCTGTGTGGAGTCTGCATGTTCTCCCCGTGTGTGGGTTTCCTCCGGGTGCTCCGGTTTCCTCCCACCGTCCAAAGATATGCGGGTTAGGTCGATTGGCCATGCTAAATTGCCCTTAGTGTCCAAAAAAGGTTAATTGGGGTTACTGGGTTAAGGGGATGGGGTGGAGGAGGTGTGTGCTTGGGTGGGGTGCTCTTTCCAATAGACGGTGCAGATTCAATGCGATACTGGAAATACTTGGGCAGCACCTGGGGGTATGGAGATAACATTTCAGATCTGTACCAATTAATCAGAATTGGGAAGAGTTTGGAATGTAATAGGTTTTGAGCAAGGGAAGCTGTGGGGTGGGGGCCATCTGTGATAGAGTGTTGTGTTGGGCAGGAGAGCTTAAATGACAAAAGGTTTAATGATGCAAACTCAAACAGTGATAATGGGACAAGTGAAAAAACAAAAGATATGTCTAGATGAGGTGCGAATGGCTAGATAACAGCGTCTGGATATAAAATAAAGGAAGAAATGAGAGAAAGAAACAAATCGGCAAAAAAGACACAAAGCAAACTGGAGATGTAAAATTGTTGAACTCGACGTCAAGTGCACATTGTTGCGGAGTACTGAGAAAAAAGGGCAAGGAGGGGACACAGGATATCGTTTGTGACTAAACAAAGGTTGTTTCGAGGTAGAGAACAAGGCTTTGACAAAGAGTCATTGGACTCGAAACGTTAGCTCTTTTTTCTCCCTACAGCTGCTGCCAGACTTGCTGAGATTTTCCAGCATTTTCTGTTTGGTTTCAGATTCCAGCATCCGCAGTAATTTGCTTTTATTTATTTAATGACCAATGGATCCTTTAAGCAGAGTTTACATATGGAAGTTTATGCAGCTGGGGTAAAAAAAATAGGAAGATTTCCAATTCCTGTAGTATCTTTCATGGCCATGGGTTACCCTAAAGTGTTTTGCACAGTAAGAAGTCTTACAACAGCAGGTTAAAGTCCAACAGGTTTGTTTCAAACACGAGCTTTCGGAGCGCAGCTCCAGGAGCTGCGCTCCGAAAGCTCGTGTTTGAAACAAACCTGTTGGACTTTAACCTGCTGTTGTAAGACTTTTTACTGTGCTCACCCCAGTCCAACGCCGGCATCTCCGCATCAAGTGTTTTGCAGTCAGTGGTGTACTGACTCAGGCACGGAGTGACCCAGTGAGCCAGCGCTGACCCTGTGTGTACATGGGTGTGGTAGGCGGTTAAATTGGGAGGGACAGTCTGCATTCACTTTGTGAATGGCATTAAATGGGCGGGCAGAGTCTAACTTTGTGCGCATGATCCACACAAATTGACAAGATTGGAAGACCCCCTACCACCACACATGCTGAGGAACCCCCTACAGAGACATTTAAAATCTGACACTGAAATTATAACCGAGGAATCGCAGCAGGGAATTTTGTTTAAATTCCTGTATTAATATACAGCAACAGAAATAAGGTGCAAATATACCAACAAATACAGAAATCTGATAATAGGTGGATAGAACTAGGTGACCCTGAAGACTCCATCAAAGGTGTGAAGAGCTGTGGGTTGATTTTAAATAGTCTCTTTTCGACAGCAGTCTAGCGGAGAGCCTTGGTCAGAGGTGATTTCTACTCTCCCTGCCACAAACTCGACCCTCAAAGAGGCAGAGTTCTATTCCTGTTCTTTCCTTTCCCTCTTCATTGTAACGTTTTTCTTCCTTTTCCCACAGATCCATGTCTGTATATACCAAGGTTTGCACATATGCTAGAGTTTGGGGATAAGAATCATGAAGTTTCTATGACTGCGCTCCGTTTGTTACAGAGGATGAAGCGGGACTGGATGCACACTGGCCGGCGGCCGTCTGGACTGTGCGGAGCAGGTAACCCATCCTCGATCTCTCACTACGGCCTTGTGGTCACCCTGGTCCTCTCTCTCGCTCTCTCTCTCTCTCTCTCTCTCTCTCTCTCTCTCTCTTCCCCCCCCCCCCCCCCCCCCCCCCCATCCAAATTTATCAGAACTCCCTTTCCACAAATCTGACTTGCAAAACAAACGTGTCACATTATCGCATTAAGCTGTACTGAACCCTAGTTGGAGGGCCCGCTTTCTGCATGGTATGAAAAAGGATACGGAGCTATTGGAGAAGGTGCAAAGAGTGATGACAAGAATGTTAAGAGGTTATAACTATCAGGAAAGACTGAACAAGCTAGAATTTCTTTCTCTGCAAAATAGAAATCTGAAGAGGTCTTTGAACGGGTTTGATAGGGTGGACTTGTGCTGAGTCCAAAACCAGGGCCATACGTACGATATGGTCACTGATAAAGTCAGTTGGGAAATTCAGGAGAAAGCAGGAAGTGGCGAAAATATGGAATGTGCTTTGGCTACAACAAAGTTGATTAATTTTAGGGGAAGATAGATTAGCACATAGAGCATATAGTGCAGAAGGAGGCCATTCAGCCCATCGAGTCTGCACCGACCCACTTAAACCCTCACGAGCACCCTATCCCCGTAACCGAATAACCCCTCCTAACCTTTTTGGTCACTAAAGGCAATATATCTTGGCCAATCCACCTAACCTGCACGTCTTTGGACTGTGGGAGGAAACCGGAGCACCCGGAGGAAACCCACGCAGACACTGGGAGAAAGTTCAGACTCTGCACAGACAATGACCCAGCGGGGAATCGAACCTGGGACCATGGTGCTGTGAAGCCACAGTGCTATCCACTTGTGCTACCGTGCTGCCCTTAAACATGATGGAGATAAGAATAGAATGTAATGATGAGAGTTACATCAAGAGGAGTAGGAGGAAGGAAGCTCATGTGGAGCATAATCTCCAAAGCAAACTTGTTTGACCATTTCTACTTTGTACATATTATGTAACTACTCCCCCTTACCTTTAAGAAGGAAATGCATGGGGGAAGGTGCCTGGTAATTTTATAATTCGCCTCTGGGACTGGCAGATTGAAAACCCAGCTCTCCTGGGCCTATGATTTCCTCTGGTGACTGTAATAAGCCTGGGAAGTTCACAAACTTGCCACCAAGTTGGCAATCTCTCATCCTAAGAGCGGTTAATGCAGGTAATAACAATGACTGCTCAGTAGGGGCTGGGCTGAGGTATGTTGCTGGGAGGAGAGCAGAACACAGGGGAGGGAGGTACTTGGCACCGGCTTTGCATTCTTCCCCTTCAGCACAAAGTTCACTTTTTAAAAATTCTTGAAACCGTAAGGATATTGAAAAACAGTCAAAATGCTCTTGTTAAAAACCAGGAGCAAATGATTGCAATGGAAAGTTCAGGCATAATAACTTGGAGAGAGATTTTTTAACCAACAATCTGGGGCTCTCTGCACCCACGCCTTCTCACAACTGAATAGTGATTAAAGGTTGCTGTCGACAATGTGGTGAATTCCTGATCACTGCTGGAAATGCTGGTGGGATTGACAGAAATGGGGCATGTTTCCCCCCCCCCCCCCCTTCCCTTCCCAACCCATCGCAAATGTGGAGGGAGTTGGGAGACAGGAGTTGGGAGACAGTTATTCTTCAGATTTAACTATTCACCTCCTAGCTGTGACATCGACTTCGGTAAATATGCAGGGAATCCCCTCGCGAAATAGTTAAAATTATTAAGATTCTTCTTTCTGCCTGGGTATGTGCCAGTTCTCTTGTATAATCTCCTTTACAATGTAGCAAACCAGGATTGTGGGCATTGAATCTCACTCCCCGCCGAGGTGGGAATTTTTCCATTTAGTCTGTGCTGTTCAGGACCTGACTTGGTTTTGATTCCTAACTGATTGGGACTAGAAATAGCATCAGTTCAAGGCGCAGGGGGTGGTGACAGGGAGCGAGGAGTAGACACATGTCCAGAGAATGTTCTCGAACACACACTGGACTTGTGCTAGTACAGTGCCTCCTTCACCTCCACACTGGCCATAAGTGTGGCCGATCCGCAGGCACTGAATTTCAGCGTGAATCATTGTTGCCCATCTCCCAATTGTAAATGTTTGAAAGTGTGTAAGGGAGGTTGCAGATTCCACAAACGCGTGGCTCTGCTTATTCACAGGTTACTGATCCCAGATTCCACACATGCGTGGCACTACTTAATCGCAGGTTATTGTTGTGGCTATGCTCCAGAAGCTGAGTGAGGGAGCAGCACTGCCTGGATGGATGCCCCTCGTTCATGGTGATTGCCCAGAATTTGCTTGGCATCAGCAGTGTGGCTAGGAAGTGCGTACATGTCATTTTTCCTGTGCTTATCATGCATGAATGATTAGGGGACGGACGATTAAACGGTTTGGAACAAACTGAGGCATTCTGAAGAGAGGCCAGTTGGTCTGCAGTACACACCCTGCAGATTCTGTAACGGTTGAGAGACCTGGTCCCCGTGATTCTACGCTTTTCTCACTCCTGATACACAGTCACAGCAGGAGAGAGCTGTACCCCCGGCAGTAAGGTAGCCGAGCAACATGCACATCATCGAATAGCTGCTTGGAGGTGATATTGGATGGTGACAGTTACCTGTTGAATCTATCCCAGCCAGCACTACTGGGAGAAGAGGGAGGAAAGTTGAGGAAAACAGTAAAGCTTGCCATTGGCATTAAAGTGCTTTGAGGTTATGGGGCAATAGAGTGCCAGCTTGACCCCCAGTTTGCTATTGGGCTCCTGGTCTTGATGTAGAAGCAGAACTAATTCCGAAAGAGGGTGGGGATAGTCAGAGTTGTGTATTGGACCCGGAAACTGCAACAGCATAAGGTAATGGAATACATTTTTGTGCGGTTGCTTAGAAACTGTGAATGCCGTTTGAATCATTTGAGGTATCCCGATTCAGCACCAAGGTGCAGAGTATCTATGTGGCTGATGGTGCCACAGCAGAGAGCTGGCCACCTTCCTCCATGAGGGGGAAAGCTGAAAACAGCTCCTCACTGCTCAGTGACGGGCAGATCTCTCATCATGTTCATTGGAAATGTAGAGCTGTGACAAAATGCTAAATGTTTTCTCTCTCTCTCTCTCTCTATCTCTCTCTCTCTTACGCTCTCTCTCACTCTGACGGATGAGTGGACATTGCCATGAGGACAGTAAGCATTCTGGTGTCAGGTGGCATGTTAGATAGACATGTGTGCCCAGGGCTGTGCCCTCCCACTAGTTTGGAGTAAGGCCCACTCAACTTGGTTTCGATTTTGATGTTGCCTGCTCCCTTTTTTTAAAGAAAACTTAATTTCCATTCATTTGAAGGTATTGGTCTCCTTGAAATTGTTTTTCTCTCTCGTGTCTGTGCCTCTGTCTGCCTCTGCCACTCTGTCTCGATTAGCTTTTCCTTCCAGTCTTTGGAGAATGAGTTTTAATGTTGTGTTTTCCAGCTCTCTTGGTGGCTGCCAGAATGCACGATTTCAGACGGACTGTGAAAGAGGTCATTCGCGTGGTCAAAGTCTGTGAGTCAACTCTCAGGAAAAGGTGAACGTTCAATGCTTTTTTCATCAAGTTATCTTGGTGCTGTTTACTTCTCTCTGTGTAAGTGTTGTCAGCCTCCCTGGGAGGCAGCTGCTGCTACTTCACCCAGGTAGGCTGTGCAACCACAGAGCATCACATTGAAGGCGAGTTGTGCCCTCCCAAAATGTCCACACACACCTATTTACACTCATGCAGATATCATGGATTATCATAGAATTTACAGTGCAGAAGGAGGCCATTCGGCCCATCGAGTCTGCACCGGCTCTTGGAAAGAGCACCCTACCCAAGTTCAACACCTCCACCCTATCCCCACAACCCAGCAACCCCACCCAACACCAAGGGCAATCCTGGACACCAAGGGGAACCTACCATGGCCAATTCACCTAACCCGCACATCCTTGGACTGTGGGAGGAAACCGGAGCACCCGGAGGAAACCCACGCACGCACGGGGAAGATGTGCAGACTCCGCACAGACAGCGACCGAAGCCGGAATCAAACCGGGGACCCTGGAGCTGTGAAGCAACTGTGCCATCCACAATGCTACCCTGCTGCTCCCTCTTCGCCCAACGAAGTACACACTCACAGTCGACCAAACGTTGAAAGCGGACCAGCACCGCCCTGGGCGGCTCGTTCGGCCTGGGCTTCCGCAGCATCACCCGATGGGCACCCTCCAGCTCCAGGGGTCCCCGGAACGACCCCGCGCCCATCAGCGAGTTCAGCATCAGGACCACGTAGGCCCCCAAATCCGAACTTTCCAGCCCCTCCGGGAGGCCCAAAATCTGCAGATTCTTCCGGCGGGAGCGATTCCCCAACTCCTCCATCCTTGCCCATTTCTTGTGAAGCGCCTCGCTATGAGACACTGTCTCTCACACACATCCATTATGTACCAGGCTGGTGCACATGCCTTGTCGGTAATTAGGTGTGCCCTGCGTAACTCAACATTCTCAGCTGAGTGTGATGAGGGTTAGATCTACTTGGCCATTTGTATTGTTGAGTAACTTTGCCAGAAATGATGCTGAGAATTGTTTTCTAGCGAAAATGTTGCTTTTACCCAGTGTGGCTATGAGCCAGACAGATTGGGAAGGTCAGCTTAACCTCTGCCTGTGACGAGTGAGCTGATCTCAGCCAGAGGAGCAGCAAGGGTATTGCAGGTGAACTCAGTGACACTAGGTTCCGTGGGGGGATAACTGAGTCGGAATTTTTGATCCTGATCATTAACCAGTGATTGTACTTGGTAGTGTATACCTGTGGTGGGGTCGGGGAGAGATCAGGTTGGAATGTGATGTATTTGCGTCAAATAAACTGATGTCAATCACTGTCAAGGCTCATACTTGGGTGTGATACTTTTTTTTTAAATTTAGAGTACCCGATTAATTTTTTCCAATTAAGGGGCAATTTAGCGTGGCCAATCCACCTATCCTGCACATCTTTGGGTTGTGGGGGTGAAACCCACGCAGACACGGGGAGAATGTGCAAACTCCACACGAACAGTGACCCAGAGCCGGGATTAAACCTGGGACCTTGACGCCGTGAGGCTGCAGTGCTAACCACTGTGCCACCGTGATGCCCTTTGGGTGTGATACTGATGGTGCAGGAGATTTTAAAGCTTTAGTCCAACAAAGGTTATTTGCTGGATTTTTCAGGGAGCCAGCCAGAAATTTTCAAACTGCAAACTAGAAAACAAAGATTTTGGTTACCTGGACTTGTTCTTTTGGTACATTTCAGCCAATTCAATTCACTCCACCTGTCATCAAGAAATAGAACAGTACAGTACAGAACAGGCCCTTCAGCCCTCGATGTTGTGCCGAGCAATGATCACCCTACTCAAACCCACGTATCCACCCTATACCCGTAACCCAACAACCCCCTCCTTAACCTTACTTTTTAGGACACTACGGGCAATTTATCATGGCCAATCCACCTAACCCACACATCTTTGGACTGTGGGAGGAAACCGGAGCACCCGGAGGAAACCCACGCACACACGGGGAGGACGTGCAGACTCCGCACAGACAGTGACCCAGCCGGGAATCGAACCTGGGACCCTGGAGCTGTGAAGCATTTATGCTAACCACCATGCTACCGTGCGGCCCCAAATGGTTGAAGGTACTGGATACTGCAAAGGCTATGGGCCCTGACACTGTTCCGGCAATAGTACTGAAGACTTGTGCTCTAGAACTTGCCGTGCCCCTAGCCAAGCTGTTCCAGTATAGCTAGAATGCTGGCACCTACCCGGCAATGTGGAATATTGCCCAGGCATGAGATGTACACACAACGCATGACAAATCCAACCCAGCCAATTGCTGCTCCATCAGTCTACTCTCGATCATCCTTAGAGCAGTGGAACTCAACAAAGCTCCTTCGACAACACCTTCCAAACTCACAAACTGCCATCGAGAAGGACGAGGGCCGCAGACCCATGGGAGCAGCAACAACACCTGGAGGCTCCCCTCCAAGTCACTCATCATCCTGAATTAGAAATATCTCATTGTTCCTTCACTGTCACTGGGTCAAAATCCTGGAACTCCTTCCCTAACAGCGCTGTGGTGTACCTACACACATGGACTGCAGCGGTTGAAGAAGGCAGCTCACCTTCTCAAGGGCAATTAGGGATGGGGCAATAAATGCTGGTCTAGCCGATGACACGCACACCCCAAGAATGAATTTTTAAAAATCATCATTTTGTAAATACATTTTTCCTATCAACTGCAAAGTAAAAATGAAAACATTCAATGACGAGTCCACAGATGTGCAGGTTAGGTGGGGTTACGGAGATGGGGGGGGGAGTGTGCCTAGGTAGGGTGCTCATGCAGATAGTTGGTGCAGTCTCAATGGGCTTCTGCACTGCAGGGATTCTATGTCTATTCTCATTCAGTCCGGGTCTTTGCAAAAGGGGCCGCACCAACAAAGGCAATTGTTTCCTGATCAACAGCTCTGATTATTGGCTGCCTATTGTACGGGGGGAATGAAGCCTATGTGTATAAAGTTTGTATTATCACTGAGAAATGAAGAGAGGGGGTTGTATTTATATAGCACCTTTTACAACCTTGGGACATTTAAAAAGGTTTTTGACGTGCTTTAAATGATGGGGAGTTGTTCCAGGTGTCTTGGCTTGCATCGGCCCTCTGTCAACAACTCAAACAATACCATTTAAATTAAAGACAGGACGTACTGGAAATGCTCACTGCGTCTGACAGCATCTGTGGAGAGAAAAACAGTTAACGTTTCAGGTCAATGACACCTAATTGTTTGTTTACTGGGTTGCAATCTGCCAGGTTTCCTACAAAACAACAGTGGCAACTTCAAAAAGCACTTTGTGAGCTGGAAAGCTTTTTGGGGCCTCATGAAGCTTTGAATGGCATGGTAGAAGTGCTGTGTTTGTGTGTCGTGTCTGAAGCCAGAGAGATGATGGTTCAGCATTCAGTGCTTTCAGTATCTGTATCTTTCTGTAACACGAGAGAGTGCTCACTGCGGTGTTGAACAGATGTGTTTTCCTTCGGGGTAATTCTTAATGTTCTTTTTGACACCAGTCGATGCTTTTTTCTTAAAGTAGCCTCCAGTATTTAATAGGAAATCACTTTTCTTTCCCCATGTATGTTGGGGGAGGGGTTATGAAGCAGGCTGGCAAATGCCTCTTTAATAGGTCCCTATGGAAAATTGCAGCTGGTTAAAAACCTGTCAGAAATACATGAGGCCAGAAGAGCTTGTGTTCGATCGGAAGCTTTGTTCCTAACAGCATAATGCATCGCCTTTTCATATGCAATTTATTATGTGTTTATTTTCCCTTGTTCTGTCCTAACCTCCTTGAAGGTGCTGACTCTTGCTGGGATGCAGTTCCACTGATGCTTTCCCAAAGGGAAAGGCTTCTGTGTGAGTCGTCGAGAGTATTAGACCGTGACAGAGCAGCTGGGTTTTTAATGATGGTCGATTGTGGGTTACAACACTGAGAGGAACTCCCTGCTTTATGAGTACATTTCAAAAATTGTAGGAGATCCTGAGGTTGTGGAAGGCACGATATAGATGCTTCCTTCCTCTGCACCTGAGCATATGGGCAGTGACTTTTATATAAATGCTCCAATCGTCTGCCCATGTAATATTGACCCTTCAGCTGAAGCTATGATAGATCAGGAGTCAATTGTTTCTGTTGGGCACTGTCCATGTGGAGTTTGCACATTCTCCCCGTGTTTGCGTGGGTTTCACCCCCACAACCCAAAGATGTGTCGGTTAGGTGGATTGGCCACGTTAAATTGCCCCTTAATTGGAAAAAATTAAAAATAATTGAGTACTCTAAATTTGTTATTTTTTTTTTACATTCTGTTGGGGGTGAGCACCTTTGTCAAAGTCCAATCCGTACCTACTGTCCACAAGTGTGCAGAGACCACTCAGTGACCCAAACTGACCACCAAAACCACTTGGAGGCTCTCATGCCCTTCAAGCTCTTCACCGCCAATGAAGTACTTCTCAAAAGTGTATTCACTGTTGTACTGGAGGAAACACAGCAAGTAATTTGAACATAACAAGCTCCCATGAACAGTAATTGTCTGGATAATCTGTGGTTTAGCGATGTTGATGGGTGGTAAATATTAGTTGGATATCGGAAAGACGTCTTATTTGATTTGATATTTTATGTCAATGTGAGAGGCAAACGATTGCGGCTCAGCATCCTAGCTGAAAGACCGAATGCCTTGAAACCCCAGAAGCATTTGGAGCTTCCTGGAGAGTATTTTTAAAAATTTGTTCATGGCACATGGGACCGACATTTGTTTTCTATTCCTAATTGCCCTTGGGAAGGTGGTGGTGAACTGCCTCCTTGAAACGAGACCCATATTTGATACAGCCAAAGCCATTGCTGGACCATTTCAGAGGGTCAACTACATTGCTGTAATTCTGGATCACATATTGGCCAGTCCGTGTAAGAAGATTAGATTTTCTTCCCCAAAAGTCATGAGTGAACTATTGGGTTCTTGACAGCCAGTCGGTTCATAGGTCGTGGGTGGCACGGTAGCCCAGTGGTTAGCACTGCTGCTTCACAACGCCAGGGTCCCAGGTTCGATTCTCGGCTTGGGTCACTTACTGTGTGGAGTCTGCACATTCTCCCCGTGTCTGCATGGGTTTCCTCCGGGTGCTCCGGTTTCCTCCCACAAGTCCGGGAAGACGTGCTGTTAGGTGAATTGGACATTCTGAATTCTCCCTCTGTGTACCCGAACAGGCGCCGGAATGTGGCGACTAGGGGCTTTTCACAGTAACTTCATTGCAGTGTTAATGTCAGCCTACTTGTGACAATAAAGATGATTATTATTATTAGGTCACAGTTAGTGAAAAGATTTGTTTAATTAATCAAATTGAAATTGCTCAGCCCTTGTAGTGGGATTTGAACCGTATCTCTGGGACAGGCTTCTGAATGACTTGTCCAGGAACATACCATGATTTTATCATTCCCCATTTCTTTGATCTCCTGTTAAGGTGCAAATTCTCTTTTGTGGAGGCCTGATCCAACTTTTGTTTGCTTATTCTTGCTTGCCCTGTAGGACCTCTGGCAAGGCCGCCATTTGCTTATCCCGCGTTGCCCTGAGATGATAATGATTTGTTCTTTGACAAAATGGTCACCCAGACTCTAAACATTAGCTCTTTTCTCTCCCTACAGATGCTGCCAGACTTGCTGAGATTTTCCAGCATTTTGTATTTGGTTTCAGATTCCAGCATCCGCAGTAATTTGCTTTTATGATTTGTTCTTAAATGGCCCTTGTCCTCTGTTATTATGCATCTTGCCTGGGCCAATTTAGTATGCAGTTGAGTCAACTGCATAAAAGAGTCATATTGGACTCGAAACATTAAGTTTCTCTCTCTACGGATCCTGTCAGGGTGGTGAGCAGTTTTATTTGAGTCAGTCCCGTGTCGACTCGGTAAAGACGACAGGTTCCCATTCCTGAAGGACGTCAATAAACCTGCTCATAACAATCTCATAACACTATAATCACCCTTTATTTTTGAACATGTTTTTTAAATATCTTTTTATTTCCAGATTTCAAAAGCTGAATTAAAGATACTCCAACTGCCAGAATAGAATTCGAGTTCTCTGGTTTACTAATCCTTATTTTAAAAAAAAACATTTTTTTTTTCCCAAATTAAGGGGTAATTTAGCATGGACAATTCACCTACCCTGCACATCCTTTTGGGTTGTGGGGGTGAGATCACTCTGACACGAGGCAAATGTGCAAACGTGAGGCAGTAGTGCTAACCGCTGCGCCGCCCCTACTAATCCTATACAATAACCACTGCACTTTTGTTTCTTTTTTTTTTGTTTTTTCAATAAATTTAAAGCACCCAATTTATTCTTTCCAATTAAGGGGCAATTTAGCGTGGCCAATCCACCTACCCTGTACATCTTTGGGTTGTGGGGGTGAAACCCACGCAGACACAGGGAGAATGTGCAAACTCCACATGGACAGTGACCCAGAGCCGGGATCAAACCTGGGACCTCGGAGCCGTGAGGCAGCAGGGCTAACCCACTGCGCAACCATGCTGCCTGCACTTTTGTTTCTATCTTCCTGTCTTTCGTTCTCTTATCGCCGTGCACTGATTTTTGTTCTGCTGTATTATTTCTATTGTAATTTCCATCTTCTGCAGTTAGGAAAAAGCTATTATTTATATAGCGCCATGTCCACATACTCAGGTTATCTCAAAGTACTCTACAATCAAGGTGCTGTCTATGGTTTTTGTGGTAGCCACTGCAAACAGAAAATGCATTGAAAGATCAGTTAAAAATGTAGGAACAGGACGAGGCCATTCGGCCCACTAAGACTGTTCTGCCATTCTGTTAGACCATGGCTGATCTGCACCTCATCGCCACATACCCACCTTTATCCACATAACCTTGCTTAACAAAAATATATGAATCCCAGTTTTGAAAGCTCCAGTTGATCTCCAGTATCCACAGCTTTTTGAGGAAGTGTTCTGGCGTTCCACTCCCCTTGTGTGGAAATTGCTTCCTGATTTTACATACATAGAACATACAGCGCAATCTTTCCAATATCGTCCAGCTCTAATTTTAAGATGACGTCGTCTTGTTCTGAATTCTGCCACATTTCTGTTGTCCATGAAATGAGTGTGTCGCTGGTTAGACCAGCATTTCTTGCCCATCCCTAATTGCCCTTGAGAAGGTGGTGGTGAGCTGCTGCCTTGAACCGCTGCAGTCCATTGTCATGAGAATGTCACTTTAAGAAATGTGTGGCTGCTCATGTTACAGGAGTGATGTCAGAGTGTGGGTGGAGCTGAGCTCTGGCTCTGCTTTTTAGTTTCACTTTGAGAAAAGCTTGGGTGTGCCTGTGTTTATTTTGTTTCTGCCATGAAAAGACTATCTCTTGATCATTTGGTGAATTCAGAATTATAAATGTTTTCAGTAGTGACTTTAACCTGATGTGCTTCTGTTAATAGGTGTTTCTTTTGTCTTCTGGATGTTGTTTGGGAAGTTATTAAGGATTACTTAGTGTTGTATTCTTTGGGGGTTGTATTTGAATTGATGGTTGCTAAGATGTTCACTGTATATTTTTAAAAGGTGAACCTGAGTTCATAGAATAAACATTGTTTTGCTTTAAAAAATAATTTTCCATTTCTGCTGTACCACACCTGTAGAGTGGGCTGTGTGCTCCCTGTACCACAATCTATTAAATGTTGTGGGTCAGGTGAACTCCATGATGTAATTTGGGGTTCTCTAAACCCTGGCCCATAACACCATGTATATACATGAGGAAATAGCTCCTCTGTGTCCCTGTCATAATTTTTATCATTTATCGCTTTTATGTGTTTTAGGATATTTAAAGATTGGATTGGATTGGATTTGTTTATTGTCACGTGCACCGAGGTACAGTGAAAAGCATTTTTCAGCGAGCAGCTTAAACATAATTTAATACATGAGAAGAAAATACATAATAGGGCAGCACAAGGTACACAATGTAAAGACATAGACACAGGCATCGGGTGAAGCATACAGAGGTGTAGCATTAATCAGGCCAGTCCAGAAGAGGGTTGTTTAGAAGTCTGGTAACAGTGGGGAAGAAGGTGTTTTTTGAGTCTGTTCCTGCGTGTTCTCAGACTTGTGTATCTCCTGCCCGATGGAAGAAGTTGGCAGAGTGAGTAAGCCGGGTGGGAGGGATCTTTGATTATGCTGCTCGCTTTCCCCAGGCAGCGGGAGGTGTAGATGGAGTCAGTGGATGGGAAGAGGATTTATGTGATGGACTGGGCTGTGTTCACGACTCTCTGAAGTTTCTTGCGGTCCTGGGCCGAGCAGTTACCATACCAGGCTGTGATGCAGCCCGATAGGATGCTTTCTATAGTGCCTCTGTAAAAGTTGGTAAGAGTTAATGTGGACATGTCGAATTTCCTTAGTTACCTGAGGAAGTATAGGCACAGTTGTGCTTTCTTGGTGGTAGTGTAGACGTGGGTGGGCCAGGACAGATTGTTGGTGATGTGCACACCTAGGAATTTAAAACTGCTAACCATCTCCACCTCGGCCCCGTTGATGCTGACAGGGGTGTGTACAGTACTTTGCTTCCTGAAGTCAATGACCAGCTCTTATGCTGACATTGAGGGAGAGATTATTAGAACATAGAACAGTACAGCACAGTACAGGCCCTTCGGCCCACGATGTTGTGCCGACCATTTATCCTAATCTAAGGTCAACCTAACCTACACCCCTTCAATTTACTGCTGCCCATGTGCCTGTCCAAGAGTTGCTTAAATGTCCCTAATGACTCTGACTCCACTATTTCTGCTGGCAGCACATTCCACACACCCACCACTCTCTGTGTAAAGAACCGACCTCTGACCTCTCCCCTATACCTTCCTCCAATCACCTTAAAATTATGTCCCCTCATGACAGCCATTTCCACCCTGGGGAAAAGTCTCTGGCGATCCACTCTATCCATGCCTCTCATCACCTTGTACACCTCTATCAAGTCACCTCTCTGCCTTCTTCGTCCCAGTGAGAAAACCCTAGCTCTCTCAACCTTTCTTCATAAGACATGCCCTCCATTCCAGGCAGCATCCTGGAAAATCTCCTCTGTACCCTCTCCAACGCATCCACATCCTTCCTATAATGAGGCGACCAGAACTGGACACAATATTCCAAGTGTGGTCTAACTAGAGTTTTATAAAGCTGCAACAAAACCTCGCGGATCTTAAACTCAATCCCCCTGGTAATGAAAGCCAACATAACTTCTTAACAACCCTTTCAACCTGGGTGGCAACTTTGAGGGATCTATGCACGTGGACCCCAAGATCCCTCTGTTCCTCCACACTTCCAATAATCCTGTCTTTAACCCTGTATTCAGCATTCAAATTCGACCTTCCAAAATGAATCACTTCACATTTATCAAGGTTGAACTCCATCTGCCACTTCTCAGCCCAGCTCTGCATCCTGTCAATGTTCTGTTGTAACCTACAACAGCCCTCGACACTATCTACAACTCCACCAACCTTCGTGTCATCGGCAAACTTACTAGCCCACCCTTCCACTTCCTCATCCAAGTCATTTTTAAAAACCACAAAGAACAGAGGTCCCAGAACAGATCCTTGCGGGACACCACTGGTCACCGAGCTCCAGGCGAAATACTTTCTATTCCCAGCACTCGCTGTCTTCTTTCGGCCAGCCAATTCTGTATCCAGACAGCCAAATTTCCCTGCATCCCATGCCCCCTAACTTTCTGAATGAGCCTACCATGGGGAACCTTATCAAATGCCTTACTGAAATCCATATACACCACATCCACTGCCCGACCTTCATCAATGTGTCTCGCCACATCCTCAAAGAATTCAGTGAGGCTTGTGAGGCATGACCTGTCCCTCACAAAGCCATGCTGACTATCTTTAATTAAACTATGATTTTCTAAATAATCACAAATCCTATCTCTCAGAATCCTTTTGCTCACCAAAGACGTAAGACTGATGGGTCTGGTTTAGCTCACAAGGCTAAATCGCTGGCTTTTAAAGCAGACCAAGCAGGCCAGCAGCACGGTTCGATTCCCGTACCAGCCTCCCCGGACAGGCGCCGGAATGTGGCGACTAGGGGCTTTTCACAGTAACTTCATTGAAGCCTACTCGTGACAATAAGCGATTTTCATTTCAATTCCCAAGGACTTCCCTATTCCCTTTCTTGAATAGGGGAACAACATTCGCCTCCCTCCAATCATCTGGTACTACTCCGGTGGAGAGTGAGGACGCAAAGATCATCGCAAACGGCTCAGCAATCCCCTCCCTCACTTCCAGTAGTAACCTTGGGTATATCCCGTCAGGCCCTACTCTCGCTCTGATCATCCTGTTATTTCTCACATAAGTGTAGAACACCTTGGGGTTTTCCCTAATCCTTTCCGCCAGGGCTTTTTCATGCCCCCTTCTAGCTCTCCTAAGTCTATTTTTGTGTTCCTTCCTGGCTATCTTGTAACCCTCTAGAGCCGAGTCAGATCCTTGCTTCCTCAACCTTACGTAAGCTTCCTTCTTCCTCTTGACTAGAAGCTCCACTTCTCCTGTCATCCAAGGCTCCTTCACCTTACCATTCCTTCCTTGTCTCAGTGGGACAAAACTATTCAGCCCTCGCAGCAAGTGCTCCTTAAACAATCCCCACATTACTGTTGTGCATTTCCCCAAGAACAATTGTTCCCACTTTATGCTCCTCGGTTCCTGTCTAATAGCAGTATAATTTCCCCTCCTCCAATTAAATATCTTCCCATACTGTGTGTTCCTATCCCTCTCCATGAGGATGGTAAAGGTCAAGGAGTTGTGGCCACTGTCACTGAAATGCTCTGCCCTGAGACATGACACCTGGCCTGGTTCATTGCCGAGGACCAAGTCCAATATGGCCTCCCCCTAGTCGGCCTATCTACATATTGAGTCAGGAATCCTCCTGTACACACCTGACAAAATCGTCCAAACCATTTGCACTAAGGAGGTTGCAGTCAATATTAGGGAAATTGAAGTCGCCCATGACAACAACTCTGTTACTTCTGCACCTTTCCAAGATCTGACGCCCAATCTGTTCCTCTATCTCTGCTGCTATTGGGGGGTCTACAGAAAACTCCCAATAAAGTGACTGCTTCTTTCTTGTTTCTGACTTCCTCCCATACTGACTCAGTAGGCAAACCCGCCTCAACTACCTCCTTTTCTGCAGCTGTGGCGCACTCCCTAATTAACAGTGCCACTCCCCCTCCTTTTTTACCTCCCTCCCTATTCTTCTGAAAACATTTAAACCCCGGAACATCTAACAACCATTCCTGCCACTGTGAAATCCATGTCTCCGTAATGGCCACAACATCGTAGTTCCAAGTACTGATCCATGCTCTTAAATTCATCTCCCTTATTCCTGACACTCCTTTCATTGAAGCAGACACACTTTAACCCATTGCACTGAGTGCAACTTGGCCCTATCAACAGTCTATCCTTCCTCACAGACTTGCTGCATACTATTTCTGCCTGTTCAACAGCTACCCTATCCTCTGATCCACAGCATATTGTCGTTACACCACTCCACTAGGTTCTCAATCTCCCTCCTGTACTCTGACTCGTCGTTGTTCGCGGTCCGACCCACTACGGTATTGTCGTCAGCAAACGTGTAGATGGAGTTGGAGCCAATTTGTGACACACAGTTGTGTGTGTACGATCATAATCAGGAAAGGCAATGTCAAAATTTTTAAATTGAAGAAATAAACCAAACTGTTCATTCTTTTAGCCCCGGTATCATTCTGGTCAATCTATCCTGCAACCCTCTGGGCCATGTCATCTTTCCTGATCTTTGGTGACCCAGAGCACAGTCATTCCAGATTCTGACCAAGGCTGTCTACAACTGGCTATCTACTCATTTAATCCATGTGAATTTGACTTTTGAATTTAAATTTGATTTATTGTTACGTGTACCGAGGTACAGTGAAATGTATTGTTCTGCGTACAGTCCAGACAGATGGTTCCATACATGAGAAAAACAAAGGACATGTAATGAATACACAATGTAAATACATAGACACAGACATCAGGTGAAGCATACGGAGTGTAGTACTACTCAGTCGAGAAGATGTGTGAACAGATCAGTTCGGTCGTTTAGGAGTCTGGTAACAGCAGGGAAGAAGCTGTTTTTGAGTCTGTTCGTGCATGTTCTCAGACTTTTGTATCTCCTGCCTGATGGAAGAAGCTGAAAGAGTGAGTAAGCGGGTGGGAGGGGTGTTTGATTATGCTGCCCGCTTTACCCAGGCAGCGGGAGGTGTAGGCAATGGGACCAAAGAGAAAATGCTGGAAAATCTCAGCAGGTCTGGCAGCATTTGTATGGAGAGAAAAGACCTAACGTTTCAAGTCCAGATGACCCTTTTTAGGTTAGCTCTTTTCTCTCCCTACAGATGCTGTCACACCTGCTGAGATTTTCCAGCATTTTCTCTTTGGTTTTGAGATTCCACCATCTGCAGTAATTTGCTTTTATTTTGTAGACAACGGGAGGCAGTTTCGCGTGATGGACTGAGCTGACTCTGTAGTTTCTTACGGTCCTGGGCCAAGCAGTTGCCATACCAGGCTGTGATGCAGCCAGATAGGATGCTTTCTATGGTGCGTCTGTAATAATTGGTAAGAGTCAATGTGAATATGCCGAATTTCCTTAGTTTCCTGCCGAAGTATCGCTGCTGTTGTGCTTTCTTGGTCGTAGCGTCGACATGGGTGGGCCAGGACAGGTTGTTGGTGATGTGCACACTTCAGAATTTGAAGCTGTCAATCATTTCCCGCCTTGGCACCATTGATGCAGGCAGGGGTGTTTACGATACTTTGCTTCCTGAAGTCAATGATCAGCTCTTTAGTTTTGCTGACATTGAGGGAGAGATTGTTGTTGTTACACCACTCCACTAGGTTCTCTATCTTCCTCCTGTACTCTGACTCATCGTTGTCCGAGATCCGACCCACTGCGGTCATGTCATCAGTAAACTTGTAGATGGAGTTGGAGCCAAATTTTGCCACAGACATGTGTGTACAGGAATCATATTAGGGGGTTACATATGCAGCCTTGCGGGGCCTTGGTATTGAGGACTGTCGTGGAGGAGGTGTTGTTTATCCTTGATGATCCAGTTGCAGAGGGAGGAGCCAAGTCCTAGGTTTTAGAGTTTTGATATAAACTTTGCTGGGATTATAGTGTTGAAGGCAAAGCTGTAGTCATAGAATAGCAGTCTGACGTAGGAGTCCTTGTTGTCGAGATGCTCCAGGGATGAGTGTAGGGTCAGGGAGATGGCGTCTGTTGTGTACCGGTTGTGGCGATATGAGAATTGCAGTGGATCAAAGCATTCTGAGAGTATGGAGTTGATGTGTCTCATGACCAATCTCTTGAAGCGCTTCATAATGATCAATGTCAAGGCCATCGGATGGTTTTATTAAAAAAATTATTTATTCATTCGTGGCATGTGAACGTTGCTGGCTGGGCCAGTACTTACTGCCCATCCCTGAGAGCATTTCAGAGTCAACCATATTGCGGTGTATCTGGAGTCACATGTAAGCCAGACCAGGTAAGGACGATAGATTAAGGAGAGGTTGAAGATATCCTGCCAGTTGGTCCACGCAGGATCTAAGTGCACGACCAGGGACCATGTCAGGACCTGTTGTTTTCCGAGGGTTCACTATGTTGCTTTGTAACTTTCTGTTTTCATCTGCACAAGGTACTGTACCATCTGAGAATCATTTGCAAACCTGGATATACATCTTCCTATTCTATCATCCAAGTCATTAATGTAAATGGTGAATAGCTGAGATCTCCCACCACTTACCCCGGTATTATTCCAGCCTCCCAAACAATTTCCAATCCATGTCACACGTTTTCCTCCAATTCTGTGCAGTCCCACCCTGCTATTACTTCCTTGTACAGAACCTCAGCACATATCTCTGGGAGATCTGTACAGACAACTTTCCCCTATCCACTGTGCGAGTGATCTTCTTGGAAGTATATTTACGATGTAGCCAGACCTGATCTGCCCTTCACAAATCTGTGCCAATTCCTTCTGATCAGCTGTTATTTGTGTCAGTCGCTGTCTCTGATAGATGCCAGTAACTTTCCTACAACTGATACTATACTGACAGGATGTACTGACCTGTATCCCAGGTCATTACGTTCTTTAAAAATGTTGATTTTCAAGAATTTATTGTGAAGGATGTAAAAGGAAAATTTGTACGGGGAATTTTTATTCAGTACATTATTTGTTTGAGGTTCCTTGTCAGGACCGTGTGGAGGTTGAACTAAGATGATACAGTTTATGGGGCTCTGTGATATGAATTTAGCAGGTCTGATTCCTCCAGTCTGGTTTGGCAGATCTTGCAGTGGTTATAATACAGATAGAGAAAAGGAATATAGAATGGGTTCGTGACCTGTAAAAATACCTTTTCCCAAGGTGAGAACACCGTGAAAAAAGATGACAGAAGGAAGCATTCCGTTGAGATCTCATTAAAATTATATGAAACAAATTTCAACTTTGAAAGTAGTGATTTTGGAGCTTCTCTCCTGGCTTTCTGCGCCTTCTGCTAATATCCTACATGAGGTTGTGAAATGTGAACAAAGAACAATACAGCACAGGAACAGGCCCTTCGGCCCTCCAAGCCTGTACCGATCATGATACCACCCTTGGCCAAACCCCTCAGCATTTCCTTGTGCCGTATCCCTCTATACCCATCCTATCACCGTTAATGTATCTGCTTCCACAACCTCCCCTGGCAACGCATTCCAGGCACTCACCACCCTCTGTGTTAAAAAAAAACCTGCCTCGCGCATCTCCTCTAAACTTTGCCCCACGGACCTTAAACCTATGCCCCCTGGTGACTGACCCCTCCACCCTGGGAAAGAGTGCCTGCCCAATGTGGCTTTGCTCCACTCACGAGCCTGTCTTCATTAATGGAAATGTTTTAAAAAGAAGACATTTTGTAAAATCTTATCTTTTTGAACAAACTTTGGGTCTTAATAATAAAATAAAATATGCGGGGGTCACGTAGTGCGCGCGGAGCGGCTGTGTCTTGTTTTTGCAAATTCACCACTCTTCTTAGAATTCCCCCTATACCAAAAAGGGCCAATATTCTAAATGGTGAACAGGGATTCTCACTCCCTGACTCCGATGCAGGCTTCGGTGGGTGCTATTCAGGTCAAACTATCTTTTCAAGTTATCCCCCGGTATAACCCATACCTTCACCGAAGAATTTTACCTACTTACCCCTTAATAGCATCGATGTCCTGGGTCCTGCGTTATTAAGGAAGTGAAGTAAGCTAATAACCACTTTTTCAGGTTAAGTTATTTTATTATTATACTTTTTTTTTAAGTTGCAAACACTTTCTTTACAGAAAGGTAAAAAGATTAGTGATTCTGGATGCTGTCTGGTTGGTTTTCTTGTCATGGCTTTTCAACCAATGGTGTTATTATATTGCAGTTCTTCAATAATCCTGAACGTTACTCCCTCGTGATGATTATGTTGATTATTTGTCGTTGTCTTTTTTTCCTCTAAGGGCATGCGAGGTGTGAGCACGAGGGGGTGTGAGATGTGAGCACGAGAGGGTGTGAGCACGAGGGGGTGTGAGGTGTGAGCATGAGGGGGTGTGAGGTGTGAGCACAAGGGGGTGTGAGATGTGAGCACGAGGGGGTGTGAGCACGAGGGTGACTATCGCCTGATATCCTATTCCAGTTTGACTTGGGTTTTTGTATGGGCTGCAGTAACCCTTGTGGTTATGGAAAGGGATTGCATTTTAGACACCCCTTATCTGATTTATAATGAAGGTGAATGGAGCCACAGCAGGGTGATGGGTGGTTCGTTGGTGTGGTGTTGGGTTGTCGGGTTAATTAAGTCCTCACTGAGATTGAGGACCGCTCCCCAGTTATTTTGTTGTTTTATTTTAAATTTAAGTATCTGTACTTGTCCCCTTTGATGGCCTGGGCAGGACTGGGTTCCTTCTTAATCCTCGTTGAGATTGGTGGGTTTTTTGGGGGGGTCTATTTTATAAAGAACTATAGGTGGAAGAGAGTGGAGGTGCATACCGAGGTGGGCTTGGTTAATCCTTGGTAAATCGATTTGTTGGAGAGCGAGGGCGAAATTCTCTGACGCCCCCCCCCCCCCCCCCCCCCCCCCCCGGCAGGGTCGGCGAATCGCCCGGGGGCTGGCGAAAATCCCGCCCCGGCCGTGGCCGGAATTCTCCACCACCCGGGAATTGGCGGGGGTGGGAATTGCGCCGCGCCGATCGGCGTGCCCCCCGTGGCGATTCTCCAGCCCGCGATGGGCCGAAGTCCCGCCGCTGAGCGGTCAATCCCACCGTCGTGATTTCATCCATCTCTGGTGGCGGCGGGATTGGCGGTGTGAGCGGGCCCGCGGGGACCTGGGGGGGTGGGGGGACGCAGGGCAATCGGACCCCGGGGGGGTGCCCCCACGTTGGCCTAGCCCGCGATTGGGGCCCACCGATTGGCGGGTGGGACAATGCCGTGGGGGCACTCTTTTTCTTCCGCCGCCGCCACGGCCTCCACCATGGCGGAGGTGGAAGAGAACCCCCCTACCGCGCATGCGCCGGTGGTGACGTCAGCGGCCGCTGATGCACCGGCGCATGTGTGAACCGGCGAAGGCCTTTGGGCCAGCCCCGACGCCGGGCGTCAAAGGCCGTTGACGGCGGTTTTTGCGGCAGTCGGCGTGGCACCAACCACTCCGGCGCGGGCATAGCCCCATTCTCCGCACCTTTGGGGAGGCCCGACGCTGAAGTGGTTGGCGCCACTCCGCTACGCCGGGACCCCCCGCCCCGCCGGGTAGGGGAGAATCCTGGCCCGAGTATGTATGCCATGTCTCTACACTGTTGGAGCCCTCCCTTCCTTGTGGGGGTGGGTTTGATGGGGGCCTTCCTCCAAGTGGTTTATATGGTGATTTCCTGAGTATCCTTCCCGTTGTTCTTGGGTTTTCCATGTGTAGGCAGTGTTTGTGTCTCTGGTGAGGCAGTGCTGTAGTTTCCCTTAATATCCTGCTTGTGATGGTGAGCAGTGCGGGGTGCTGGCTAATATTCCAAGGTCATCTAGGGCTCAATTCGGGTTCAGTTCCCGTACCAGCCTTCCCGAACAGGCGCCGGACCTGTACCAGCCTCCCCGAACAGGCTCCCCGAACAGGCGCCGGTCCTGTACCAGCCTCCCCGAACAGGCACCGGTCCCGTACCAGCCTCCCCGAACAGGCTCCCCGAACAGGCGCCGGTCCTGTACCAGCCTTCCCGAACAGGCTCCCCGAACAGGCGGCGGTCCCGTACCAGCCTTCCCGAACAGGCTCCCCGAACAGGCACCGGTCCCGTACCAGACTCCCCGAACAGGCTCCCCGAACAGGCTCCCCGAACAGGCTCCCCGAACAGGCGCCAGTCCCGTACCAGACTCCCCGAACAGGCTCCCCGAACAGGCGCCTGTCCCTTACCAGGCTTCCCGAACAGGCGCCTGTCCCTTACCAGGCTTCCCGAACAGGAGCCGGTCCCGTACCAGCCTCCCCGAACAGGCGCCTGTCCTGTACCAGACTCTCCGAACAGGCGCCTGTCCCGTACCATGCTCCCCGAACAGGCGCCTGTCCCGTACCAGCCTCCCCGAACAGGCGCCGGTCCTGTACCAGCCTCCCCGAACAGGCGCCTGTCCTGTACCAGACTCTCCGAACAGGCGCCTGTCCTGTACCAGACTCCCCGAACAGGCTCCCCGAACAGGCGCCTGTCCTGTACCAGACTCTCCGAACAGGCGCCTGTCCTGTACCAGACTCTCCGAACAGGCGCCGGTCCCATGCCAGACTCCCCGAACAGGCTCCCCGAACAGGCGCCTGTCCTGTACCAGACTCTCCGAACAGGCGCCTGTCCCGTACCAGGCTCCCCGAACAGGCGCCAGTCCCCTACCAGCCTCCCCGAGCAGGCGCCTGTCCCGTACCAGCCTCCCCGAACAGGCGCCGTCCCGTACCAGCCTCCCCGAACAGGCGCCGGTCCCGTACCAGCCTCCCCGAACAGGCGCCGGTCCTGTACCAGCCTTCCCGAACAGGCGCCGGTCCCGTACCAGCCTCCCCGAACAGGCGCCGTCCCGTACCAGCCTCCCCGAACAGGCGCCGGTCCCGTACCAGCCTCCCCGAACAGGCTCCCCGAACAGGCTCCCCGAACAGGCTCCCCGAACAGGCGGCGGTCCCGTACCAGCCTCCCCGAACAGGCGCCGGTCCCGTACCAGCCTCCCCGAACAGGCTCCCCGAACAGGCGCCGGTCCCGTACCAGCCTCCCCGAACAGGCTCCCCGAACAGGCGCCTGTCCCGTACCAGCCTCCCCGAACAGGCGCCGGTCCCGTACCAGCCTCCCCGAACAGGCTCCGGTCCCGTACCAGACTCCCCGAACAGCCTCCCCGAACAGGCTCCCCGAACAGGCGCCGGTCCCGTACCAGCCTCCCCGAACAGCCTCCCCGAACAGGCTCCCCGAACAGGCTCCCCGAACAGGCTCCCCGAACAGGCTCCCCGAACAGGCGCCGGTCCCGTACCAGCCTCCCCGAACAGGCTCCCCGAACAGGCGCCGGTCCCGTACCAGCCTCCCCGAACAGCCTCCCCGAACAGGCGCCGGTCCCGTACCAGCCTCCCCGAACAGGCTCCCCGAACAGGCGCCGGTCCCGTACCAGCCTCTCCGAACAGGCGCTGGTCCTGTACCAGCCTCCCCGAACAGGCACCGGTCCCGTACCAGCCTCCCCGAACAGGCTCCCCGAACAGGCGCCGGTCCCGTACCAGACTCTCCGAACAGGCGCCTGTCCCGTACCAGCCTCTCCGAACAGGCACCGGTCCTGTACCAGACTCTCCGAACAGGCACCGGTCCTGGACCAGCCTCCCCGAACAGGCGCCGTCCCGTACCAGCCTCCCCGAACAGGCGCCGGTCCTGTACCAGCCTCCCCGAACAGGCTCCCCGAACAGGCGCCGGTCCTGTACCAGCCTCCCCGAACAGGCTCCCCGAACAGGCGCCGTCCCGTACCAGCCTCCCCGAACAGGCGCCGGTCCTGTACCAGCCTCCCCGAACAGGCTCCCCGAACAGGCGCCGGTCCCGTACCAGCCTCCCCGAACAGGCTCCCCGAACAGGCGCCGGTCCCCTACCAGCCTCCCCGAACAGGCGCCGGTCCCGTACCAGCCTCCCCGAACAGGCGCCTGTCCCGTACCAGCCTCCCCGAACAGGCACCGGTCCCGTACCAGCCTTCCCGAACAGGCGCCTGTCCCGTACCAGCCTCCCCGAACAGGCTTCCCGAACAGGCACCGGTCCCGAACAGCCTCCCCGAACAGGCGCCTGTCCCGTACCAGCCTCCCCGAACAGGCTTCCCGAACAGGCACCGGTCCCGTACCAGCCTCCCCGAACAGGCGCCTGTCCCGTACCAGCCTCCCCGAACAGGCTCCCCGAACAGGCACCGGTCCCCTACCAGCCTCCCCGAACAGGCGGCGGTCCCGTACCAGCCTCCCCGAACAGGCGCCGTCCCGTACCAGCCTCCCCGAACAGGCACCGGTCCCGTACCAGCCTCCCCGAACAGGCTCCCCGAACAGGCGCCGGTCCCGTACCAGCCTCCCCGAACAGGCGACGGAATGTGGCGACTAGGGGCTTTTCACAGTAACTTCATTGAAGCCTACTCGTGCCAATAAGCGATTATTATTATTATGGCATTCTTCACTTTGTTTTTTTTTTTGCAGTTTTCAAGCCTGGAGGGAAGATGGGAGGGGAGGGAGAGAGATAATAGAAGAATAGAAGGATAGTCAGAGAGATTAAATGACACAAGGGGTGATGAAACAAAGCAAAAAGAAGTCATAATAGGACAAGTTAAGAAACAAAAGAAGTGTCTTGAGGACGTGTAAATGGGAATGGCAGAATCATCACCAACATCTACTGTGCAAATGAGAAAAAGAGAACAAGTTATAATTTGAAATTGTTGAACTTGAGTCTGGAAGGCTGTAAAGTGCCTGGTCGAAAGAGCAGTAGCTGTTCCCAAGCTTGTGATGAGCTCCATTGATGTGGCGGAGGACGTTGAAGACAAAAAAGTCAGGGTGGGGCAGATAGTTAAAATGAGAAGCCATCAGCAGCTTGGGATCACATTGATGGGCTGAAAGAGGTATTCAGCAAAGTGATTGCCCTATCTGCATTTGATCTTCCCAGTGTAGTGGGGATGGCACACATTGCGTGTTCTCTACTCTCGGGCAGTCCCTCATGGTCGAGGATAACTTGCTTCCATCCCGGGAGGTGTCTGAATCCGGGATCCGTTGACTATGCCACAGGTTTGGCAGGTGGTGTTTGATGAGGTGGGTGGGTAGGGCGCTCTGGGTTCCGTGCTCTTTGCGCTGTTTACACTTGGCCTACGCGTGCTCTACCTTGCGACGCTCGAGGTGATGGCCACCTTCGCAAATGCTTCCTCTTCAGTTTGTGTGTTCTAAGGCATGCAATTCCCACATGTCGATTGCATTTATCAGAGCATTTTAGAGTCCTCGTAGCGTTTCCTCTGCCCTCCAAGTGACCACTGGCTATTGCGGAGCTCGGAGTAGGGCACTTGTTCGGGCATACGGACAATGTGACTGGCCCATCACAACTGGTCGAACGTGACCAATGCCTCGATACTGGCCTGGGAGAAGATGTGACCAATGCCTTGATACTGGCCTGGGAGAGGATGTGACCAATGCCTCGATACTGGCCTGGGAGAGGATGTGACCAATGCCTCGATACTGGCCTGGGACAGGATGTGACCAATGCCTCGATACTGGCCTGGGAGAAGATGTGACCAATGCCTCGATACTGGCCTGGGAGAGGATGTGACCAATGCCTCGATACTGGCCTGGGACAGGATGTGACCAATGCCTCGATACTGGCCTGGGAGAGGATGTGACCAATGCTTCGATACTGGCCTGGGAGAGGATGTGACCAATGCCTCGATACTGGCCTGGGACAGGATGTGACCAATGCCTCGATACTGGCCTGGGAGAGGATGTGACCAATGCCTCGATACTGGCCTGGGAGAGGATGTGACCAATGCCTCGATACTGGCCTGGGAGAGGATGTGACCAATGCCTCGATACTGGCCTGGGACAGGATGTGACCAATGCCTCGATACTGGCCTGGGAGAGGATGTGACTAATGCCTCGATACTGGCCTGGGAGAGGATGTGACTAATGCCTCGATACTGGCCTGGGAGAAGATGTGACCAATGCCTCGATACTGGCCTGGGAGAAGATGTGACCAATGCCTCGATACTGGCCTGGGAGAGGATGTGACCAATGCCTCGATACTGGCCTGGGAGAGGATGTGACCAATGCCTCGATACTGGCCTGGGAGAGGATGTGACCAATGCTTCGATACTGGCCTGGGAGAGGATGTGACCAATGCCTCGATACTGGCCTGGGAGAGGATGTGACCAATGCCTCGATACTGGCCTGGGAGAGGATGTGACCAATGCCTCGATACTGGCCTGGGAGAAGATGTGACCAATGCCTCGATACTGGCCTGGGAGAAGATGTGACCAATGCCTCGATACTGGCCTGGGAGAGGATGTGACCAATGCCTCGATACTGGCCTGGGAGAGGATGTGACCAGTGCCTCGATACAGGCCTGGGAGAGGATGTGACCAATGCTTCGATACTGGCCTGGGAGAGGATGTGACCAGTGCCTCGATACTGGCCTGGGAGAGGATGTGACCAATGCTTCGATACTGGCCTGGGAGAAGATGTGACCAATGCCTCGATACTGGCCTGGGAGAGGATGCACACGTTGGTACGTTTATCCTACCGGTGGATTGGCAGGATTTTGTGGAGACAACATTGGTGATATCTCTCCAGGGATTTGAGGTGTCTGCTGTACATTGTCCATGTTTCCGATGCATACAGGAGAGCGGGGACCATAGCTGCTCTGTAGACCATGCGTTTGGTGCTGAGTTTGATGACTCGGTCTTCAAACACTCTGTTCCTCAGCTGTTGGGCAAGTGGGAGGAGGAGCTAGGTGAGGAGTTGGAAGCGGGTCTGTGGGCAGAGGCCCTGGGCAGGGTTAATTCCTCCTCATCATGTGCCAGGCTCAGTCTAATTCAATTTAAGGTGGTCCACCGGGCACACATGACGGCAGCGAGAATGAGCAAGTTTTTTGGGGTAGAAGACAGATGTATGAGGTGCAAGGGCAGCCCTGCAAACCATGTCCACATGTTTTGGGCATGCCCGGAGCTTAGAGTGTTCTGGCAAGGGTTCGCGAGGGCAATGTCCAAGGTGCTTAACACACGGGTGGTGCCATGTCCAGAGATAGCGATCTTTGGAGTGTCAGAAGACCCGGGAGTTTAAGGGGTGAAAGAGGCTGACGTCTTGGCCTTTGCCTCCCTAGTAGCCCGGCGATGGATTTTATTAATGTGGAGGGACTCGAAGCCCCCGAGTGTAGAGACTTGGTTTACCGACATGGCTGGGTTTCTCAGCCTCGAGAAAATAAAGTTTACCTTAAGAGGGTCTACGCTAGGGTTCTCTCGGAGGTGGCAGCCGTTCGTCGACTTTCTCGGGGAAAATTTAAATGTCAGCAGCAGCAGCAATCTTGGGGGGGGGGGGGGGGGGGGGGGAGTGCTTCATTGGGATGGTGTGGGAAGACTGGGTTGCGTGGGATGATGTCTATTTAATTGTTATTGTATATTCTCTTTTTGCACTATGTTAATGTTCACTCTAGTTTGTTTTGTTATTATTGTTATACTGTTTTATTATGAAAAATTCTGCAAAACCTTAATAAAAATACTTTTTCAAAAAAACACACTGTTCCTCAGGCGTCCGAAGACAGCACTGGGGCTTTGGAGACGATGTTGGATTTCATCGTCAGTATCTGCTCGCACCAAGCGGAGGCTCCCTAGGGATGGAAAATGATCCACATTGTCCAGGGCTCACTGTGGATCTTGATGGTCGGGGGTGGGGGGTAAGCAGGAGTGGGCTCATACAGGGCCTTTGTTTTCTGGATGTTTAGTCTGAGGCCCATTCTCTCGTATGCCTCGGTGAATGTGTGGGCGATGATTTGCGGCTCAGCCTCTGAGTGTGTGCATACACAGTGTCGTCTGCATACCGCAGCTTCCAAAGTCAGATCGGCCTTCCTGAAAGTGAAACCTCGGAAGGCGACGTGCCCGGACGGGATCCCTGGTCGTACACTCAGAGCCTGCACAGACCAGCAGGCAGAGGTATTCACAGACATCTTTAACCTGTCCCTACTCCACTCCGAGGTCCCCACCTGCTTCAGGAAGACCACCATCATACTGGTACCAAAGAAGAACCAGGCAGAGTACCTCAATGACTACCGCCCGGTGGCCCTGACATCAGTCATAATGAAGTGCTTCGAGAGGCTGATCATGAAGTGCATCACCTCCATACTCACGGAACGCCTTGACCCACTTCAATTCGCATACCGTCGCAACCGGTCCACATCAGACGCCATTTCCCTGGCCCTACACTTATCCCTACAACAAGGACTCCTACATCGGACTCTTATTTATTGACTACAGCTCCGCCTTCAACATCATAATCCCAGCCATGCTCATATCAAAGCTCCAAAACCTAGGACTTGGCTCTCCACTTTGCAACTGGATCCTTGACTTTCTGACCAACAGACCACAGTCAGTAAGAATGAACACCAACACCTCCTCCACAATAGTCCTCAATACCGGTGCCCCGCAAGGCTGCGTACTTAGCCCCTTACTGTACTCCCTGTGCACACATGACTGCGTAGCAAAACTTGGTTCCAACTCCATCTACAAGTTTGCTGACGATATGACCATAGTGGGCCGGATCTCGAATAACGACAAGTCAGAATACAGGAGGGAGATAGAGAACCTAGTGGAGTGGTGTAACGACAACAATCTCTCCCTCAATGCCAGCAAAACTAAAGAGCTGGTCATTGACTTCAGGAAGCAAAGTACTGTACACACCCCTGTCAGCATCAACGGGGCCGAGGTGGAGATGGTTAGCAGTTTCAAATTCCTTGGGGTGCACATCACCAAAAATCTGTCCTGGTCCACTCACGTCGACGCTATCACCAAGAAAGCACAACAGCGCCTATGCTTCCTCAGGAAACGTAAGGAAATTCGGCATGTCCACATTAACCCTTACCAACTTTTAAAGATGCACTATAGAAAGCATCCTATCGGGCTGCATCACAGCCTGGTATGGCAACTGCTCGGCCCAGGACAGCAAGGAACTTCAGAGAGTCGTGAATACCGCCCAGTCCATCACACAAACCTGCCTCCCATCCATGGACTCCATCTACACCTCCTGCTGCCTGGGGAAAGCGGGCAGCATAATCAAAGACCCCCTCCCACCCGGCTTACTCACTTTTCCAACTTCTTCCATCGGGCAGGAGATTCAGAAGTCTGAGAACACGCACGAACAGACTCAAAAACAGCTTCTTCCCCACTGTCACCAGACTCCTAAATGACCCTCTTATTGACTGACCTCATTAACACTACACCCTGTGTGCTTCATCCGATGCCGGTGCTTATGTAGTTACATTGTATATCTTGTGTTGCCCTGTTATGTATTTTCTTGTATTTTGTTGAATTTTGTTTAATTCCCTTTTCTTCCCATGCACTGAATGACCTGTTCAGCTGCTTGCAGAAAAATACTTTTCACTGTACCTCGGTACACGTTCCAATAAACAAATCCAATCCAATCCAATCCAGCTCGATGTCAGAGGTTGCAAAGTTCTTGGACTGGACGCGTGAACATTTCCCGCGTGTCCGGTAGGTTAGCTCCACTCCAGCGGAGAGCTTCAGGGTGATGGTGTGGAGAGTTGCTACAAGGAAGATAGAGAAGAGCTTTGGTGCGATGTCGCAACCCTGTTTGACCCCAGTTTGCACACGTATTGGGTCTGTGGTCGTTCCATTGGTGAGGATCACAGCTTGCATGTCATAGTGGAGCAGGCAGAGAATGGTGCCGAACTTCTGCGGGCAGTCGAATTTGAGGAGGATGTTCACAATTCCTCACAGTTGAGAGAGTCAAAGACCTTTGCGTGATCTTCCGGGGTGGATGGGGGGGAATTCCCTCTCACGGGTTTTTGTGGCCATAATGGAATTTGCACCCACAGCGAATGGGTCCCCTCAATCTCGCCCATTGTCTGGGAGGGGGGAGGGTGAGAGCAGTTACGGGGAATGGAATCACCATTCCCTGTGATGGGGAATCCTCAGGGGATTCCATACCAGCACTCCTTTTTTTTTAATAAACATTTTATTGAGGTATTTCTTTGGCATTGTAACAGCTACAAAATCAACAGTGTACATAACAAGGAAAATATAAACATAGTGGAAGTACCGCCTCTCTCTCCCACAGGTCCTCATACCAGCACTCCTGATATGCCATGCTTCATCTTCAGCCAAGGATACACAATCATGAAAAACACCATTATAATCAGCGCTGTACCCTATCTTTGCCGCACACTTTTCTGAGGACTGATCGCTGGACTGCGTATGGATGTGGAGATATAACCAAGCACAACTTTCTTCATTGAGACAAACCCTGATATCAATACCAGCCTGTATCTGGGAATGGGAAACTGTCTGAATTCAGCCAGTCGGACAGCGTTGGAGACCATCCTGCTTGTGCTCACGTTTTGGAAGAGTGATTCAGTTGGTTCCCTTGCTCTTTCTCCATAGCCCTGCAAATGCTTCCTATACCCATATACATCCCACTTCAAACAGGCAGCCCCGATGTGACCATGCACACGAGCTGTGAAGCAGACCGTTGTTCACTCCATCAAGCCTGTTCCATTTGGTCTGTGTATGGTTATTGCATCATGGACCTGGTGATCTCTTACTTTAAGGGTACTAAGCTCTTTAAGCTTGCCATGTAAAACAAACTATAATTAACATTAATGTCGCTATAGCCTTCTATTTTCCCTTTCTCAATGGGAGTTTGGTGTAGCAAATTATTGAGGGGTATGAGGCAGCTATTGCTATCCTCACAGAAAGGCATGTATTAACCCAGCAGGTTTACATTGTAGCTGTTGGTAACTTGCAGTTAAGGGTAAATGATAGTTGTAGAATTTTCACTCTGCTTGTGCAGCATTCAATTTCAGAAATCCAGCGTTTAGTCTTTTTTATATCGATGTCAATTTGCTAAACATATTCAGGACATGTCGGGACCTTTGTGCAGCCACTGCTGAGGCCTCAGTACAAACCCCTCGTGCACTAGTGGAGAGACAGAAACGATGCTGCACATTTCCGAGGAGTGTCCCCTCTACAGACTTAGTGGCAGAATAATCATCTTAAATCCAGCTCACGGGGAGGCGGTTGTTTGGCTCTGGGATTCGCATTTGTTAAATAAATGTTTAGATGTGTTGTATATAGTTATGAATCATTTGAAGCCTTTTCAGCTCGGTTTTTTTTGACTTGTGTTGTAGGCTAAATGAATTTGAAGAGACACCAACTAGCCAGTTAACAATCGATGAGTTTATGAAGATCGATTTGGAGGAAGAGTGTGACCCACCTTCATTCACAGCTGGGAAGAGAAAGATTAGACTACAGCAGGTAACCATGTAAATAATCAGAAGACCCAGGAACGTGTAGCAAGAGAGTGGTGTCTCTGACAAAGTTATTTTTAATTCTTTCTCCAATTTTTTCATTTTTCTTTACTCCATTGCTGAAGATGTGGACTCTTGATGGGGTATGCTTCCCCAGCAATCAACTCTTCTCAAGTACCTCGCCCCCAAATGCCTTTCTTTGTGTGAGAGCTGTTTGATCATAGGACCATCACAGCTTAGCCAAGTCTTTGTCAACACTCGCCTAATGTCAACACTAGCCTTTTCTGCAGGTGTCAGTAGATAATCTTGCCTGTGCTGGCTCAATGAAGGAGACATCCAGTTGGTTCCACTCCCTCTCTCTGTTCTCTCACTGAACGCAGCAAATTGTTCCATTTTCCAGGAATTCATTCAATTCCATTTTGAAAGTTACTATTGAATCTGCTTCCACTTCCTGGTCAGGCATCACAATCCAGATCATAGCTTGCTGTATATAAAACCAGCATGGACTGGTTGGACTGAGTGGCCTGTCTCTGCTCCGTATATATCCCAAAATATCCTTGTTTTCCCCCCAATACTGAGGCCAGTGATCTTAAATCTGTGCACTCTTGTTTCCGAGCCTTTTGCCACAGGAAACCGTTTCACTGTCTTTATTCTAACAAATGCCTCATCATTTTGAACGCCTCTATTAAATCTTCCCTCAACGTTTTCTGCTGCAAAGAAAACAACCCCAGCCCCTCTTGTCTGTCTCCACTGAGTGTTTGACTCAGTATCACGTCATGGTTTTCACCATCAGGGACGCCTTGCTTTTTATTTTAAAAGCAAAATCTCAACACATGGACCAGAAATAGAGGCATGCTGTGCAGCAACACCTCCCATTGGATCAATAACAGCAGAGATTAGTAACAGGAAATGGTCAAGTTACTTCTCTACTGAAAATAATTATCTTTTTAAAAATTCATGTCAGCATACCTGGTTCTAAAGACTCTATGTGGAAGTTATCTTACCTGCATTTCGACTCTGGACCCCTTGCAGTCTCATGGCTTCAGGTTAAACATGGGCAAGGAAACCTCCCACCGGCCACCATCAGCTGATGAATCAGTACTCCTCCATGTTGAACACCACTTGGAGGAAGCATTGATGGCAAAGGTGCAGGATATACTCTGGGCAGAACACTTCAATGTCCATCACCAAGAGGGGCTTGATAATACCACCACTGGCCGGGTCTTAAAGGATATAGCTGCTAGACTGGGACTTAGAGTTTACTTGCCACCCTCCTTAGAGTTTACTTCTGGATTAAATGAAAATGCAATGGTTTCCTCTGCATGTAGCCTGGTATAACCACAGATTATAACCAAGGGAAGCGGTTGCATTGTGGTATTTACTGGGCTAGTAATCCAGCGACCCAGGATAATGACCTGGGTTCAAATTCCACCACGGCAGGTGGGGGAATTTAAACTCAATAAAATATCTAGAATTACAAGTTGAATAGTGACCATGAAACCATGGTTGATTGTTGTAAAAACCCATCTGGTTCACTAATGTCCTTTATGGAAGGAAATCTGCCAACCTTACCCGGTCTGGCCTACACGTGACTCCAGACCCCACAGCAATGTGATTGACTCTGAAATGGCCGAGTGAGACACTCAGTTCTGTTCAACCACGATGCAAACACAAAAATGGAATGAATCCGGACGGACCACCCGGCATTGACCCAGGCACCGGAAACAACGGCAAACCCAGCCCTGCCGACCCTGCAAAGTCCTTCTTACTAACATCTGGGAGCTTGTGCCAAAGTTGGGAGAGCTAGAGTTGGGAGTCTCACTGACTCGTCAACCAAAAGCCTGACATAGTCATACTCACAGAATCATAGCTTACAGACAATGTCCCAGACCTCACTATCACCATTCCTGGGTATGTCCTGTCTCACCGGCAGGACAGACCCAGCGAGGTGGCAGCACAGTGGTATACAGTCGGGAGGGAGTTTCCCTGGGAATCCTCAACATCTGCTCTGGACCCCATGAAGTCTCCTGGCTTCAGGATAAACATGGGCAAGGAAACCTCTGGCTGATTACCATCAGCTGAGGAATCAGCACTCCTCCATGTTGGTTATCACTTGGAGGAAGCATTGAGGATGGCAAGAGCGCAGAACATGCTCTGGGTGGGGGACTTCAGTGTCCATTACCAAGAGTGGCTCGGTAGTACCACCACAGACTGAGCTGGCCGGGTCCTAAAGGACAATAGCTGCTATATTGGGACTGCAGCAGGTGGTGAGGGAACCAACAAGAGGGAAAAACATACTTAACCTCATCCTCACCAATCTGACTGCTGTAGATGCATCTGTCCATGACAGTATCGGTAGAAGTGACCACCCGGCAGCACGGTGGCCTAGTGGTTAGCACAACCGCCTCACGGCGCTGAGGTCCCAGGTTCGATCCCGGCCCTGGGTCACTGTCCGTGTGGAGTTTGCACATTCTCCCCGTGTCTGCGTGGGTTTCGCCCCCACAACCCAAAAATGTGCAGAGTAGGTGGATTGGCCACGCTAAATTGCCCCTTAATTGGAAAAAATAATTGGGTAATCTAAATTTATAAAAAAAAAGAGAAGTGACCACCGCACAGTCCTTGTGGAGACAAAGTCATGTCCTCACATTGAGGATACCCTCCATTGTGTTGTGTGGCATTATCACCGTGCTAAATGGGATAGACTTCAAACAGATCTAGCAGCTCAAGACTGGACATCCATGAGGCGCTGTGGGCCATCAGCAGCAGCAGAATTGTATTCAACCATAATCTGCAACCTCATGGCCCGGCATATCCCCCACTCTACCATTATCACCAAGCCGGGGGATCAACCCTGGCTCAATGAAGAGTGCAGGAGAGCAAACGAGGAACAACATCAGGCATACCGAAAAATTAAGTGTCAGCCTGGTGAAGCTAAAACACCTGAGTGCCAAACAGCATGAGCAACAAGTAATAGACAGAGCGAAGCGATTCCACAACAAACACATCAGATCTAAGCTCTGCAGTCCTGCCACATCCAGCCGTGAATGGTGGTGGACAATTAAACAACTCACTGGAGGAGGAGGCTCCACAAATATCTCCATCCTCATTGATGGAGGGGCCCAGCACATCTGTGCAAAAGACACGGCCGAGGCATTCGCAACAATCTTCAGCCAGAAGTGCCGAGTGGATGATCAATCTCGGTCTCCTCCGGAGGTCCCCAGCATTACAGATTCAGTCTTCAGCCAATACAATTCACTCTATGTGATATTAAGAAATGGCTGAAGGCACTGGACATTGCAAAGACAATGGCCCTGACAATATTCCGGCAATACTATTCAAGACTTGTGCTCCAGAGCTTGCCGCACCTCTAGCCAAGCTGTTCCAATACGGCTGCAACATTGGCATCTATCCGGCAATGTGGAAAATCGCCCAGGTGTGTCCTGTACACAAGAAACAGGACAAATCCAACCCAGCCAATTGCAGCCCTATCAGTCTACTCTCCATCACCAGCAAAGTGATGGGAGGGGGTCATCAACAGTACTATCAAGGGGCACTTACTCAGCAATAACCTGCTCACAGAGCCATACCTGGCACAAAGGAAGATGGTTGTGGTGGTTGGAGGTCAATCATCTCAGCTCCAGGACATCACTGCAGGAGTTCCTCAGGGTCGTGTCATAGGCCCAACCAGCTGCTTCATCAATGACACATCAGATCTAAGATCGTCCATCCAAAGATCAGAACTGGGGATGTTTGTGGATCCACAATGTTCAGCACCATTCGTCACTCCTCAGATAATGAAGCAGTCCATGTACAAATGCAGCAAGACCTGGACAATATCCAGGCTTGAGCTGACAAATGGCCAGTTACATTCCTGCCACACAGGTGCCAGGCAATGACCATTTCCTACAAGAGAGGATTTAGCCATCGCTCTTTGACATTCAATGGCATTACCATCACTGAATCCCCCACAATCAACATCCTGGGAGTTACCATTGATCAGAAACTGAACTGGAATAGCCATATTAATACTGTGGCTACCAGGGGGCGACACGACCGTGTAGTGGTTAGCATTGCTGCCTATGACACTGAGGACCCGGGTTCGATCCTGGCCCCTGGTCACTGTCTGTGTGGAGTTTGAACATTCTCTTCGTGGCTGTGTAGGTTTCATCCCCACAACCTGAAGATGTGCAACATCGGTGGATTGGCCACTAAATTGTCCCATAATTGGGAAAAAAATAATTGGGTACTCTTAAATTTTTATTTTTTAAAAATACTGTGGCTGCAAGAACAGGTCAAAGGCTAGGAATCTTGTGGCCGGAACTCACCTCTTGATCCCCCAAAACCTATCCACCATCTACAAGGCACAAGTCAGGAGTGTAATGGAATACTCTCCACTTGCCTGGATGAATGCAGCTCCATCAGCACTCAAGCTCAACACCATCTAGGACAAGGCAGCCCGTTTGATTGTTGTCCCCTTCCACAAACATTCAATCCCTCTACCACGATAATAGTGGCAGCCGTGTGTACCGTCTACAAGATGCACTGCAGTAACTCACCAAAGTTCCTCAGACAGCACCTTCCAAACCCACGACCACTAACATCTAGAAGAGCAAGAGCAGCAGATACCTGGGAACCCCACCACCTGGAGCTTCCCCTCCAAGTCACTCACCATCCTGACTGGGAAATAAATCGGCCGCCCCTTCACTGTCGCTGGGTCAAAATCCTGGATCTCCCTCCCTAACAGCACGGTGGGTTAACCTACACCTCAGGGACTCAGTGTTTCAAGAAGGCAGCTCACTGCCACCTTCTGAAGGGCAGGAAGGTGTAGGGATGGACAATAAATGTTGGCCTGACCAGCGATGCTCACATCCGGTAAATGAATTTTTAAAAAGTTAGGCAGCACGGTGGCACAGTGGTTAGCACTGTTGCCCCACGGCACCGAGGTCCCAGGTTTGACCCTGACTCTGGGTCACTGTCTGTGTGGCGTTTGCACATTCTCCCTGTGTTTGCGTGGGTCTCACCCCCACATCGCAAAGATCTGCAGGGTAGGTCAATTGGCCACGCTAAATTGCCCCTTAATTGGAAAAAAATAATTAGGTACTCTTAAATTTAAAAAAATAAATAAATAAAAAGAATTTTTTTAAAAAGGTGAAACTTGCTAACTGCAGGAAGTTGAACTCAAAGCATGACGAGGGATGATTTCCTTTTTCAAAATAATGGTGGAAAAGTGAATTTGTTTCAAGAGTTTTCTCTGCCTTTCACCTGGCTCCTAAATGGCATCACTGGTAGAAAGATAGAGAAGGAAGGACTTGCGTCCTTCTAACGTCCTTCACCAACTCAGGACATCCCAAAGAGTTTCACAGGCAATAATGTACTGTTGAAATTTAGTCACTGTGGTAAGCAATACGGGGGCCAGCCTCTTGTTGAGCAAACTCCCACAAGAGCAATGTGATAAATGATCAGGTAATCTGGTTTGGTGACATTGATTGAGGAATAAATATTGACCAGGGTCTTGGGAATACCCCTGTTCTTCTTCAAAATACTGTCCCGGGATCTTTTACCTGAGATGGCAATTGGCACCTTGGTTCAATATCTTCTCAAAGACCACGCATTCAGTGGTGAAATTCTCCCTCTGCACAACACTGGAAGTGTCAGCCTGGAATATGTATACAAGGCTGATTAATTATTTGCAGACGGTGCTGAGCTGCACAGCGCCAGGGACCCGGGTCACTGTCTGTACAGGGTCTGCACGTTCTCCCTGTGTATGCGTGTGTTTCCTCCGGGTGCTCCGGTTTCCTCCCACAAGTCCCGAAAGACGTGCTGTTAGGTGAATTGGACATTCTGAATTCCCCCTCTGTGTACCCGAACAGGCGCCGGAGTGTGGCGACTAGGGGATTTTCACAGTAACTTCATTGCAGTGTTAATGTAAGCCTACTTGTGACAATAATAAAGATTATTATAATGATGTGAAAAGTAATGTTTATTTCATTTCAGCTGGAACAAGAACTCTCCAAAAAACTGGTGGATTTTGAAGGTAATTGAACATTCCTTCCTTCCTCTCTCTCCCTTACACATCAATGGCCCCCCCCCATCCCAATCACCCACCTCCAACTTTGAGGAGTTTTAACTTTGTAGCTGGTCATTAAGTGGTTAGTGGTTATAGTATGTATTTCAAGAAGAAAAATTATGTTGATATTTTGCAGGTGAAATAGCAAGTTACCAAGATGAGATTGAGACTGAGCTGGAGATCACTCGACCAAGGTATCGAGGAGCTTATGCTACATATGCTAAAGGAGGTTTGTACACGTAGCAACTTGCTCTTTTCTGGAGGTGGTGTGGAGAGATCATTTTCTATTAAAAGATTGGTGTACAAAATACTGTGAATATAGACAGCATTCCCTTACAGCCCTGTAGGAGGTAGAGTATCACGGCTCGTCCTAATCCTCCCTAACCCGATACCTACTCACAGAAAGCAGCCTTCAATATGAGACCACTAAGACTCGTTGCAACGTATCTGTCTGACTTTTGTTGGGTTGATGGGTCACTGGAAAGCAGTAATAAGGTCGGGGGGGTCAGTAATAGGCTCCGTGATTGACCTCCAGTGACATTGGTCTCAGGAAAGGGTAAATGCTGACAAATATTATGGACAAAGAGTCATCCAGACGCAAAACGTTAGCTCCCAGCAAAAGTGAATTGGGTACTCTTTTTAAAAAAAAAAAATGTTTTAAAAAAAAATAGAGTAACCAATTATTATTTTTTCCAATTAAGGGGCAATTTAGCGTAGCCAATCTACTACCTTGCACACCTTTGGGTTGCGGGGGTGAAACCCATGCAGACACGGGGAGAATGTGCAAACTCCACACAGACAGTGATCCAGAGCCGGGATCGAACCTGGGACCTCAGCGCCGTGATGCACCAGTGCTCACCACTGAGCCACCATGCTGCCCGTGACTACATTTAAAGCAGCAATTGATTCAGATGTTTCGGACAGACACATTATGGCAGGGACCAGAGACAATAATAATAATCTTTTTGTCACAGGTAGGCTTACATTAACACTGCAATGAAGTTACTGTGAAAATCCCCTCGTCGCCACACTGCGAGAATGTCCATTTCCTCTAACAAGCACGTCTTTCAAGACTTGTGGAAGGAAACCGGAGCACCCGGAGGAAGCCCACACAGACACGGGGAGAATGCGCAGACTCCACACAGACAGTGATCCAAGCCGGGAATCGAACCTGGGACCCTGGTGCTGTGAAGCAGCAGTGCTACCCACTGTGCTACCGTGCTGCCGAATGGCTTTGCTCGACCCGTTTTCAGTTGGAGGACACTTCTGCCCATTGAGAATTGAACGTTGAAACAAATCAAAGACGGTGGACGGATTGAGCAAGGTGAGGTATCGAACTAATTTATAAAGCTCGTCCACACCATAATGGCTGTAGCATCATCATTAGACCCACACTCTTTTCCCCCAACTCCCCTCGCAGCAATGCAATTTCCTGGGAAGGCTGGAGGAAATAAACGAGGTCCAATGAAGACCCTGAAGAATTTCCAGAAGAATTTCCAGGTGCCACTTTGTGCTTGAAAACTGAAACAAACATCTTCCAGCCTGTCGATCTCTTGAGAGAGGAGGGAGGGCGAAACAGGAAATATAAACAATGGAGTGGGGAGTAGCGTGTGTCGTGCTAAAGCCCATGGATAATCAAAAGGCAAAGCCTAGGGAGTCATCAACAGTAGGATTAAACCCTGTACTATGTGAGAGACACATCAGTTTAATTAAACTCCTCGATCATTTTGGAATGAAATATTCGAAATGCAAGAAAAATTAATTGAGCAGCACTCAACCTGTCTTTATCAATTTTTTTTTTGCTGTTGTGATTAAAACAGATTACCCATCCTTTCTCTTTGAGTTCTCTGCTTCATAGTATATCAGTTCCATAATCTTAATGGATGAAAGGAATATGCCTGTGTAACACCAAAAGTTTAATTAAAATTGTTTGACAGTCGCACGTTGCGGACAGACGAAGAGTTGAATGAGCAGCTGCTTGGAAAGAGGATATGAGGATCCCCCTTGGAGAGGCTGAGTCCAGTGTGCCGAGTGCTTTGTGTGGCTCCTGTTCAGTATCCCTAGTGCGACAGAGCAGTAGAGTATTCTTCAACGAACACTGCCTGTAAACTGAACCTGCCTCTTAAAGTGGCGTGCAGTGAAATCTATTGCAGTCGTTTTAACAGCGCTGTGAGACATTGATTTAATCCCCTCCCCTCCGACCAAACAACGGGCTGTTCTCTGAGCTGAGGCACTGATTGGCAGCAGGCTGTTTGATGAACAAAACTGAGCCTAAATCTGTCAATAGTATCGGGATCCAACCCCACCTTTGGAATTGCCTAACTGCGCATGGCCCAGGGCTCGGACAGACCGTGGGTTGTTTTTTGTGGATCACTTTCATATTGCTTGCCTTTACCCAGTGAGACACAAGAGGGTCATTTGTGTTCTCTCTTCTTTCCCAGTCCTCTCTGCTCCTTCCCAGACCAACCTGAGCGATTCACGACTTACAGTTATCGCTCCTATCTTTTATGAGGTTCATTATATAAATTGTGCACTGATATCTCAGGAGTATTTTTATTTTATTTTTGACCTATTTTGATTTTGACTGCATCAGCCTTTACTGAAAGCCAATGACACCAAAGACTGGACAAACGTCATGCAATTTCTATGGTTGATTGAGTGTCAATTTTTAGCTGATTGCGAACAAATAAAGGTCGTTTATATACAAGTTGTATATAAACTATCTAAACCCCTCAGTCGGATTCAATATTCAGACTGCAATCGAATCAAGGGGTTCGATGAGTTTATATTTCAAATGTCAGCTATCGGGGAGTGAGTTACAGGCTGAAATATAATCAAAGGATTTGGGTGGTTTATAAACTGAACAGCAGACACCCAGCTGTGAGTTACAGACTAGAATCGTTTTTTAAAATTTATGTATAGAGTGACATAATACCTGAAGCTGAGGTGTAGGCTGGAATCAATTGGGCAGTTTGGGTGTTTATATATACAGGAACATATACCCTTGAGTACGTTACAGACTGGAATCTAATCGAGGGGTTCGGGGTGGTTTATATATTGAATAACAGATACCCGGGAGTGAGTTACAGACTGGAATCTAATCGAGGGGTTCGGGGTGGTTTATATATAGAATAACAGATACCCGGGAGTGAGTTACAGACTGGAATCTAATCGAGGGGTTCGGGGTGGTTTATATATAGAATAACAGGTACCGGGGAGTGAGTTACAGACTGGAATCTAATCGAGGGGTTCAGGGTGGTTTATATATAGAATAACAGATACCCGGGAGTGAGTTACAGACTGGAGTCTAATCGAGGGGTTCGGGGTGGTTTATATATAGAATAACAGATACCCGGGAGTGAGTTACAGACTGGAATCTAATCGAGGGGTTCGGGGTGGTTTATATATAGAATAACAGATACCTGGGAGTGAGTTACAGACTGGAATCTAATCGAGGGGTTTGGGGTGGTTTATATATAGAATAACAGATACCCGGGAGTGAGTTACAGACTGGAATCTAATCGAGGGGTTTGGGGTGGTTATATATAGTATAACAGATACCCGGGAGTGGGTTACAGACTGGAATCTAATCGAGAGGTTGGGTGGTTTATATAGAGTAAGAGATATCCTACACTGAATTATAGACTCGTATCTAATCGAGGGGTTCGGGGTGGTTTATTGAGAGAATAACAAATACCCGGGAGTGAGTTCCAGACTCACTCCCATGTATCTGTCATTCTATATATAAACCACTCCAAACCTCCCGATTTCCTTTTCTTTAAATTTCTCCTTTCTTTAAATTTAGCGCACCCAATTCATTTTTTCCAATTAAGAGGCAATTTTAGAGTGGCCAATCCACCTAGTCTGCACATCTTTGGGTTGTGGGGATCATTTATAGAATTACAGTTACCCGGGAATGAATTAAAGTCTGTAATCTAATCGAGGGATTCGGAGTGATTTATGTATAGAATAACAGATACCCGGGAGAGAGTTACAGACTGGAATCTAATCGAGGGGTTCGGTGTGGTTTATATATAGAATAACAGATACCGGGGAGAGAGTTACAGACTGGAATCTAATCGAGGGGTACTGGGTGGTTTATATATAGAATAACAGATACCCGGGAGTGAGTTACAGACTGGAATCTAATCGAGGGGTTTGGGGTGGTTCATATATAGAATAACAGATACCCGGGAGTGAGTTACAGACTGGAATCTAATCGAGGGGTTCAGGGTGGTTTATATATAGAATAACAGATACCCGGGAGTGAGTTACAGACTGGAATGTAATCGAGGGGGTTGGGGTGGTTCATATATAGAATAACAGATACCTGGGAGTGAGTTACAGACTGGAATCTAATCAAGGGGTACAGGGTGCTTTATATATAGAATAACAGACATCCAGGAGTGAGTTACAGTTTGGAATCTATTTGAGGGATTCGGGGTGGTTTATATATTGAATGACAGATACGCGGGAGTGAGTTACAGTCTGGAATCTAATCGGGAGGTTTTAAGTGGTTTATATATAGAATGACAGATACCTGGGAGTGAGTTACAGTCTGGAATCTAATCGGGAGTTCGGGGTGGTTTTTATACAGAATAACAGATACCCAGGAGTGAGTTACAGACTGGAATCTGATCGAGAGGTTCAGGGTGATTTATATATCGAATAACAGATACCCGGGAGTGAGTTACAGACTGGAATCTAATCGAGGGTTTCGGTTGATTTATATATCGAATAACAGATACCTGGGAGTGAGTTACAGACTGGAATCTAATCGAGGGGTACAGGGTGCTTTATATATAGAATAACAGACATCCAGGAGTGAGTTACAGTTTGGAATCTATTTGAGGGATTCGGGGTGGTTTATATATTGAATGACAGATACGCGGGAGTGAGTTACAGTCTGGAATCTAATCGGGAGGTTTTAAGTGGTTTATAGAATGACAGATACCTAGGAGTGAGTTACAGTCTGGAATCTAATCGGGAGTTCGGGGTGGTTTTTATACAGAATAACAGATACCCAGGAGTGAGTTACAGACTGGAATCTAATCGAGAGGTTCGGGGTGATTTATATATCGAATAACAGATACCCGGGAGTGAGTTACAGACTGGAATCTAATCGAGGGGTTCGGTTGATTTATATATCGAATAACAGATACCCAGGCGTGAGTTACAGACTGGAATCTAATCGAGAGGTTCAGCGCCGGCCCTAGGGTTGCTGGCGCCCCGGGCAAGCTGAACTTCGGCGCCCTTCGGGGGGGGGGGGGCCGAGGGGGGAGGGGGGGGGCCCGAGGGGGGGGGGCGGGGGGGCGGGCGGAAGGGGCCGCCCTGGGGGAGGGCGGCCACCGCGCATGCGCTGGTTGGCACCGGCCCAACTGCGCATGCGCGGGACCCGAGTCTCTGGCGCCCCCTAGCACATGGCGCCCCGGGCGACTGCCCGAGTTGCCGGTACCTTGGGCCGGCCCTGGAGAGGTTTGAGAAAGTCATGCATTGTTGGTCTGAGGAATTGGATGATCTTCCCATGGGACTGCTGATGACACCACCGTAGTGGGGCGGATTTCAAACAATGACGAGACAGAGTACAGGAATGAGGTAGAGAATCTGGTGAACTGGTGCAACGACAATAATCTCTCCCTCAATGTCAACAAAATGAAGGAGATTGTCACCGACTTCATGAAGTGGAGTGGAGAACATGCCCCTGTCTACATCAATAGGAACAAAGTAGGATGAGTCGAGAGCTTCAAGGTTTTAGGTGTACAGATCACCAACAGCTGGTCCTGGTCTCCCCTTGCCGACATTATAGTTAAGAAAGCCCACCAACGACTCTACTTTCTCAGAAGACCAAGGAAATTTGGCATGTCAGCTACGACCCTCACCAACATCTACAGATGCACCATAGAAAGCATTCTTTCTGGTTGTATCATAGCTTGGTATGGAGCCTGCTCTGCCCAAGACAGATACCCGGGAGTGAGTTGGACTCTAATTAATGGGTTGATATGAATAAAAACCCGAAAGAACAATTAAACCGTCTTGTAAATTTAGGAGCAGTGATGGTGAGACTGCCTCTGAATCGCTGGCTGTTTGAGCATTGTGCTTTCTTGGGTCCTTGCATCCGAGGGGTGCATATCACCAACAATCAGTCCTGGTCCACCCACATTGCGGCTACGTCTAAGAAAGCACAACAGAGTCTATACTTCCTCAGGAAACAAAGGAAATTCGGCATGTTCACATTGACTCTTAACAATGTTTACAGATGCACCATAGAGGCTGGTTTAGCACAGGGCTAAATCGCTGGCTTTGAAAGCAAACCAAGGCAGGCCAGCAGCACGGTTCGATTCCCATATCAGCCTCCCCGAACAGGTGCCGGAATGTGGCGACTAGGGGCTTTTCACAGTAACTTCATTTGAAGCCTACTCGTTTTCATTTCATTTCAATTCAAAAGCGATTTTCATTTCATTTCATTTCATTAGACAGCATCCTATCTGGCTGCTTCACAGCCTGGTATGACAACTACTCGGCCCAAGAAACTTCAGAGTCGTGAACACAGCCCAGTCCACCACACAAACTCACCTCCCCTCCTTTGACTCTGTTCACACCTCCTGCTCCCTTGGGAAAGCGGGCAGCATAATCAAAGACTCCTCCCACCTAAGTTATTCACTCTTCTAACCTCTACCATTGGGTAGGAGATACAAAAGTCTGAGAACACGCACTGACAGATTCAAAATCAGCTTCTTCCCCGCTGTTACCAGAATCCTGGATGACCCTCTTATGGACTGAACTGATCTCTCCACGCATCTTCTTTACTGTTGTGGCACTCCATATGCTTCACCTGATATCTGTGCATTTACATTGTATATCTATCGTGTGTCCTATGCTTTTCGTATGGGAAACGATCTGTCTGGACTGTTCGCAGAACAGTACCTTTCACTGTACCTCTGTACACGTGACAAATCTAAATCTAATCAAATCAAATGTTTTTTTGCTTTACTGTGTTCCAGATGCTCTGGATGACGGAGCCTCCGTAACCTCCAGTGGATTAGGTGAGGAAGAAGGGGAGGATGAAGAGCTGGCAGCAGTCGCAAACCATCTCAACAAGGACTTTTGTGATGATTTCTTGAATGAAGAGCAGCCAAAGGACAATGACAAAACCGAGGAGAAGAAGGAATTGGAACCTCCGCCCAAACCCCCCAACATCTCCTCACTGTTGGGACCCCTCCCCACAGCTGCGAGCCTTGGCCTGAAGGAGTCCATCGAAGAGTGTATCGCAGCTGATGAACCCGAGTCAAGTAAGTGTGCTTGCTTTTCCTGACTCTACAATGCAACAAGACGGTGTTGTCTGTAAATTTGTGTCTGTTAGCATGGATTGAGGATTAGCCAACTGATAGAAGACAGAGGAGAGGTTGAGTAAGATGGGCCTGTAGAAGAATGACAGGCGATTGATACAAAATGGGATTCTTCGGGGGTTTGACAGGGTAAATGCTGAGAGGATGTTTCCTCTTGTGGGAGAGCCTTGAACCAGAGGTCATGATCCCAGAGTAAGGGGTCGCCCATTTAAGACAGGGCGGTACCACAGTGGTTAGCACTCTTTCTCCACAGCTCCAGGGTCCCAGGTTCGATTCCCAGCTTGGGTTACTGTCTGTGCGTTCTCTCCATGTCTACGTGGGTTTCCTCCCACAGTCCAAAGATATGCAGGTCAGGTGGATTGGCCATGCTAAATTGCCCTTAGTGTCCAAAAAAAAAGGTTAGGTGGGGTTACTGGGTTACGGGGATAGGGTGGAGGCGTGGGGTTAAGTGGGGTGCTCTTTCCAGAGGCCGGTGCAGACTCGATGTGCCGAGTGGCCTCCTTCTGCACTGTAAATACTAAATTCTATGACCGAGATGAGGAGGAATTTCTTCTGTCAGTGGGCAGTGAATCTGTGGAATTCTTTACAACAGAGCTGTAGAGACTGGGTCGTTAAGTATGTTCAAGGCAGGGCAGCACGGTGGCCTAGTGGTTAGCACAACCGCCTCACGGCGCTGAGGTCCCAGGTTCGATCCCGGCTCTGGGTCACTGTCCGTGTGGAGTTTGCACATTCTCCCCGTGTCTGCATGGGTTTCACCCCCACAACCCAAAGGTGTGCAAGGTAGTAGATTGGCCACGCTAAATTGCCCCTTAATTGGAAAAAATAATAATTGGGGGGGGGTTGGTTATATTGTTTTGTTCTTGTTGAAACCTGATGTTTAAAATTGTTAAAATTATAAATGCCTTAATAAAAAAATTTCCAAAAAAAAGTTTGTTCAAGGCATAGATTGACAGATTTCAATCAGTGAGGGAATCGAGGGTTATGGGGATAAGGTGGGAAATAGGCTTGAGGATTACATCAGATTAGCTATGATCTCACTGAATGGTGGGGCGGACTCGATGGGCCGAATGGCCTCCTTCTGCTCCGACGTCTTATGGTCTTGCATGGTGACTTGTGCAAGAAAATGTAACAGAGGATTTTGAGCCGTAACAAACCCTTCGTCCCTGCACTATGTGGCTGAACTAGCAAAGCTGAAGTCTGTGCTCTGCACCAGGGCTCCAATGCCATACTCCCCTTTTATTAGTTGTTTAAAAATGAGAATTAAGTGATTGTTGTGATTCCTGCACTCTTCCGATTCTGGCTCCTTGCACACCAGATCTTAATCGCTCCACCATTAGCAGCCATGTTATCAGCTGCCCCACGCTCTGGAATTCCCTCTCTAAACCTTCTGCTTCACTTTCCTCCTTTGATAAACCTATGCTTGTGTGTTTCTACTATCACCCCATGTGACTGGGCAGAGATCAAGGCAGAGATTACCTTTAGTGATATTCATGGGCATTTGATCTAGTGGTGGATCCCCTGAAGTGTTTGTGCAATGTTTGTCTCTAATTTATTTTAGGAGGTGTTAGCCTGTAGGTTGTAAATGGCCCAATGCCTCCAAGTAGAAGAATGGAGGAGTGTTGTGGTTTCTTGCTGAAATCTCCAACGCCTCTTCCTAAATTGTAATATATTCTGTGTATCTGTTGGTCGACATGTGGAGGAAAGTAAAAGTGGGTCAACATTGTGTTTCTGTTGCGTTTACCAGTTTGGAGCGTGGAGAGGGTTTGTATATTTATCTGTATCTTTATCGATGTTCATGTACACATACATATTTGCACACATCCATACATAGTATTGCAGCAGTAATATAAAAGATGGAAGATTCAACTTCATGTTGGTAGAATTTATGTAAGTCTCCTTTATCATGTGTGAGATGTACATTGGGTATTAGCAGGGGCTAATCGAGGGCCCCACTCTCCTGCAATTCACATACATCCCGATTGATTGGGAGAGGGTGGTGTCGTGGTAATGTCACTGGACAATCCAGAGGCTCTGGCTATTGCCCTGGGTCATAGGTTCAGATCCCACCACCGTAGCTGGTGAAATTAATACATCTGCAATCAGTAATGGTAACCATAACAACTGTTAAAAGATATTCTGTGTAGTTTGGTAGGTCTCATAATGAGGTTCTGAGTGTTGTATAGTTTAACAGTAAGTGTTCACTAACTACTTGTCACTATATACATATGTGATCTAAGATAGGAGCTGTCTCCCAAGATGGGAGCTAGTGCCAGGCTTGCCCCTACACATGTTTCTGTCCAGTATAATTCCATCACAGTGTGGGTGGTACCCAGTCCCATGGTAACCCTTTATAGCCAGGCCCTTGCTATCAGTGATCTTTATAATAATCTATTTAGTTCACTAGCATCCTTTTGGGATGGAAATCTGCTTTCAGTGGGCGAGACAACTGGTTTGTGATGCAGAACAAAGCCAGCAGAGCACGGGTTCAATTCCCGTACCAGCTTACCCGAACATGCGCCGGAATATGGCGACAAGGGGCTTTTCACAGTAACTTCATACTTGTGACAATAAAAGATTATTATTATTACATGTGGCTCCAGACTGACAGCAAGTGAATGTTTGCGGATGTTTCCGAAGGATCTCCCCATTCGATTGTAACATGAGAGTTTCCAAGCTCCACCCCCAAAAACACACACATTAAAATCTTCTCTCATAATTATGCTTCCCTTAGTGGTTTGCGTTCCGAAATCCAGACCAGGTTTTCCAAATGACATTTTTAAACAAAGCTTCCGCTCTACTTTTACGAGCAAATTAGTCCAGCAAGAACCTTATTTTTTGTTTTATAAATTTAGAGTACGCAATTCGGTTTTTCTAAATAAGGGACAATTTAGCGTGGCCAATCCACCTATCCTGCACATCTTTGGAATGTGGGGGCGAAACCCACACAGACACGGGGAGAATGTGCAAACTCCACACGGGACAGTGACCTGGGGCCGGGATCGAACCTGGGATCCTGGCGCCGTGAGACAGCAATGCTAACCACTGCGCCACCGTGCTGCCCCTCCACAAACTTAACTACAGGTTTCCCCTTCTAGGCACAGAAGCATTAAATTAAACACACTTAAACCTATACCTTATTTCTGATGTTTACCAATATAAATCCCTCAAAACTCCCTTTGTTTTCACAGTGGTGGACTGTTTTATTTACATTTTTCCAATTTAGGGGCAATTTAGCAAGGCCTACTCCACACGGACAGTGACCCGGGCCGGGATTGAAACCGGTCCTCGGCGGCGTGAGACAGCAGTGCTAACCACTGTGCCACCGTGTCACCCAACAATGATGGACTCTTAACTGTCCTGTGAATTGAGCAAGCAAACCACTCCAAGGCAATTGGCGACGGGCAACAAACACTGGCCTTACCAATGCTGCCCACAACCCATGAAAGAATAAAGAAATAATGGGTGGGATTCTCCAACACCCCGCCAGGTCGGAGAATCGCCGGGGGGCGGCGTGAATCCCGCCCTCGCCGGCCGGCAAATTCTCCGTTGCCGGAGATTCGCCGAGGGCGGGAATCGCGCCCCCCCCCCCCCCCCCCCCCCCCGGCGATTCTCCGACCCGCAATGGGCTGAAGTCCCGCCCGTTCTATGCAGGTCCCGCTGGCGTAAATTAGACTAGGTACCTTACTGGCGGGACCTGGCGGCGCGGGCAGGCTCCGGTGTCCTGGGGGGGGGGCGCGGGGCGATCTGGCCCTGGGGGGGTGCCCCACGATGGTCTGGCCCGCGATCGGGGCCCACCGATCCACAGGCGGGCCTGTGCCATGGGGGCACTCTTTTCCTATGCGCTGGCCGTGTGTTTCTCCGCGATGGCCGGTGCGAAGGTGAACCCCCCCCCCCCTCCCCTGCGCGGGGATGACGTCAGCAGCTGCTGACGCTCCTGCACATGCACGGCGCCAAAGGCCTTCCACGCTGGCCGGCGGGACACAAACCACTCCAGCGCCAGCCTAGCCCCTCCGCACCTTTGTGGCGGTCCGACGCCGGAGTGGTTCGCGCCACTCCGTCCCGCCGGGACCCCCCAGCCCCGCCAGGTACGGGAGAATCCCGCCCAATAATCTTTATTGTCACAAGTAAGCTTACATTAACACTGCAATGAAGTTACTGTGAAAAGCCCCGAGTTGCCACATTCCGGCGTCTGTTCGGGTACACAGAGGGAGAATTCAGAATGTCCAATTCACGTAACAGCACGTCTTTCGGGACTTGTGGGAGGGAACCGGGGCACCCGGAGGAAACCCATGCAGACACAGGGAGAACGTGCAGACTCCCCACAGAGAGTGACCCAAGCCGGAATCGAACCCAGGTCCCTGGCGCTGTGAAGCATCAGTGCTAACCGCTGTGCTACCGTGCTGCCCATATTGAGTCAAACATTGCCTATATCCAGCAAGGAGTATCTACTTTATTTATTAAATGTTCATCGATGGAAAAATGGGTGAGAATTTAAAGGCAGTGAGTGATCTTCAGAATCTTTTCATTTCCAATTCTGCACTTCCAGCTAACGGGCGTGTGCCCATCCTTCCGTCACCTCGATGAGACCTGTGACCACTCCCAGTATCAATTTTAATCTGTGGAGCTGGAGGTTCTGTTGAGGTTGCAAACAGCTGAACTGAAGATGAATGTTTTGAGCGTTGTCATGGCTGCCTGTGTTGTGATCCAGCTGCAATGCCCGAGGGCACCCTCGTCTCTGTTGTGGCCGTCTGAGAGAAACAGCTCAATATCTTACTTTTTTAAAAATACATTTAGAGTACCCAACTTTTGTTTTCTTTTCCAATTAAGGGGCAATTTAGCGTGGCCAATCCACCTAACTGCACAACTTTTGGGTTGTGGGGGTGAAACCCACGCAGACATGGGGAGAATGTGCAAACTTCACACGGACAGTGACCCAGGGCCGGGATTCGAGCCCGGGTCCTGAGCGCCGCAGGCCCAGTGCTAACCATTGCGCCACATGCCGCCCTGCAATATCTCACTTAAACTGTGCTGAAGTCATTAGCTTTAATTCACCCTTCACAACCCTGCAGTCCTTTACCTCCGTGTTTCCTTCATTCAGGGGGAGGAGGGCGACCATGTGGTGGTAATGTCACTAGGCTGGTAATACAGAGCCCAGGCTAGTGTTCTGGAGGTGTGGGTTCAAATCTCACCACGGCAATGGTGGAATTATGATCGATTGTCATAAAAACCTACCTGGTTCTGATTTAGGAAAGGAAATCTGTCATCCGTACCCAGCCTGGCTACATGTGGCTCCAGATCCACAGCATTGTGGTTGACTCTGAATTGCCCCTGAAATTGCTGTACAACAAATTAGGGGGCAGCAGGGTAGCATGGTGGTTAGCATAAATGCTTCAGAGCTCCAGGGTCCCAGGTTCGATTCCCGGCTGGGTCACTGTCTGTGCGGAGTCTGCACGTCCTCCCCCTGTGTGCGTGGGTTTCCTCCGGGTGCTCCGGTTTCCTCCCACAGTCCAAAGATGTGCGGGTTAGGTGGATTGGCCATGCTAAATTGCCCGTAGTGTCCTAATAAAAGTAAGGTTAATGGGGATGTTGTTGGGTTACGGGTATAGGGTGGATACGTGGGTTTGAGTAGGGTGATCATGGCTCGGCACAACATTGAGGGCTGAAGGGCCTGTTCTGTGCTGTACTGTTCTATGTTCTATGTTCTAAATACTGACCACATCCTGCGATGGAAAAAATAATGTTAAAGGTATCACGCATGGCTCAGAGGGTAAGACCCCCTCATTAAGACAGTTGGTCATGTGTTCAAGGTATTTGAGCCAGGTTGACACCCTTATTGCAGCACTGAGAGAGCACTGGATGGTCGGAGAGTCCACCTTTCAGATGTGTGTTAAACCTTTCGGGTGTCTGTGAAAGATCCCAAGACTAACATTTCAAACGGGGGAGTTCTCAGGGTGTCCTAACCAATATTTCTTCCTCAACCAACCTGATGGAAAAGCAGGATTACCTGGTCCTTTAGCATCTTGTTGTTTGTGGGAGCTTGCTGTGCACAAATTTGCTGCAGCGGTTCCTACATTTTGGCTTGACTGCTGTTTGAAAAGTACTTCATTGGATGTCGAATGCTATGGGGTGTCCCTAGGTCATAAAAGGCGCTATATAAATGCAAGTTTGTTCTTTCTAAAAGCTTAGTGGGGGCAATTTTGAACCCATATTAGTGGAACTTGGGATTACTGACATAAAATCCGGAGGGAATCAGGAAACACGGTTCTCGCCGGAGATATCGCTTTCCCAGTTTTCTATACCCCTCGCCAGTGATGTCATTTGAACCTCATTTTAATGGTTTTGGATGCATTTTTATACAATAAGCCAGCTCCCCTCTCTGAATATTGAAACATCGCCAATGTGACGTCACGTCAGGTTTAGAAAAACAAAACTTGGCCAAGAGGATCCCTCGGGGGCACAAAGGTTAATATATAGGCGCTGGGGGGAGAGAGCCATGCCCAGGCAGTGCCCTGGCACAGGTTGGCATAGTGGGCTCCTCTTGCGTGTGTTGGGGAGGGCTGATGTCTGTAAGGGGACGGAAGATTGCTGCCGGTCACCCCGATGCCTGCAAGGGAATCGCCTGATATCGGCCAGGGCGGGGGGTGAGAGAAGGTTGCTGTTGCCTGCGTAGGGGGGCGTGGCATTGTTGAGGGTGGGGGGTCAGGCGGGAGAGCCCCATCACCTCTGCTGTTGTGGGGGGCTTGATGGCCCACGATGCTTGTGCAGGAGAGTCCTAACATTTATATGAGGGTTGCGCTGGGGGGGGGGGGGGGGGGGGGCTGCGTTCAGTTTGTTTGCTGATCGGGACGTGATTTAAAGATCGCGCCACAATCTCTGTGGAGCTGGCCACAGAATCGGGTGACAAGAAACCATCTTAATTTTATGGCAGGAAAAGGTGTACACTGACGTCTCCCATTGTCACAGCTCAGTGAATGACTGGATGCGAATGTGGATGAAAGCCTGAGGAAGTGGAGATTTAAGCTGCTCCCAGGCACCTTGCAGAGTGGTTAAAGCTGACATCATTGCTGCTGTCCCATTCTGTGTGATGGCTGTGGGTAGTGATGGGGGATTGAGAACACAATCTGGCTTTATGCTCTGCTGGCTTCGATGGGAAACACCTGGAGCAGCAGCGCCTGCGCCAGTCGTGTAGGGGTAAACCTGCTCCCTTCTGCTTTAATCTTTCTGTGAAATGCTCACTGTTGGCTGTTTCTGAACACAGAGAGAAAGGGGCACAGGTACATGCGGAGGTCGTTCAGCCCCTTGAGCCTGTTCTGCCTGGCCACACAGCCGTGAGCTGACCATCAGCTTCACCTTTTCCGCCTGCTCCCCAATCCCTCCATTCCCTGAGAGTCCAAAAACCTGTCTATCCCAATCTTAAATATATTAAACCTTGGAACATCTGCACCCTCTGGGTTGGAGAATTCCAAAAATTCACAATCCTTTGAGTGAAGAGATTTCTCCCCATCCCAGTCCTAAATGACTACCTTTATCCTGAGGCTGTGCCCACATGTCCGAGCTCCCTCAGCCCCTCACTGCCTACCCTCCAGCCCCTTCAGAATGTTTTATGTTTCAGTACCCGCTTTGATTCCATAACCCTTTACCCAACAGGAATGATCATTCTGAGCAGGCCATCCCACTGGCTTCATGTGTAAAGAGGCTGCCTGAAGTGATACTGGGCTACGCAGATGAGGACAGTCCCAAGTCTGATCCCTGAGCTCATCGTTGACTTCTGCGGCGACGAGGTCCCAGGTTCGAATCCCAGCCCTGGGTCTCTGTCCGTGTGGAGTTTGCACATTCTGCCCAAGTTTGCGTGGGTTTCACCCTCACAACCCAAAGATGTGCAGGGTAGGTGGATTGGCCACGCTAAATTGCCCCTTAATTAGGAAATAATTGGGTACTCTACTGATCATTGACCTCAGTTTAACAGCAGTTGAGATCATTTTTTTTTATCTTCGCACCTTTGGGATAAGGAAGAGGGAGCAAAAGAAGAAAGATAGTACATTGCCTAATTATACAAAATAGTGTAAAATTATAAAAAACAGGCCCCTTGTGCCTGTGCCAAATCTTTGAAAAAGCAATTAATCCCACTCTCCTCCATAACACTGCATATTCCTCCTTTTTAAGAATTAATCCAAGTCACTGTCGACACCCTTTCAGGCAAATTATCTCCAAAGTACTTCACGCAACATGAACTGCAAACCATGCCATGTAGGAAAATGCTGTTACTACTTTGCACACAGCAGGATCCCATGAACTACGAATCCTAATCCTATGTCTCTTGGTGGAAGGTTAATGAATATCGAGTGGGGTGAAACAAAATGAAAGTCGCCACAGTCCCAGAGGTTCATAGGGCTGCTCTCTCTTTGAAGGAGATCTGGCTGGTGGTGATTGAACCCGAGGGTCACCACACCTCAAGCGAGGGGCAAAATTGAGAAGGCGGGGCCTTTGTGGATAACCTCAGCCAGTACGGGAATCGAACCTGTGGTGTTGCCATCGCTTTGCATCGCGGACCAGTCCATCCAGCCAACCGCCATTCGGGGGTCAGCTGTGATGCCCATCCAGCTGACACACATTATGGCCACATGGAGGCCACTTGGGTGAGGAGTTACAGAGCTGCTTGTGTCGATGGAAGCTGGGGCATTCCTGGGGAGATCAGCACGGGACCAAACAAGTATACTGTGTACAGCAAAGTCAACAGTGATGGGGGAAACACCACAATGTGGAAAACAGGAACCTTGGTGAAGGGATCAGATACCAAGGGAGCAAATTAAAAATAAGGAGGTTAGGAGCAAACCAGAAGTCACCCAAAGGATAAAGCATTTTTTGAATAAATTACCAGGGAAGCGAACAATATAAATGGGGTCAAAAGATAATTAGTTGAGGTTCAGCACTTTTCCCAATAGTGCTGTGAGCTTATACGTTCAACTGATCCAGCCATCTCAGGATGGTTGGTAGCAAAGATGTTAGAATTAACCTCGGATTTGCCAAGTTAATGAGGGAGAAGAGGGGAAAAGGCAGTCCCGATTCCTGTTGCAAAACCCCCTACGGTTAAACCACCTGCAAAAATTCATCAAGTTCCCTCGAAGAGGGCAACCAGTGCTTCTACTGACATCAAGTCCTAGAAAAGATTCCACTTCTCATGCTCAAACCTCTCCATGGCCTTGTCTCTCCCCATGTTCACAGTAACCCCCGCCAGCCCTACAAGCCCCGCCCTGCAGATTTCTGGCTTTTTGCTCGTCTGCAGTTTCCACGGCTGCAACCCTCGTGGCGATGGCTTCAACTGCTGGGGCCCCAAATTCTGGACTTTTAAAATCCAATGAATCCCTACTCTCCAACTCGCTGTCTCCTTTGAGACACTCTGAATAATCCTGCCCTCTTTAACTATGTTTTGGTCACCTGCCCCAATATCGCTTTGGGTGGCTCGTTATTGGACTTTTGTCTGATAACGCTCTTGTAAAGTGCCTTGCGATGTTTTATTAAGATGCTATATAAATGCCAATTCTTGTTACTCAAGATGGATAAAATTGTGAAGACTCCCACAGAGTCGAGGGCAAATTATTGACATGGTTAGGAAATTGGTTGAGTGATTGGCAAAGAGTGGAGATAATAAGAGGGCAGCACGGTAGCATTGTGGATAGCACAATTGCTTCTCAGCTCCAAGGTCCCAGGTTCGATTCCAGTTTGGGTCACTGTCTGTGCGGAGTCTGCACATCCTCCCCGTGTGTGCGTGGGTTTCCTCCGGGTGCTCCGGTTTCCTCCCACAGTCCAAAGATGTGCAGGTTAGGTGGATTGGCCATGCTAAATTGCCCTTTGTGTTCAAAATTGCTCTGTGTGTTGGGTGGGGTTACTGGGTTATGGGGATAGGGTGGAGGTGTTGACCTTGGGTAGGGTGCTCTTTCCAAGAGCTGGTGCAGACTCGATGGGCCGAGTGGCCTCCTGCACTGTAAATTCTATGTAAATTCTATGATAATGAGTAAATTGGTGGGTTGTGGCCAGTGGTTTACCACAGGGATCTGTACTGTGGCGTCAATTATTCACATTATTCATTAATGACTTGGATGATGGCATGGAAAGCTGTATATCCAAATTTGTTGATGAAACAAAGTTAGATGGCATTGTCAATAGACAACAGCATAGAATTGGAGGAGATATTGACAGGCTAGGTGAAAGGTCAAAACTGTGGCAGGTGGAATTAAATGTAAACAAGTGTGAGGTTATCCATTTTGGACCAAAAATGGACAGAGCAGAGAGACTACTTTCTTAATGGAAAGAGGTTAGGTACTGTGCATGACCAAAGAGACCTAGGGGTTCAGGTGCATAGATCCTTAAAATGCCACGAACAAGTGCAGAAAATAATCAAGAATACAAATGGAATGCTAACCTTTATATCTAGGGGATTGGAAGATAAAGACACAGGGGTTATGCTGCAGTTTTACAAAACCCTGGTTAGACCCCACTTGGAGTCACTGGGAGCAGTTCTGGGCACCACACCTTAGCAAGGGTATTTTGGCCTTGGAGGGAGGGCAGCGTAGGTTTACACAAATGATACCTGGATTATAGGGGTTGAATTACAAGGAGAGATTGGACAAATTTGGCCTGTTTCCACTAGAATTTAGAAGGTTAAAGGGTGATCTGATCGAATTATTGAAGCTATTAACAGGGAAAGACAGGGTCAATAAGGGTAAACTATTTCACTGGTTGGAGCCAGTCCGTTCAGGAGAGATATTCGGAAGAACTTCTTCACTCAAAGGGTGGTAGAGGATTGGAAGTCTCTCCCACAAACCGCAGTTGAAGCTCGATTGGTTGTTAAATTTAAATCTGAGACAGATAGATTTTTGTTAAGCAAAGATATTCAGATATATGGCCCAAAAGCAGGTGTATGGAGTTAGGTCACAGGTCAGCCGTGATCTCATTGAATGGAGGGGCAGGCTCGAGGGGCATTCCGATATTCCTAAAGGGATTGGCAGAGATGGGATTAAGAAATCGAGTGGCTAAGTGAGGTTGACAGCACCCTGAAAGAACCAGTCTCCTTGATTCTAATGCTCTTTCTCTCCCTATTCCACACTTAAAATTGATGCCAACCTGTGAGAGGTGCCAATGGTCTGGTAATTTACTAACACTAATAGCCAGCAGCTGCTGGCATGGCACAGAATTACATTGCCACTCCCAGAATTACATTGCCACTCCCAGAGTTACATTGCCACTCCCAGAATTACATTGCCACACCCAGAATTACATTGCCACTCCCAGAGTTACATTGCCACACCCAGAATTACATTGCCACCCCCAGAATTACATTGCCACACCCAGAGTTACATTGCCACACCCAGAGTTACATTGCCACACCCAGAGTTACATTGCCACACCCAGAATTACATTGCCACACCCAGAGTTACATTGCCACACCCAGAATTACATTGCCACACCCAGAATTACATTGCCACACCCAGAATTACATTGCCGCTCCCAGAATTACATTGCCACCCCCAGAATTACATTGCCACCCCCAGAGTTACATTGCCACCCCCAGAATTACATTGCCGCTCCCAGAATTACATTGCCACACCCAGAATTACATTGCCACACCCAGAATTACATTGCCACTCCCAGAATTACATTGCCACACCCAGAATTACATTGCCACACCCAGAATTACATTGCCACACCCAGAATTACATTGCCACTCCCAGAATTACATTGCCACCCCCAGAATTACATTGCCACTCCCAGAATTACATTGCCACCCCCAGAGTTACATCGCCACTCCCAGAATTACATCGCCACACCCAGAATTACATTGCCACTTCCAGAATTACATTGCCGCTCCCAGAATTACATTGCCACACCCAGAGTTACATTGCCACACCCAGAATTACAGTGCCACACCCAGAGTTACATTGCCACGCCCAGAATTACATTGCCACGCCCAGAATTACATTGCCACGCCCAGAATTACATTGCCACTCTCAGAATTACATTGCCACGCCCAGAATTACATTGCCACTCCCAGAATTACAGTGCCACACCCAGAGTTACATTGCCACGCCCAGAATTACATTGCCACGCCCAGAATTACATTGCCACGCCCAGAATTACATTGCCACTCCCAGAATTACATTGCCACACCCAGAATTACATTGCCACTCCCAGAATTACATTGCCACCCCCAGAATTACATTGCTACCCCCAGAATTACATTGCCACACCCAGAGTTACATTGCCACACCCAGAGTTACATTGCCACACCCAGAGTTACATTGCCACACCCAGAGTTACATTGCCACACCCAGAGTTACATTGCCACACCCAGAATTACATTGCCACACCCAGAATTACATTGCCACACCCAGAATTACATTGCCACACCCAGAATTACATTGCCACACCCAGAATTACATTGCCACACCCAGAATTACATTGCCACCCCCAGAGTTACATTGCCACCCCCAGAGTTACATTGCCACTCCCAGAATTACATTGCCACTCCCAGAATTACATTGCCACTCCCAGAATTACATTGCCACACCCAGAATTAATCCAGAGACCCAGGGTAATAATGTTCTGGCGACCGGGGTTCAAATCCCACCGTGGCCGATGGTAAAATTTGAATTAAAAAATACAAATCTGGAATAAAAGTTTAACGATGACCATGAAACCATTGTAGATTGTCATAAAAAACCATCTGGTCCTTTAATAATATAATAATATATTTTTATTAGTGTCACATTATGTGTTAATGTAAGCCTAATGAAGTTGCTGTGAAAATCCCCTGGTCCCCACATTCCGGCACCTGTTCGGGTACACGGAGGGAGAATTCAGAATGTCCAATTTACATTGGATCAAGATTCACAACTTACGGGATCAACTGTTTAGACAATTTGTTAGTTGGACCATAGATTATGACAAATAATTGTTTGCATAATGGATGATACACTCGTTGACTGAACCAACGTGCCCCCTCCTCAAGA